>NC_067151.1:20310147-20625147 GCF_903995435.1 Acomys russatus
CTCTAGTTTGGGTCTATTACAAAGAAAGCTGCTAAAACATTTGCTATTGGATTTTATAGGGATGTTAGTTTTTCGTGTCTCCTGTGAAAGTGTAATTGGTGGGCCATATGGTACATGTATGTTTGTGTTTATTTATGTATTGTGTTTGTTTGTCTGTATTGCTGGAGGTTAAAATCTAAGGCCTTGAGAATGCTAGACAGGAAGTAAACAACTGAAAATATCTTCCGGAAGTCCTTGAAATCCACTAAACCTTTATCTTCCCACTAAGGCATATCCTAAGCCTCGTTTGCTTGGCTTTATTAAATTTTAATTAAAAACATTACTTTTCATTTATTTAGCACAGTGGTGGGGAATGCATGTGTGATAGAGATTTGAGGACAATTTGGAAGAGCAAGGGCCTCACCTTCCAGCATGTGAGTCTTAGGTATTGTACTCTGATCATCATGCTTGGTAGCAGGTGCTTTTCCTTGTATGTCATTTCGCTGGGCTGCTTTACCTTTGTAGGAGATGGCACAGAGTTTTCAGAAGATGGGCCATCTTTCCATTCTCACCACAACTAGAGGGAGATGTTTAGTGCATTCCAGGACTTCCTGGAGGGATTTTGGGTTATGCTTGTCTTAGGAAGTTTCCCTGTAGGATGGACTGTTTCGTTCTTCGCAGGAACTGCTGTATAATATGTCCATGTACAAATGAAAGCGTCTCTGTAAACCATGTAGAATTACAATCTCCAGTCTGAGAAGGCCTTGCCAGCCTTTTAATATTAGCCATTCTGTAGTCACACCTCACTGTGGCTTTGTTGTTCCTTGCTGACTAAAGATGCTGAGCATCCTTCCATGTGCTTGCTTGCCAGATATACACTCTCCTCCCTGGATGTGCTTATTCTTTCTAATGAAATTCTTTGTTTTAATTATGTATATATATGTATATATATCACCATTATATACACATATATATTTATTTTATAAGTGGTCTTCTATAGGGCTGACTGTGTAGTTGAGGATGACCTTGAACTTCTGATCTTCCTGCCACAAGCTCCAAGTGCCTTACACCCAATAGTGCTGGGGTGACGGCGGGACTCATGCCTGCTCAGCAAGCTCTCTGCTAACTGCCCCCCATGACCAGCTGTGTTCTCTATATGCTCTGCACAGGAGTTCTTTGTTAGATTCATGGCTCAGAAATATTTTTCCCAATATGTAGTTTATATTCTAAATCTCCTGTTTTTCAGAATAGTTTTGACTTTGAGAGATCCAATACATTAACAATTTTCCTTTAAGGATTGTGGCACGTGCTTTTAATCCCAGCACTTGGGAAGCAAAGGCAGGTGGATCTCTGAGTTGAAAGAAAGCTTGGTCTACAGAGTGAGTTCCAGGGTAGCCAGAGCTACATAGAGAAACCCTGTCTCAAACAAAGAAACAAACAAAGGCACAAACAAACAAACAAACAAACAAACAAACAAAGATGTGGACTTTAGGAATGCTTTGCCTAGCCAGAGAGCCTGAAATTATTCTATTATCTCTCCCAAGAGTCTTGTGTCTTTACACTTTGCATATAAGTTCACTGCCACATATTTTTAATTAGTCATTATGTCCCACTTCTCATCTCTGTCATCTAAAATAAGTCCTAGCCTGTAGAGTCCTTTCTGTCCTTACATTCTTTCTCAGAGAGCCGCTGAGCTGCTATGACTCAGGTCACTGATATCAAATTATGCCCACAGTTCCTGATTAGTGCGTGACTCTCACTGTGGAGTGAGTCAGTTGAGTGATAGCCCCAAGAACGCAGCCTCTGGAGCCAGACTGTCTTGGATCAAACCTGGTGCCAACTCAAAATAGCTTTGTGATCCTTAGCGTTTTGCTTAATCTCTCTGAACCACACATCTTCACAGCATACACTTTTTTTTTTCAAGACAGGGTTTTTCTGTGTAACAGCCTTGGCTGTCCTGGCCTCACTTTGTAGACCAGGTTGGCCCCAAACTCACAGAGATCCACCTGCCTCTGTCTCCCAAGTGCTGGGATTAAAGGTGTGCTCCACCATGCCTGGCCACAGCATATACATTTTTATGAGAAAAAAAATACTTCACAGGTTTGTTTTGAGAGCTAAATGGAACAGTGTGTAAAATGTTTAGCACAGTGCCAGGTAAATGTATAGCCAGCGATAATGACCATTAGGGCTCCATTTCCCATGTGTCCATGCGAAGACCCCCATGTATTCTCCTTCCCCATTGTGTCCTTTCATCTCTAAAATATTTTTGTTTTTGTTTTTGTTTTTTTGTTTTTTTTTTTTGGTTCTTTGAGACAAGGTTTCTCTGGGTCACCATGGCTGTCCTGGACCAGGCTGGCCTCGAACTCACAGAGATTAGCTTGCCTCTGTCTCCCAAGTGCTGGGAGTAAAGGTGTGCACCTCCATGATTGGCTGTAGGTGACTGTTGACTGTTTTTTACGCATATCTGTGTACCACATGAGTGTCTAGTACCCAAGGAGGTGGTGAGCCTCCATGTGGGTCCTTTGCTACTCCAAGTGAGTGCCCTTAACCACGGAGCCAATTCTCCAGCCCCTTTTCCTTCTTTACCACATCCTACAAACTAATCTAGTTCTTCTATGAAGCCTTCTCCTGCTCCACATTTGCGTTACAGCTTTGGTCTCTCTCATCTTTTGTGACCATGATGCTCCTGTGAGCATGCTGTGCCCACCCCTCCTCAGGGGTGGCTTTATGTCCTGAAAATGCAAGCAGTCTATAACATACTGATAATGGGGGTCTAACTGAACAGTTAAAGTTGTTATCACATTGTTATACATTTTTATAGTTGGCTATTTATTTGTGTGTGTGTGGGTATACAGCTGTTCAGTGGTGTGCGTGTGTGCGTGTATGTGTGCGTGTGTGTGTGTGTGTGTGTGTGTGTGTGTGTGTGTAGGTATACAGCTGTTCCGTGGTGTGCGTGTGTGCGTGTGTGTGTGTGTGTGTGTGTGTGTGTGTGTGCGCGCGCGCGCGCGCATGTGGAGGTGTGCATCTGTTCCATGATGTGTGTGTCTGGAAGTGTGCATCAGAAGAAATCTGTGGATTCTCTGCTTCCACTATTTGTATCTTGGCAATTAAACTTAGGACACCAGGTTTGGCGGGCAGATATCTTTCTCAGCTGAATGAGCTATCTATTTCATTTCTTCAACATGTTTTGTAAAAAGCAGTTTGGTAAAATAAATCTTGCAAAACCTTAAACACAAGGCTTGGGATGCAGCTCAGGAGTCCAATGTTTGCCTAGCATTTGGGACATTGTTCCGGGGTCAGAACCTAGAACCAACCTACTGACCGACTGACTGAACAACTGACCAACCAACCAAACAACCAACAAAACAAAACCCAACCAACCAAAAAAACAAAACAAAACAAAAAAACCCTCCCTCTGACCCACTGTTCTACTTTTTTCCAGAACATTAAGAACTGGTAAGATAGCCGGGTGTGGTGACACACGCCTTTAATCTTAGCACTTGGGAGGCAGAGGCAGGTGGATCTCTGTGAGTTCGAGGCCAACCTTGTCTACAAAGCAAGTCCAGGACAGCCAGGGATACACAGAGAATCCCTGTCTTGGAAAAAACAAAACAAAACAAAAAACCAAAAAACAAAAACAAAGCAAACCAAAAACCAGTAAGATATTTGAAAGAAAAAGAACGTGTGGTAGAAATATTTCTCATTTGTAAAAATAAGACCAATTCTACGTATATGGTGGAATATTATACCGTCAATACAATTTTAAACAATTTTTTTTTCCGAGACAGGGTTTCTTTGTGTAGCCTTGGCTGTCTTGGATTAACTTTGTAGACCAGGCTGGCCTCAAACTCAGAGCGATCCACCTATCTCTCCACCCACCCCCCAACCCCCTAGTGCTGGGATTAAAGGTGTGCGCCACCATGCTCGGCTTAAACACAATTTTTTTATGGATTATATGGCTGTAAAGACATTTCTCTATAATGCAAAAAATAATCTTGAAGTCCAACCAATGAATATATTGTTGTTAAAAGAAAGAATTACAATATGGCTTAATTTGTTTAAATAAATGCCTGTGCATGCAGCTATCCACACAAACACACAGGGCAGGAAAAACACATGCTAGGGAGTTAATTTCAGTAATAGACTTCGGCTGGCAATGGTAGCAGTCTTTTGGTAATAGGCTTTTGGTGACTTTCATTCCAGTCATAGCTTCTCTAGGACACAACATTTATTATTTTGACACAAGAAAAGAAGAACGAGGGCTGGCAAGATGGCTCTGTTGTTAAAGGTGCATGCCGCCAAATCTAACTGGGTTTGATTCCTGGAACTCACATGGCAGAAGGAGAGAGTCCACTCCCACAAGCTATCCTGTGACCTTCGCAGGCAAGCCTGGCACACTTACTACCCTTCTCCCAGATACAAGACAACAAATAAATGAACAAATGTCAAAAAAAAAAAAAAAAGTAAGGAAAATAAAAATGAAAGCTATAATTCACTGTGAGTTTCTATTGTCTGTTGGTTTCACCCACTTAAATTTAAAGCAGGTTCTTACATGTTTGCCAGGCTGGCCACAAATTCAATTCTCCTGCCTCAGCATCCCAGGTGTTGGGGTTACAGACATGCACCATGTCAGGGAACCATAATCTTTTTCTTATTATAATTACTTGACTTCTTTATGTATCACTTTTACAACCTGCATCAAAACAACAAGTAGAAATAAGGCTGTAGTAGCCCTTCTGTTTTTAGTGTGATTTTCTCAACAATGTTTTACTTTCATCAGATTAGAAATGTTAAGGAATGTCTCCTTTTAAAAGCACATATTTGTCGTACGAAGCTAACAGGTGTCTTATGACATTTCGTTCCTGTAAACATCAAGTTTTGCTCTTATTCACCCATATCCCTCTTTTGTCCCAGCTCCCCTCCTCCCCGTCTTCTCAAATCGTCCACCTTCTACTTTCATGCCTTTAAAAAAATCTGCCAGGCGGTGGTGGCACACGCCTTTAATCCCAGCACTCAGGAGGCAGAGGCACTGTGAGTTCAAGGCCAGCCTGATCTACAAAGTGAGTCCAAGACAGCCAAGGCCACACAGAGAAACCCTGTCTAAAAAAAACAAAAAAAACAAAAAACAAAAAACAAAAAAAAACCCCAAAAAACCCCATCTGTATTTTTCCATAATAAAAGAAAACATGAAATACTTGTCTTTCTGGGTCTGGCTTATTTTGATTAAAACTAAGGCAGGACAGAGAGATGGAGACATGAGAAGAGAGTCTCTTAGTCTCTAGTTCAATGTCTAGCCAGATGAGAATTAGGATTCTAATGCAAATAGCATTTGTTTCAGGTGTTTCTCTCTGAAAACCTGCAATTTTCTAGGCATCTCAACAGAAACCCCCTTAAAGTCAAAAAACATGTCCTAGCTTGCTTGTGCAACTCTGGTGGCTCCTGATTTTATCTTCCCAGATTGTAATTCCAGCCAAGGCACCTTAGGAGCCACTCAGCAAACCCAGTGATCCACGGAGATAGAGAAGGGATGGTGCCTTAGAAACCCACCGAAGAATTAAAGGTCAAAGGCTTCTAAAACCTACAGAGGCCATCGTGGTGATACAGGTCTGTCTCTCCCTCAGGAAGCTCAGACATTTCTTCCTGCTGACCTCTGTGATGAGACCCCTGTTAAGAACGTCTTCCACTTCCAACTGCTTCTTAATGGCTCTCTCTAGAATTCTCTTCCCTCAGCAAAGATGAACATCAGCTTCACCCCAATGGAGGCTGCTGGTGGCTTGGGTCTCAGCTGTCCTCCTGCTGTGTAGCCACAGACAACACAGGGTCTCTAGTTCTATCCATTTTTCCCACCAACAGCATGGGTTTATTCTTTATGTCTGAGTAACACGCTATTGTGTATATATAAACCTCCTCCTCCACCTTCTCTCCCTCCTCCTCCTCCTCAAGGAGGAGAAGAAAGGAAGAAAAGAAAATTTACAAAACAACAAAAGGTCTGAGGTGTGAGGTTTTGCCTGGATGTATGCATGTACACTATATGCATATAGTGCCCATGGAGGGCATTGAACTCCTAGAACTGAAGTTCATAGATGGTTGTGAGCCACCACAGGGATACTAGGAACAGAACCCAGGTCCTTTTCAGGAGGAGCAGTGGTTCTTAACCCCTAAGCCATCTCTCCAGGCAAAGGGATGAAGTTTTGTTTTGGTTTGTTTGCTTCGTTTGTTTCTGACACAGGGTCTCTTTATGTAGCCCTGTCCAGCCTGGAACTCAGTTTGTAGATCCAGTTGGCCTTACAGTTACAGAGACCCACCTCTGCTTCCTAAAAGTTGGGATTTAAAGGTGTGGACCACCAAGGCTGGCTAGGGTGGAGTCTTTTTAAGAGACCTCCCCTTAAACAAAACCTGATCCCCAGTCAAGGCATGGATGAAATTTGAGGACAAACCAGCATAAAGCAAAGTTAGCGTTTATTAAAATTGAGAGTAAGGAACACTTGAGAGCTGAATGTGGACCCCTCTTTCGGTGACTGACACTCCTGACTAAGTGCTCCCGTGGTGAGCTAAGGTCAGCCTGGGATTTCTGGATTTGATGTTTAGCAGGTTTCGAAGGTGGCTTCTGTCTTTGCTTCCTTTATCCATACTTGAGATAATACAGTGCTTCCAGAGGAGCCTGGGGTAGGATGACAGTCAGATAAGAGAAAACCAGAAGCCATCAGGGTTGCACAAGGGGCTGCGGACGTGCTGTTTCTGCTGTAGGTGGAGTTTCTGGCGAGAGCTCTGGGCCTTTAGCAACCATAGCTAATGCTGTTGGACTTCTCAGTTCTCAGCTGGTGACAGGGACGCAGGGAAATCAGGGTCCTTTGTGGTCTTAGCCCCTCATTTATAGAAGACTTTAAGAATGGACTCAATAGAAGCTCAAAATGATTTTTTATTAGAGTTTAAAAGAAAAAAAAAAAAAAAAAAAAAAAACCAGAGTTGCAAGGAGAAGGAGGAGGAAAGAAGGAAAAAAGCTGTGTCATTGAAGCCACCATGGAGGCCAGACACCTGGGCTGATGAGCGGCCCCAGAGCAGAAAGGCAGGTTTTTAGAGAAAGAGTCAGGAAGTCCAAATGGTGTGGGGGAAATCCCAGAATGTTAAAGAAAGTACACTGAGGGATAGAAAGAAGTAAAGTTATATGCTTTTCTGAATAATTCTGAGTAATTCCGAAAGGTGGCCAGACATGACCCTTATGTGGCTGTGGTATGTTAGCTTCTATACAAAGGTAGGGGATCATGGGAAGGAAAGCGTAAGGATCTCAGTGAAGGACTAAGTAGTCTGCTTCTTCCTCTGCATGGCCTAAGGGGAGCTGTCTTGTAGGGGTGTGGTCCTAGGAACCAACTGAACCAACCAGAGTGCAATGTCAGGCTGCTAACCTGGCCAGGCATTCTATTCCTGTGGCCAGGAGTTTCTCTGCTCTAATAGATGTCTTCCACTAGATTCTGAGGTAGAGTTCTTTTCCTCCTCAGTTTCCCCATGTTCCCGTGTCCTTTGATCACCAACTGAGAGGGAGAAGAAATCAAGAGTCACGACGTAGCGGGTGTAGTAGCACACGCCTTTAATCCCAGCACTCGGGAGGAAAAGGCATGTGGATCGCTGTGAGTTCGAGGCCAGCCTGCTCTACAAAGTGACTCTAAGGACAGCTAAGGCTACACAGAGAAACCCTGTCTTGAAAAACTAAAAAGAAAAAAAAAAAAGGAGTCATGACGTGTGAGGAAGAGTACTTCTGTTGAGCAGAAGCTGAGCTTACAAATGGTGTTTAAGAAGCTGCTGAGATAGGCATGAATGTAAGGTCTCACCATTTAATATGGGCACTCAGGAGGCAGGACAGGCAGACGTCTGCGAGTTCAAGGCCAGCCTAGTGAGTTCCAGGACATATTTTTTTAAGCTTAAAAAACACTTTTTAAAAAGAATTCAAAGATAAAAGTACGAATTGAAGGATAAGACTGGTGTTGGGGGACCCTGGGAGATCTCACAAGAATGGGAAATGACTTGGGGGTAGCATCCTAAAGGAAACTAACATTTAAGAGGGTGAGAATGAAAATGGGTTCAAACTTGGTCTAGGACAGAATTTTTGGTGTGATGTAATTTACTACTCCTTCTGGGAAGCAATTAGCATTCTTGATAAAGTGTGTGAACAGTTTTCTGCCAGAGTTTAATAGGGCGGAGAACTCCTTCTGGGAAGCTAGGGTTACCTGCTCAGCTGATGGACTAGCTTAATAGTCTTTAACCCGATGTTTCCATTCCTTATCTTTCTTGTATCCATTATAAGCATTACCAGGCAATTTTTTTTTCTGAGACAGGATTTCTCTGTGTAGCTTTATAGACCAGGCTGGCCTCAGACTCACAGCGATCCACCTGCCTCTGCCTCCCAAGTCCTGAGATTAAAGGCATGCGCCACCATGACCCGCCTTACTTTTTATTTCTCTGTTTCTTATAAAAATATCTTAACTAAAATTACCCCTTCTTTTAGATTTTTCCAAAAGGCCCCTTCTCATGTGTGAGGCTTGGACAGAGTCAGCAGAGAGGTGGGAGAAGCAGCAGCAGAAAGATGGTGCTGTGGAAGCCAGGCGACAACATTTTAAGAAACAGAATGAACTGGTGAGATGGATCAGCAGATAACATTGCTTTCCACCAAGTCAGGCCCCACATCGTGAAGGAGAGAACCAACCTCAACACGTTGTCCTTTGACCTCTGCGTGCCTGCTGCGGCACATGCACACTCTCTAGAAAAGAATACGGAAATAATGAAAGAATTAATTTCTAAGAGCTATCTACATATTGTAGACAGCAAAATCACATTTAAAAAGAGAGGAAACAGCATGACTGAACACCAGTGTCAAATTTGGTGAGGTCCAACAGCAATAAGAGACTGTGCTGGGATTTACCTAGACATTTTGTTGTTGTTTTTAAAGGCGGGTTTCTCTTGTAACACGCCCTGGTTGTCTCGGACTTTCTTTGTAGACAAGACCAAGCTGGCCTCTGCCTGCCTCTGCCGTCCGAGTGCTGGGATTACAGGCGAGCACCGAGCACCGCGCCCAGTCTAGAAAAATGTTGTGCTGGCTGGTTGTGTGTCAACTAAAGCTAGCGTCATCAGACAGGAAGGCGCCTCAGTTGAGAAATACCTCCATGAGATCTAGCTTGAAGGCATTTTCTTAATTAGTGACCAGTGGGAGAGGGCCATCCATGGTGGATGGTGCGGTCTCTGGTTCCGCGAGAAAGCAGGCTGAGCAAGCCCGGGAAAGCAAGCCAGTAAGCAGCGCCCCTCTTATGGCCTCTGCATCTCCTCCTGCCTCCAGGTTCCTGCCCTATTTGAATCCTTGAAATATGGAAGTGTAAACCAAATAAACCCTTTCCTCCCCAACTTGTTTTTCGGTCATACAAAAAACATGTCTTTTGGTTTCTTCGCAGCAATGGTAACCCTAAAACAAACGTCTTTGTTAGCTCAACTTTATCTGTCTGTAGGCGAGTCTCTTTTTGTGTCTTTCCATATGTGCTTGTCTCACTGTTCTTTCAAAAACTGGGTGTAAGGAGCCCGGAGAGGGGAGACCTTTGTCACTCTTCTGCTCCATATTGTATTCAAATGTATCCGGGAGGGATCTGTCGTTAGGCACATAGAAGGTAAAGTTTGTGGCCAAGAAGGCAGGCTGGGAGGGGCTTCAGAGCAGGGGGGTGGGGGGGGGGGGGGGGGGAGGGGGGGTGCTGTGGTGTGTGGAAAGGTTAACTCCTCCCACCGTGACACAGAGCCTGCTGGGAGGATCACCTGCTCTTTGGGGACTAGAAAAGCAGAAGACATCTTTGCCCAGTGGTCTCTTACCTTTGAGGAAGCTAGAGGCTCTGCTCGAAGTACTGAGGTAGGTGGCACGCCCATGAGATGGGTACGGGGAGAAGGGGAAATTGGTTAGGGAAATGGGATAGGCTTCTAGGATTGTTGAGGTAGGAGATAATACGGTCAGCAATGGTCCGTGATTTTCTTCTTTCCCTCCCCTTCGCTTCCACCATGTTTTTAAGACAAGGTTTTCTCTAATAGCCCAAGATGGAGGAAAAGCGGAGGTGATTGGAACTTTTGATGTTCTTGTCTCTGGCCCCTGAGCACTGGGACTGAAGGCCTGACCTTCCAGAACTGATCTGTGCGGTGCAATGGATGTAGCGTAGGGCTTTGCGCCATAAATTCTCTCCAGAGCTCTTCCGGTCCAATTGCAGCCACAAGAAATTCCACCATCTTTGAGTTATCCTGAAAGAGTTATCAGAGAAACCATAAAGCTTTGCTGCGGCATTTTTTTTTTTTTTAAATTCGAGACAGGGTTTCTCTGTGTAGCCTTGGCTATCTTGGGACTCAATCTGTAAGCCGTGTTGGCCTCGAATGCCTTCCAGCCGGGCGTGGTGGCGCACGCCTTTAATCCCAGCTCTCGGGAGGCAGAGGCAGGCGAGTCGATGTGAGCCTGGTCTACAAAGTGAGTCCAGGACAACCAAGGGCTACACAAAGAAACCCTGTTTCGAAACCACCAAGCCATCTTTCTCCCCTCCCCCACCCACCCCGCCCTGCCGCCAAAAAAGCCCGCCTCCCTGCGTGCTGGAATTACAGGCATGCGCCATGGCGCCCGACTCCGTCCAGTTTATTCTCTTTGTGTCTAGTTTAGGCCCCGCGTTCTTAATTAGTTCCGATCATCTTATCCATCCACTACACAGCCTGTTAATCTCTGTGCCCACGATCTGCAACGCCGCTGGCCCCTCCAGTACCACTCCCTTTGTCTTGTCTGGTTTGTTTGTTTGTTTCTTGGATGTCTAGGGTGGTATCATGTGGGAGCCTCATATTGACCTTTCTGCGGAAGAACGGAAGCCATCTCATTGCCACTATAGGCTCTTAGCTTAGAAGCCACCTAATACCCGTCGATTATAGGAAGGGATTACCCAACCCAGTATCCCAGAAAAGTAAGTGGGCACTGTCACACCAAGATTTACAGCTTCTCTTCATCCCCCCGGCTAAGTTTTTTTTCAGAAAAAAAAAAAAAAAAAAAAAAAAAAAAGGAAACCAGTGTTCGTTTTCACTTGTTAATGGCGTGGGCTCAGACTGTTGAGTTGTATTGTGGAAGAAAAGGAGAAAATAGAACTTTCCAGTAGAACGTGGGAGTGGCTACTCAAAAGGATCCCCTGGAGGCCTCATGGGATCCAGGCTTGTGGGGGGGGGGGCAGGAGGAGGAGGAGGAACAGGAGGAGCAGGAGCTCACTACCTGGGAGGCCTCTCTGCCTGGGGCCTGTTCTAGCTAGATTCAGCTGCCACCAGCTCTCCTCCCTGTGCACACCCCAGCAAGTGGCCCAGGATCCCTCAGTGTCGGAGGGCGAGGGACTGGTAGTGGTGGAGCCTTTTTCTAGGCTGCTTTGCCTGCTATCTCCTCACGCGTGACCGACCGTCGCAACTGACCGCTTCCACAACAGACCTCCATCTCTAACCTGGTAACTGCCGGAGCCTCCGGATTCCATCCCCCGACCCCCAGACTGCCCTGCCTGCAGATCCATTCTCCACCCTCAGGTTCCAGGGTTCAGGGAGAATTAATGTTTGTCTAGGTGCTGAGATGTAGTCCTATCATCTCAGCCTCTGTAGAGGCTTGGGCGCGATTTTAAGTTCTAGAACTAGCCTACACATTGGACCCTAGACCAGCGTGGGCGACTTAATTGAGATCCTGTTTTAAAATCAAAAGTAAATAGGTCCGGAGAGGTAGTCCAGAAGCCGAGGGCTCTTCCAAAGTAGTCAAGGCCCCAGGTTCTATCGCCAGTAAGGCTAAGGTTGGCGGATGAATACTAGACCGCCGTGTCCGCTAAGGGAGGAAAAGTAGACCAACCAGTTGCGAAAGCACCTGGTTAGAGTGCGAGGGGCGGGGCCAGGAACTACACCAGTGGCTCTTCCGGTGAAGCCCAGCCTGGCGCTCATCTCAAGAGTCCCCTGACCCAGCCTCCCGAGGGCTAGAATAGCCCGTGTGCGCCAGTCGAGTTTCAGGAAGTGATTTCTGAAGCGCCATTGGGTTAGAGTTCCCGCAAGGCAAGGCTTCTGCCTGGATTTTTTCTTTCTTTCTTTCTTTCTTTCTTTCTTTCTTTCTTTCTTCTTTTTGTTTATTTTATTTTTTTTTCGGGCAGGGTTTCTCTGTGTAGCCTTGGCTGTCCTGGACTCACTTTGTAGACCAGGCTGGCCTCAAACTCACAGCGCTCTGCGTGCCTCCGCCTCCCAAGTGCTGGGATTAAAGGCGGGAGCCACCACAGCTCGGCCTGCATTTTACTTTCTAAGTGCTCAGGTCTGAGTGGCGCCAAAAAGAATTGGGGCTTTAACTAACTAGTCCTCGGTACTACTGCTGCTGGGGTTGGTTAGAGATCGCCTTTCCAACGACCGAGCCTTCTACTACGCAGGTAAGGCTAGGTGGAGGGCTAGAGTCCTTTCTCAGATAAAAAGAAAGGTGGGGTGGGGCGAAAGGGTTCTGGACGCCTTAAAGCAGTTATCAGACAGGCAGAGAGTTGAGCCTGATGATAAAATAGCAGAATTTTCACAGGCTGATGAGTGCTCAGCAGAAAAAAGTATGAACAGAGGCGGTCAAAGACCCGACGCTACCAAGAACCACACAGGAAACCGCTGAACCAAAAGGAATACTGTAGGTAAAAAGGACGGCTATTAAATGTAATGCTTGGCATCCTTCCAGTGTAGGGAAAATGGCAGGGAAAACATAGAAATATGGCAATGTTTACAAATGTTAGGTCTCCGATTGAATTTTATTTCTTTCGTGTTGGTGAAGCTTCAGAGTTCTATGATATTTATAGATAGTAGATGTTTTTCTTATTTTGAACCTCCTCCGCCTTGGACATTTCCACCTGGCTGGATTAAGTTCTTTACATCTTTGCTCATTTCAGACTTATTTCTCTTTGACATATTGTATTCAAACTATGAAGCACAGCAGAATCAAACAACAAAACCAAAACAACCACAAAGTTGGCAAAAGACAACAGAGAAAAGGAAGAAGCTTAGGGGTGTGGTGAGGGGGGTAAGGGAGAAACTGTAGTTGGTACCAATACCAACCAAAGTGCCCTGCCTGGGTACTGGGGTTACCAGCTACTCTGTAGACTGAAATTTAACAACCTATGTGGAAGGGCTGTTCAGGGACAGTGAGTGACCTTAGCTCCTTGGCCACCTAGGGGACTCTAGCCTAATCTCTTAGCCTACCATCCCTGTTTCTCTCTGTGTTAGTCAGGAAGTAGTACACGTGGTTCTTGACTAAGAATTCTATACATTCGTCCTGCTGTGAAATACAGCTCTCCTCTATGTGATACAACCCACACAGGCTAACAGAAGTGATGGGTGTCGATCTTGTGGTGGTCAAGATTAATCTTAAAAAATCCCATTGATAACACAATTTGTTTAGGATACAAATCAATTTTTAAAAACCAAAGCCAAAAACAAAAACAAAAACAAACCAGCCAAACAAACAAAAAACCCAAAAAACAAAAAAACCAACCAACCAACCAAACAAACAAAAAAACCCATGTTAAATTACAACCCATTCTGAAACTGACCTTGTGAAAAAACAAAAACAAAACTTGTCATCATATGTACTATTTGGGAACAGCTATTGCCAGTAGTACTTTGATGTTCATTTCCCTGAAGGAATGAGGACGTATAGAACTTCCTTTCATTTCAAGTACAAACTGATTTTTTTTTCTTGGTAGAACTAGGAATTGAATCCAGGGCCTCATGAGTGCTAGGCATGCGCTCTGCCACCAAGCCGCATCATCTTGTAATGAGAACAATTCATCTGTTGCCAAGGCCTTTCAATTCTTTACCTGAAGAGAAATGCACAAATGAGATGACCCAGTGAGGGTTCAGACGATTAGTTATGTATAGTTTCTACATCAGGAATATGAATACAAATATCCAAGTTTTTATTTCGTTAACAATCTATTAATATGAAAGAATATGGCTGAGCTGTGTATGACTAGAGCTGAACGCAACGGGTATATGGCACTGTGATTGCCACATGAAAACACCTGCTGAGAAAGGGTAGCATCTTGAGATCACGACCATTCTGTAGTGATTTTCTTGAATGCCCGTCCACATCTCGGATAGTACAGTGGGAATTAACAGAATGTTCCAGAGACTAGGAAATGGTGATCTGGATGATTTGGCAAGGGGAGAGTGACAGAGAAGAACGAGTTTTGTTCTCCTAATTGTCAGTTTCGCACTCATTCTCTGCTGTGCTGTCTGTTGCCGAGAGGCAAACCGTGTCACTGCCTTCCCCAGATTAGAAAGGAATTGGTTGTATGGAAATTTCCTTTGCGGGAGGATGGCAAAAGATGTCTATTATTTTCAGAAATGCCAAGTCTGATCATGAAGGACAAACTGTTTTTACCTGTTGCTTGTGCATTCTGGTTTTCCTCCATTTCTTCAAAGAATCACTTTTGAAGGGTTGGGGAACAATAGTTAAATTATGCTGGTGTGGTGGAGCATAGCTCTAATCCCAGCCCTGGGGAAGCAGAGGCAGGTGGATCTCTGAGTTTCAAGTCGGCCAGGGCTACACTGTGAGACCCTGTCTCAAAATAAAGAGACCATTCAAGTCATCGCATGTTATCGAGGAAAGAAACCTCAGATATCATCTCAGGGGAGATAACAGGTTCATAGAATTACATCCTGAGTCCCAGAGTTGTCATTGTTGGTGGGGTCGCCCTACTTGCAGGCCAGGGCTATTTATATAACACAAGGCACAGCCTTAGTTGAGTATCCCAGGCTGGTCTCAAACTCCTGATCCTCCTGCCCCCTCTCTCCAAGTTCTAAGGTTGGAGGTGCATCCTAACATGCCCGCCTTTACTTACTTACTTAATTTGTTTATAGTCTGTGTGGTCTGGGGATCAAATCCTGGGCTTCCTG
Organism: Acomys russatus; assembly: GCF_903995435.1. Taxonomy (NCBI): domain Eukaryota; kingdom Metazoa; phylum Chordata; class Mammalia; order Rodentia; family Muridae; genus Acomys; species Acomys russatus. Next base: position 20,325,055 of record NC_067151.1, read on the forward strand.
CTTGCTAGACAAACACTCTTACCAGCTGAGCTACAATCTCCAGCGCCTGACCAACTTTTTTGAGACAGGATTTCTCTGTATAACAGCCCTGGCTGTCCTGGACTCCCTTTGTAGACCAGGCTGGCCTCAAAGTCACAGTGATCTGCCTGACTCTGTGTCTTGAGTGCTGGGATTAAAGGAATCACTCGGCCCTGACCAATATTTTTTAAAACTAATGGATTCATTAATTCTCTCATCCGGACTACAGTTTCCCCTCCCTTTTCTCCTCCCAGTCCCTTTCCCTCAATCTCTCCTCTCCCCAGATCCACTCCACCTCAGTTTTGCTGCAGAAAAAAGCAGTCCCCCCCCCCCCCAGTGATTGTAGCCAAACATGGCATAACAAGTTACAAGACCAGGCACATATCTCACTCTTATCCAGTAGGAGGAGAAGGGTCCCACAATCAGGCAAAAGCATCAGAGACAGCTCCCTGCTCCTACTGTCAGGAATCCAACAAGAACACCCAGCTATACAACCGTAACATACTTTGATTTTATTGCTTGATGTTCTAGGCATGAAACCAGTCAGAAAAACATGCAAGCAAAAACAGTAGTTTTATTTTTAAAACCACCGTTAGATTTATTTATTTTATGCATACGGTTTGAGTAATTTTTAAAAATTTTTTTTGGTTTGGTTTTGTTTTGAGATAGGATTTCTCTGTGGCCTTTGGCTGTCCTGGATTCATTTTTTAGACCAGGCTGGCTTCAAACTCACAGCGATCTACCTGCCTCTACCTCCCTGAGTGCTAGGATTAAAGGTGTGTACCACCACAGTTTTTTATATTATTATTTTATTTTTATTTTATTTTTTTTTTGTTTTTAGAGACAAGGTTTCTCTGTGTAGCCTTGGCTGTCCTGGAACTCACTCTGTAGACTAGGGTGGCCTTGAACTCACAGAGATCCGCCTGCCTCTGCCTCCCAAGTGCTAGGATTAAAGGCGTGAGCCACCACCGCCTGGCTCCACCACAGTTTTTTTTTTTTTTTAATAGAAATACTTTTCCTTTTTGGTTTTTTGTTTTTTGTTTTTTGTTTTGTTCCCTTCTTGATGCTTTCTCAATGAACGATTTCCCTAGCTATCTTTACTTTTTATTTTGAGACAGGGTCTTATTAACTAGCTTAGTCTGGCCTTGAACTCACTCTTTAGGCCTTACCGGTCTTGAGCTTGATAACTTTTTGCCTCTGCCTTCTAAAGTAGCTGTGATGACAGGCCTTCACTACCAGGCCCAGTTTACCTCATTTCTCATAGAACTCTCCAGTTTAAGGGCCAAACTTTAACATTGTTCTGTTATCCAGAGAAAAAGTGTGTGTCGGGGCGGGGGGCATAGTTCTAAACCCCCTATCTGTGGCTGCAAAGATCATACAGGCTGCGTAGTGAACCAGATCCAATCCAGGCACTGCTGCCTTCCCCCCTCCAGCAGAGCAATGAAATGACAGTAACCGTAGGCCACACACAGCTAGCAAGGGTTCCAGCCATAGTCTGCACAGTGCCTCACCTGTTCTGAACAGGACTCAGTGAGCACAGCAGCGGTTCTGCCAGGAATCTTTATGCTCCTTGTTAAGGAAATGGGAGGAAGAGAGAGCATATACGTTCAGGATTTCTGCTGCTTTACTTTGTTTTCTGAAAAATAATTGCAAGGTACACACAGTTAGGTTTCCTATTTTCCCGTTTATCAGAATGTGCTGTTCCGGACATATGACTCTGTGAATCAAGCCTGTTTTACCCAGAATAATGATCCCAGCGCATAGACTTGTCTTTTGGGTCCAATTTCTGATTTTGCAATTGATAATCATTGTTCTTATTTACTAAATGGGATTTTAAATGTATTTTTCCCCCTTTGGATGTAGAACGTGATATACATGTATTTCCCCAGGGGCTCCACGAAAATGATTATTCTCCGTATAAAAGGTAGTTTCTAGCATGTGAAAAACCAACAACCATTCATTTTACATGTATGTATCAACACGAATCTCTGCTGTTACACTAAAGTTAGAGTTTAGCATTAGCCCCAGTCCTATTTGGAAGGAGAAAAGTGTTCAGTTCTGACCAGAACGTTCTGTAATGTAAAAGCAGTGACAGTTTACAGAGGATTAATGCTAATTTGCAGTGAGTTCAATACAAATTTAGGTAAAGCTGCTGTACCTCCTCCCAGAATTGTATTGTCATTTGAATTCACAGCTCCTTCAAACCTGTTACTACAAAAACAACCATTTTCTTATTCGGCCTAAAACCAAAAACATTTCACCCAGACTATATGTTTTAATAGCCACGTTTTTAATCGACCTGATTTAAAACTAATTTGCAAGAAATGCATTTCTGCATGTCTCCCGGAGTTGGAACTGGAACAGCAGTTTGGAGGGTGTTTTAAAAAACCCTCTCCCTCCTAAGGGACACCTGGAAGGCTTGGGGGCTCCCGAGGTGGGTGCAGGGGGCGAGCCCTGCTGGCTGCAGTCAGGACCCCAAGAGTTAACTAGAGCAAGTCCCCACCAGCGGCTCCCCGCCCCACCGTCCCCACCCTCTCCTTTTGGCTGGGGATTAAAGTGCTCCCCCCTGTGGCAGCAGTGACCCAGAAATGAGTCTGCGTCCCCGCGCTTCCTCCGCCGCCAGCGCACGCCCGACCGGGAGGGCCTGGGCGCGCCGGGCCGGCGGAGCGCGCGGGCGACAGCAGGGGCCCGGCCGGCTCCCCGCGCGGCCTCGGTGGCCCGGGCCCATGCGGCGGGGCGCGCAGCCCGCGGAGGCCCAGCCCGTGCGCAGCAGGTACGTGGGGGCGGAGGCGCGGGGGCGCGCGGGTCGGGGTGCGCGTCTCAGGCCGCGGCCGCGGCGGCTGCAGGGCGAGCCGAGAGGCTCAGCCATATTTGATGGTTTTGTTGCTTTGCTCAGGAGTTCTCGGGAGTAATGTAATGCCGAAGGTCGCTGCCTAGTGGAAATAATATAGTACGTCATTAATATGGCGCCAAAAGATTGGGCTGTGGATCTGTAGCGCGGAGGGAGGAGGCGGCCGCCCGCGCCGTGGTACTATCCCACCAGCAACTTGGGCATCACCGGGCTGGGGCCGGCGACGAGGCCGGGATGGCCGCGGAGCTCGAGAATTGATCGGTGTTGGATCAGTAAGTTCTATTCCGATTATTATTGTCATTTTCAATCGGAGGAAGGCGAAGGCTTAGAGCTTTTCCTTTTAAATGTATGAAGAACATGAGGTTTTCAGGTGATTCATCCAGCGTTTTCAGCAGCAGAAACCCAGCTTAGTTTATACATTTAAAAACAAAAAGGAAAGAAAGAAGGAAAGAAAAAAAAAAAAAAGCCAAAGTGCCTACGGCTGCATGAAAGTGGAAAGCATAGTAGCAACTTGGTAGACAGATGGCTATGGCATAGCGCAGGTTCGCGTACATATATGATTCCAGAGTGTGTGACAGTGTGTGTGGGGAAAGGAGGGTATGAGGGTATGTTTTTCCAAACATAGGTGTGAGGGGATACATCTGTGTGAAGTGGCTGCAGCTCTGGTTCTTGTCACCGCATGTCCAAAATATTCATTGCATCAATTCAAGGACAGTGAGAGGCGGGTGAAGGGACAGCTTGGCAATAAGATTTTTCCAGAATGGGTTTCCAATGATGAGACCTTTTACTTCCAGCGAGACTGCTTGTAAAGTGTAAAAGACTTCATCGGTGAAATTGGGAAGGACTAAATCGGTTGAGCAAAGTACCTATTAATCATGAACTTAAAACGGATTGCAGACTGCAACCTTTGACACCAACAGCCAAATTGTGGGGGTTGGGGGGGGTGTCTCCGGGTCTCCTCGCTGTCTTACGTGCACATGCACATGCGATGTGCTCTCCAGGACTGCAAGTTGCAAAGCCTTCCCGGTGCACGTGTCTGGTGCCTGTGAGTGTGTTTGCGAGTTGGGTGCTGTTGTTCGGTAGCCAGTAGGCTTTCCGGGTCGGCTCGGCGTAGGCTTTGCAAATGCGGGAGAGGGATGGAATGTGGAATGTTGACCGGAGAACCGAATCCTTTCGGAACGGTCCCATTTGCTGGAGAAATTCGATACCTTCCACCTCCTACCCGTCCCCCCCTTCCCCGACGCCCGCCTTCGGGTAGGAGGCGGGGCTGAGGACGCCGCTGCTGCTCAAAGTGGCGGAGCGCGGCGGCGGGAGGCAGGTGCACAGCACCGCCTGTGGGGGTGCCTCAACTTCCGCGGGCGTTTAAATAGCTGCCGGGCTCCCCCTCCCACCGGTAATAGGTGACCTGGCGTTTGCGGGCGGCGGGGGAAGGGACTGGGTACGCCGGGCACGAGCCTACGCGGCACGTGGGCAGGTGCTGGTTGGCCCCGGGGCCAACTTTTGCAGCCCGCCCTCCCCGTGCAGGCGAGAGGTGGAGGGCGCAGAGACGGGGCCGGGCGGCGGCCCCAAGGCGTCTCCCTGTCGCTGCCCGAGCGTCGTCTAACGGTCCCAGGTGCTCCGGGTCCGTGCTGGGGTGGCCCGGCCCCCGTCCTCACGCCGGAGTCCCGCACAAAGCCCGCGGCGCGGGGTGGCCGCCGCCCGTCGCCGTCCCTGTTCCCGCGCCGCGGCGGCCGCAGGCGTTTGTTTGTTGCTTGCGCGCCGCCCTGCGCGCCGGATGGCTTCCTGTGACAGAGGTGATCCACAGTTTCCAGAACTGTCTGGGGGCGGGAGCGCGAGCCGAGCCCGCCGCGTTGCTCCGCCACCGCTCTGCTGTTCCCCGGGCCCGCGGGGAGGCCGGGGAGGGACGGCGTAGCCGTTTGCAGCGGCGCAAGTGGCGTGCGGACGCGAGGGAGCGTTTGATTTGCAACTGGGGCCGAGCGGATTGGTGCAGCTGGTGGCGGCGGGCGGGAGCGGCGGCGGCGGGGGTTGGCCACTTTCAAACGCCGAGGGCAGCGGCGCGGGCGCGGGGCCGGCTTCGCCGCGGGGAGGCGGTGTCATCCCCGCACCGGGGCCGGAGTTACTTTCCCCTCCTCCCGCGCTGTTGTTCCTGTCGCCTCCGGAGGAGCGGGAGCGCGAGGGGGCGGCGCCGCGCGGAGCCGGGCCCTGCGCCCGGAGGGCGGGAGGGCGGGATGCCCGCGGCCCGCGGCTCCGCCCCGGGTCTCCAGCCGGCTTCCCCACCCTACCCAGACCGTTTCTAGCCCGGGTTCGGGACTCTGCACCTCTTGTTTCCGAGGTCCTTCTCTTTCCCATCCCCCACGTCTCCCCACTTTCCAACCCCTAGAGCTTCCCTCTGCGGGCCTCCCCACTTCCGATCCCCCGAATCGTGGGTCCGGAACCTCTCATTTCGACCTTTCAGTCCCTGGCCCGGGTACCCCTCTCCCCCATCCGAGACCCTCACTCTGACCGCCTCCGCGGCTCAAGGCTTTCCCGGCTCAGCATCCCGGTTCTCCGCTCCCCGGCTTCACACCCGGGCTCCCCCTTCTGGGCGCGCGGGGGCGGCCGGTGAATTGCTGTGAGCAAACAACAACAAAAAAGCGGGCGATTTAAATGTGCCTTCGGAAACCGGTTAGAGCATGTCCTCTCTGGGATGCCCTTTAAAAGCGGCTTTAGGTCGCTTTCTAGAAACGTGGTAGAGAAGGTCTTACGCCCTTTTGTTGACCCAGGGCCTGTAGGGGATTTAAAATTTCCTTTTGTGGAATGTTAGTTTTGGCTTGGCCTTGGAGCTTTTAGGTTTTCAGAAAGAGGAAGATGACCTGAAGTCTGCATTCCCGGGAAAATTTGTGGGGTTCTTCCCCAAAGAGCTCCCTAAGGTGGAGTTCTCCTTTTTAGAATACCTGCCTTGGAGGAAGTACCTCTCTCTCTCTGCTTGTTGCTTAAGGCTAGTGCCTTTCAAAGCTAATGAACTAGTTTCAAGACACAGAATAATTTTCCTGAAAGTGATTCACTAGTGGTTAGACCAGGCTAGTTAAGATAGAGTGTGGCATAAATCTGGAGGAAGGAGGCAGTAGGTAGCAGTAGATGACATCTGCAGGTCAGATGACAAGCTCTTTGAAACTCAGAATTTTTAATCTCTTTTTTTAAACCCCAAAGGTTTTAGTCCCGCTTCTTTTAATTTTTACGTTTAAAAATCTCCATCACATTTAATATTGTAGTATGGTTGACCAAAGGTACTGCCAGAGAAAACTGAAAAATGTGCATTGGGGGGGGGCATGCAATAATGGTTAGAAGCAAGTAGAGGTTTATATTCACCTTAGATTCAGACCTATTGTAAATGATGTAAGTGGTCCCTCCAAAATATCGAATCACACATTAGTTTTAGGTAGGTCTCCAGTATATGAATATAGCTCCGTCCCTGAGGTTCTGCCCTGGACTTCAGCATCGTTATTATCAATACAGTCAATTAAAAAACAAACAAACTTTTTTTTTTTGTGTTTGGTGTTTTATGTCCTTTCATAAAGTTTGCATAGTTTTGTAAATGTACTTGACTAGAACTTTAACAAAGTTTCCTGCTAATGCGCCAGGGTTTCCCAAGTCTTGATGCTCATGCCTGCGGAGCGAGTGGTTGTGCCCAGGATGTGCAGTACACTTGAATATTGTTCTGCTTTTTTAAAGCCCTTTGCTGCTTTCTCATATAGGGGTTTTATTGTCCAAGAAAGCAGGGCCAGGGCTGCAGGTAAGAAAGTGTTGGAGGTGCTTGCCTAGACTGCGAGAAGCCCTGGATTCCAGCCCCAGCGTAGCCGAAGGAGGCAGGAGAGCCTCCCTCCTTAGTCACTGGGAGCTCTGTAGTCACCAAGGTTGCAGGAGTAGACAGGGAAAGGCACCCCAAATGGTAACAGACAAATCGGGAAGTTTAAGTAGTTGTCACTTAGAAACAAAGCTTGCTGGGCTGGGCTTGGGGGAAGGATACGATAGGGATGTGAAAATAGATGCACAGCTTCATGTGCCCCACAGGCTGGTAGAGCAGCACGTGAATTAAGTAATTGACAGTGGTGTTAACATGTCGAAAAGTACTGAGGAACAGGTCCTGTGGCTGTCACCCACTGATCACTGTTCAGGTGATGTTTTATGCAAGCATACTGTGTGTGTGCTTGTGTCACAGTAAGTCTACATGCATGCTTGTAAGGAGCTTTGCCCGGCTGCTAGCATGGTAAATGGTCCCACTGATGAGTAAGGCATGTTTGTTTTCCCTACTTAGTCCTAATCACAAGGCCAGCCTTTTTGAAACCACAGCCCCTTGAAGGACCTAACGTTTTTGACAACGTGTCTGGTACTGAGCAGGGAAGAGCCTGTGGTCACAAAGTGAATTGAATTAAGAGTGTCAAACCAAACTTCTTCATTGAAATTTGGGAACCTTAGATTTGGAAATCGTCTGTTTGAAAAGTACTTAAAGGAAGTGTGGTTATCTAGTGTTGCCACAAGTTTCAGTTGCCAGGTGGCTGGGATAGCCCTTGCAAAGGTTTTGGAGGGGGATTGCAGTCTTTTTAGGGCTGGGACTGAGGGGGAGGAGGCAGATGACTGAGGGCTGGCTCAGCTATATCCCCCAGGTCCCTTCTCTTGCTCTTCATTTAGTTCAGTACTAAGGTGGGCACCTGTTACACTTTTAGTGAGTGGATTCTCAGAGTTGGCTCTCGAGCCAGTTAGTTTTCCCACAGGTTTATAGAGTGGGCAGTCCAGGAGGGTTATTGGGACGTTGCCCGCACCGTGTGTTTTGCTGGTCTGAAGTGGCATTGAGAGGTTTGGCAGGATGGAAACACAGAGCGTCTTAAAAGGTCTTCCTTTACGGGTGCTCACCTTAGGAGGTTGGCAGCATGCACAGGATTATTTTCTCACCCCCCCCCCCACACTTGAGATCTATTGAAGTCTTTCACTTATTCCTATAAATGCAATAACTTCGGAACAACATTAATTAGCGAGGTAGTTTAATAGTAATTGTTTGTTTCGCCGGCCGAGAGTTTTATGTTTATTTCCTCCTTTTCCAGGACCTTGCAGCATTCTGACTATGGCTGAAAGTTCAGGGCTGGGTGGACAGCTCGGGTGGACAGCTCAGCCGGACAGTGCTTTTCCTAGTGTTGGGTGGCTCAGCAAAGAAGTGTGATGTTAGGGTGACGATGTCCAAGAACTGCTCTTTGGTTATTTTACCTTTTTTTGCCCCAGTGCTGGGCATCGGGCTCAAGGCTTCCACTGAACCATCCCCAGCCCCTGGCACTTTCATATTTATATATTTGTAAGTCTCTTGTCATTTCCCTGACATTTTTCTGCATAAACTTAGGTCTGTGAAGAAGATGTATGCTTTTATTTTTGTACTTTTTGCTAGAGGTATGGGTCAGTTGGTGAGTTACTCTGCCTTCTAAATGCAGGCTTGGCCCTAGAGGCCCTTTGACCTGCACCTGAATATGACAGTCAAGTTTTAGCAGGGTTTATGCTAGACATTAACTAATGGGCATACGTTTGGAGTGATTCCTGCGACAGTTTTTACTCACCCAAACAACAGAAATAAAAATACTAGACTTGGATTGGAGCGATTGAATTTAGAGGAGGCTGCACGTTTTTATCTTTTAATATTTTATTAACACTAGGTATGTGCTGTGCATCAACAGGTGTTCAGAGACCTTTTTTTCTGCATGTTGGGGAAGAGCCCCTGGCAGCTTGTGTTCTAAGTTGGCGTTCTACCTCTGAGCTGTACCCACAGCCCCAACACCACACTTCCTGTTACTCTAGAACTAGACCAGTATTTGGCTTTTTGCTTCAGTCTTTTCAGGTAAAGCCATAGTTAGGTGACTTAGATTGCAGATGTCAGTTTATTCTTAGATTACTTTACAGTTTGGGTGCTGGGGGTAGGACCTAGCGACTCTGACGTACACTGAGCACTCACTCCACCACGGAGCCCCCCCTCACCCTGTCCTCTAAGTTTGTTTTAAAACTTTAGGCTCCTTTGGGCTATTTACCTAGGGTATTAAAACCATAGTTACACTCCATTGCACCAAGCGGGGAGCAATGCCAAGCGTCAGGTGTCTCCCACACTGGAAGTTCCCTTAATTCAGGAGCGTTTCTGGAGAGCTATTTATGGTGAAGGTTTTGGTGGTGAGGGGTCAGGCTGAGGAGTGCAGTGGGTAGCTTTCATCTCCCCACCCCAGGACAGAAGCTAGAAGGATAGCCAACTTAGCAGCTTCTTGAGGCTGTTCAGCATGTAGTACACTCACACACAGCTTGCCTCATCTTGTCAGTTGTGTAAGGCTCTCTTGCAAGGCCTGGGCTTGGGGACTTGTGGCTGCTGGGGTCCCTCCACCCCCATGAAAGGATAGGAAGTAGGGACTTCTGCATGTTCTTTCAGGAAGTCAGGATTCCTTTACGTGTTTGAGTTCTGGTGACTTTGTATGTTTCGCTCCCATCCTTTGCCTTCTGCTGTTAAATTGTTGTCTGGCATGTTGCTTTTCTGTTATTAGCGAAAATCAGAGCCGCAGATTGTTGTGAGGTTTTCATTACAGAGGGTCCACTGGTTCCAAGCTGGAGCCTGCAGGGTTGCCTTTGAGGGAGATTCACAGCGTCCTGGGTGTCGCCTGTTTTAACTGCTCGCCGCATCCTCTGGTTTGTTTTTGGACAGTTCGAGGTCAGGACTTTGTAGGGAGTAAGCAGGTCTGACCCTTGACTCTGAGCTTTAAGGGCTGTACCCAGGATCTGGTAATTGATTCTTCCTTTAACTAGACACATGCCATGTTTGTAGACATCACCTTGCCAGCCCGCTGATTGGTAGGCAGGGCCAGTAAGAGTTTAGCGGTGGTAGGAGACCAGCGCATGGACGGCGATTCTAATTCACTGTGTCAGATCAACAGTCCATAATCCAAGGACCTAACACCCACAGAGCCCCTAGTCTGGTTCCGGACACCAAAGACAACTAGGTGGGATGGTGGGTGCCTGTAATCTCAACACTCAGATGGAGGCAGGCCCGAGTCAAGGTCATCTAAGGCTGTCTAGGGAATTGGAGGCCATGCTGGGATACATGAGACCATCTCAGAAAGGAAGTTTGATAAATACAGGGGGAATTGATTAGTCTGAGGGTGGTCCTTTCTTTATCTGTCACCTGTCAGTCATCCACTTAACCTTAATTGACTTCAGATTGGAGTAGCACTCTATTCCGTAACATGGAATCTGTTCTCAGAATTGTCATTTTAGGCTCCTGTGTTCTCTTGAGGGATGCCGTGTGCCTACGTAGTCACCTGTGCAGATAAGGGGTCCTGAGTGAGCAGCAAGCACTCTGATTAAATTCCTCTGCAGTGGGAAGCGATGGCAAGCTGAGTGCCTGTGTCCTGCCAATCAGCTCCTGCCTGCTGCTCTGAGTGCTGGCTTCCTGTGGCGGCTTTTGCTATGGAACGTCTGATGTGCTCTTCCCCGTCTGCCCTCCTATGCTCGCTGTGTGGATGGCAGTGGCAACCACCCTTACCTTGGCTTGCCAGGGCCATGCTTCATCTGACTGACAGATTGCCTGCTCTTTGGATTTCATGCTACTTGTCGCTCTCTGATAGCGCAGTGTGTGAGGGAGTGTTCTTACTCTTGTAGTCTTCCAGGGCAGCCCACGGCCCAGGGCCCAAGAGGAGGTGTGTGCCCACCACCTGGCAAGCGGCCTTTGGTTCAGCTCGTGGCTCTGCCCTGGTCCTGTGAATTCTCCTTACGCTGCTGCTGGCCCTCTGCATGATTCTGTGCACCGCATGCTTTTATCTCTGGAGTTTGATAGAGCACTAAGTTAGAGTTTTATGGTTTATTTCTCTTGGGAAACTTTGCCGTAACCGCGTAGAGTTGTGGGAGGCGTCCGTCCGCTTCAGCAGACGTTCTGCTAGGTTTTCAGACCATCTGATGTGTCTACAGCTGTCTTGGCGAGGCATGCAATGGGGATGAAATGTTTGTTCTCACCTTGAGCTCGTGATGTGAAGTGCAGTGTCCGCTAAGCGTGCTCTCTTCGTCTTTGGGCACACTCGGGGAGTTTGTTCCTCTTATTTCGTTTAGGACAGTGCTGTGAAGCTTTTTGGTGACTTACATTGTTAGTGATAACTGATCGCTCCTGACAGTTGGCTCTGTACTAGGAACAAAGTTCCTCAGAGGCAGCTGCATGTCAGTCTGCACAGTGTAATTGTCATTAGCTGTTCGAGCAAAGGCGGTTTTGTACGTCCCCATTAAGAACATCTGCTTGAGCATTAAAAAAAAAAAAACCCAAATTGCCCCATTGTATCTATACTGTATCTCTTGGCTTATCCAACCAAGGCAGAAGTAGTGGGTTAGGACCTCCCCCCCTTACCTTGGCTCATTTGTTCTTTTTTGGAAATGTCATTCTTTGATGATCTCCTAGTGTGACTTGGTTGTTAGAACCTGGTTCAGAGACCTCAAGGCAGGATGGAATGGTAACTTGTGAATGCTTCAGAAAATAAGCTTTTCTTATGTGCCTTTCCATCAGGTGCTCGTTTGAGATAAGTCTGTGTAGTGCTTCCTCTGAGGAAAGGGTGTGTGTGTATGTGTGTGTGTGTGTGTGTGTGTGTGTGTGTGTGTGTGTGTGTATTGATAACTTGTTTATGCTGCTTGTCATAAGGGTGCTTAGCTTTCTGGTCAAGGTCTGTTCACTCAGATCCGGTGAGAATAAACTTGGGGTTTCCGACTGTAAAAAGTGGAGGGTGGGATCATGGCAAACATTCATGGGCAAAGTCACCAAGAGATGTAATAGTTCTCAGTGCTTTCTGCCTAGACTATAATGGGCCACTGCACCCTTTCTCAGAACTGCCGTGGTGCTTTTCTGTTCTTTAGATGGTCCCTGTAAGAGCTTGTATGTGTGTCTCCTGCCCTCCTTAAGTGTAAGTGGGCCTGTTCCTTGTCGGAATTTAATCTTTACACCTGTAGCTTGCCTGCTTTGCTTTAAGTCTCTGCTGGCTGGTCCTTCCATATGTGAGCATGTCACTCAGGAAGGGATTCTCCCATAGATGGAAATAGGGCAGGAGTCAAGGTGGAGGCCAGGTGACCGCTGTTGTTTCTGTGTTGGTGTGAATTCATTTACTTTCATGTTAAATGAAGTGAAAATGCATCACAGCACTAAGGCACCAATGACACACAGTCCTGCTGTCACAGCGTCCCCCCCTTTTAATCTAGGGTTTTCTTAGGAGTTCAACCATGAACTCCGTATATAGCCCAGGCTGGCTTTACATGCCCGCCTTGTTTCAGCCCCCTCTTTCTTGGCCTGTTTCAGTCCTGACTCTTAATTGAGTGCTCAGTCAAAGACCTTGGGGGCTTCCAGGATTGTCTGAGGTGAGAGCGGTGATTAAGTCATTTATAAGTTGGCAAGTGAGAGCAGCTTGTGATTTGTTCAGGAGCTTTCATTTATAAGTTCCTTACGATTCTCCCAGCTGCTTTTCTTGGCTTTCAAAACCCAAGTTCAGACTAGTTGGTAAAGAATCTACATGAGTTGGTGCTTGCAGCTACAGGGCAGCGTTACTGTTTGCACCACTAGAAACGAGTGGTGCCTGCTCAGTGGTCGGAGTTCTCTGTGGGAGGACATACTTATTGCTGACATCAGCTCCACAGCAAAGCCCTGTAGTAGCTTGGGCAGCATTTTCTTTAAAGTTTGGTATATGACATACATTTTAAAAAGCTCATTTATTTTGTCTGAAATACTTAAGACGGCAGAGCCTGTAAGTTTTAACTGGGGTCTAGTTAACTTCCTGCCTGTTTTTGGGTTAGATTTGGGTAGATGTGTCGTGGCCCCTTATTTTGGCTAAGATGGGAAATGTGGTGTAAGATGTCACCGGATTAGATGGAGCATTGGATTAAATTTGGTAATTTGGATATTTTATGTCCCTTTGCCTTAAATACTGAGATAACACTTGGTTTCTTTCACATTAATTGGGCACAGGTAGACAGGTTTTATTGTGTACGTCTGGTTGCTTGGAGAGCTGGACAGTCACTGCGCAGAACAGAGGAAGGTGGCGGGGCGGGGGCATGAAGTAATCTTTTAGGGGATCACTGTGGAGTCAGTCATCAAGTAGTTCTGAAATGTGTAAACATGGCAAACAGAGTCGCTGATGTGATTTCAGCTGTGTGTAAGGTCATCTGGTGTTTGAAAGCACATTCCTTAGGCGAGTGAATTTCAGTGACAGAGAATGGAAGGGCACCAACAAGTTTTACACTAGCATAACATGTGTTGCTCCAGTTAAAGGTCACTGAGTGGTGAGGAAGGCGAGCAAGCCAGGGAGCCTAGGCCACTCGCAGAACTCAGCCATTTATCCAGGAGGTGATTTCAGTATGCGTCGTACTGAAGTGTGTCGTACAATGGCTAAGGAAATGTGTGGAGGTTTTAATTGAGTACCTTCTGGAACTTCCTGCCGGTGACATAAATAACAATGGAGACATAGTGCATAAAATTGACACTTTGAGGGAAAAGGCAGCCCTTTTTGCATATGAGCCATAAGATAGTAAAAGCACTGGGGTGTGATCCTTATTAGAGCTGTAGAGTTTATGGCCTGATAAATGGTCCCTGCTAGCTCCAGTCCTGGCTGGTTTGTCTCTGTGAGTCCCTTTCCCAGGAATAGTGTTGAATTCTGCCCCCTCCTCCCAATCTTTGGTAAAAATTTCTTCTCCTCTGTCCCTGGAGCCACATTGGGGCCACTGAACTCAGGGACTCCATTTCTGGAGCTATTTTGGGGCTGACCCATCATCCACTGCTCCTTTATTTCATTGCTCAGCCACTTCCTCAGTTCTAGTCAAGGGAAGCTAAAGTTTGGAGATTTTGAGGGGCCGCGCTCTAACAACGCCTACAGCAGCTTCTGGAGTCACCTCATCCAGGAGAGCAGCAGGCTGCAACATGTTCGCCTTGTAGTACCCTTACTTGTCGTGGTTTCCTTTGAGTTGATGTGTAGGTAAGGACTGTTTTGGCCTATGCAACAGGTTGAATGTGTTTGACACCCCTCCTCACCCAAAGGAGGTGGTGCCTCGAGCTTCCTCCACAGCTGTTCAGCTGTCTCCGTGCATCTCACCTTGCAGTGAACAAAGATGGTAAGATGGCTGCCTAATGGTCCAGCTAGCTTCTTTAGCCAGCAACCTCTCCTGGGCCAACAGTGTTCTTTGAAACTTGACTTCTAGTGCTCCACTTGAAGTGCATAGTCTCCAGTGCCCACTACCTAGGGCTTTATCTAACTGTCATGTTTCTTTGGGCTGCAGTACGTTGGGCCCATTGAAGCCAGGGTTGGTGGCACTGTAAAAAAGTCACTATTCAGAAATTTGTAATCTTCAGGAGCAACTGCAGGGAACACAGAAGAACACCATTTGCTTGCCAGGCAGGGGTTACTCAGACTGCTCTTTGACCTCGAAGTGCTTTCGGCCTTCCTCTGTGTCCTTGTCAGTCCTGTTAAAGGAAGAGATCTTGAGGGAGTAGGGGAGCAAAAGGCTAATGGGATACATGTGACATGAAAGCAGAAGGGGAGACTGGAGGGAGGAAGGAGACCAGCAAGAGGAGGGAGAGAAGTGGGGGAGGGGGCAGATACGAACAGTATAAGGACGTAAGTATGGAAAGACTGTAATGTGACCAGCCCATTGTTCTATATGCTAACCAACCAAACAAAAAACAAACAACCAAAACCAAACCAAAACAAAACCCCAAAAAACACTAGTTAAAAAAACCAAAGATAGACGGAGGGATGAGTCAGTGCTGGCTGCTCTTCCAGAGGACCCAGGTTTAATGCCCAGATGGACATGGCTGCCCACAAGTATCATAACTCCAGTTCCAAGGGCATCTCACGCCCTCTTCTGGCAACAGACACATAAGCGGTGCACAGACAATGTGCAAGCAAGACGCCACACACACAAAATAGAAAGGAGGGTCTTGCTCAGTCAGTTAGTAAAAGTCACTTGTCCGTGGCGTCTGGGCACTAACTCGCTGGGTTGGGCTTCTGTGCTAATCTTATCAAGTCAGTTTAGCTAGAACCTTTTCCCCAGAGTCTCACAGGAACTTCACCCTGATTCTGCCTTGTGTCTTGGCTGGAGCTGTGTGCTGGTCTGAAGGTCTCCTTCCCTCAACATCAGACTCCGTGGCTGTGGCCACCTCACAGAATGCTGTGGTCTCCTTTATAGAAATGTGCCTTACTCTCTTTTCTTCCCCATTATTGTTACTGTGTTTAAATTTTTTTCTAGACAGGGTTTCTCTGTGTAGCCTTGGCTGTCCTGGACTCTGTTTGTAGACCAGGCTGGCCTTGAACTCACATCGGTCCACCTGCCTCTGCCTCCTGAGTGCTGGGATTAAAGGCATGTGCCACTGTGCCCAGTTTGTGTTTAAATGTTTGTGTTACGTGTTTGTGTGCATGTGTGTGCATGCATATGGTGCCTGCATGTGTGTGCTAGTTCTTTCCACCATGTAAGTTCTGTGCATCAAACTCAGGTCTTAAGACTTGGTGGCAAGTGCCTTCATCTGCTGAACCATCTTGATGGCCCCATGTGTATGTTTTGAGAGAAGATCTTATGAGCCCAGACTGGCCTGACGCTTGGCATCCTGCACCTGGCTCCTGAGAGCTGGGGTTGCATGCGTGTGCCATCATGTCCTGTTCATTAACTCCTAAAGTAAATAGTGACCTTGAACAGCAACTTAGCAAATTCTGAAGGAGGAACATATAACTAAACTGAGTGGTGCAGAATGAGCTGCATGGAGTTAGAGTGGAGGTTGACGTTTGGCGTCTTTGAACTTGGCCCTCGGGAAGAAGGGCAGCAGAGCACTCTTGCACAGGCTGAGACCTGAGATCCAAAAGGCGGCTTCACTGCAAGAGGCCTGGCCAATCCAAGGTGCTGTTTTGGGGTTTCCTAGGATGGATGCTTGGGTAAAGCTGGGAAGGTTATTTCTCAGCAAGTTTTGACTCTGGCCTTCAGTATGGACTGGTGAGGGGGATTTGTGGGTCTTCCTGAAAACATCTCAAGTGATTCATTTCTGTCGTTGGTTATAGGAAGGAGATCTAGGTGGAGGGGTGGGGGGCTGAGTCTGTTTTCTGTTGCTACAATAGAATACCTGAGGCTAGATTAATAAGTTCAGGGCGATAAACAATTATTTGGCGCCCGGTTTTGGAGGCTGGAAAGTCCCAAGCATGAGGAGGCCGCATCTGGTGAAGGCCTTACAAGGTAGAAGGTCTTCCGTGGTGAGTGAGTGAGCCAAACTGGCCGATTCTGTGATGCGCACCCTGGAGAAAGAAGCATTCATCCAGTCATGCAGTCGTGAGGGCTGCGTCTCTAGGCATCTCCTGTGACTCTCCACCCCTCCATTCTTGTGCTCAGGCATTTTTTTTTTTGGCATGTTTTCCTGTTTCAAGAAGGAATTTAAACCATGATAGTGGGTGAAGACCAAATCCATAGGGAAGTAGGGGGAATTGACAGAGTTATGCCACCACATCAGTCAATAAGCTTTGGCAAACACGTGTAAGAAGGGATGCCTAGGACGGTTGGGATGGTGAGATGGCTCAGTGGTTAAGAGTGCTGGGGGTTCTTCCAGAGGACCCAGGCTCGAATTCCAGCACACACGTGGCGGCTGACAACCATCTTTAACCCTAGTCTCGGGGATCTATGCCTGCTCATGATCTCCTCAGGCCCCAGGCATGCATATGGTGCAGTCATGTGTACACTAAATGGAAAAAGAAAAAAGATTTCTGCTTTAAAGCAAACCCCTGAAGTCTGGAGTATGGAGATATTGTCACGAGTCATGTAGAGATACGCTTGCTTTCAGGCTACCTCCCCTTGGTCAGTGACTCTCGTCCTTCTGAGTTTTTACAGACTCTTGTGGTCACAACTGTGAGGCAACCAGGGATGCAGGATTTCCATCACTTGCCTTTCTTCTGTAGGCCAGAAGCTTCCCAGAGCCAGGCCCTGCCTGGCCAGGTGCTTGCTGCTCTCGCCGTTAGGCGTCTCCTTCTGGAGTGCTGTGGGAAGGCCTTTCAATTGATTCTCACTTAGCTCCCTGCCATCTGTGGAGGTAGCAGTCAGCCAGGGCTCCAGAAGTGAGGGATAGCACGCAGAGGCTCTCCTTGCTCTGCTTTTCAGTGGACGGAGCCTTGCAATATAGGCCTCTAGTCTGCGTGTTAAAGATAGTAATGCTGACTTTGATTGTCGGGTACAGGAAGTAACCCTGGCTGAGATAAATCAGCCTGATGTCAAGGGTTAAGTGCATTACAGCCACAGAGGAGGGGCTTTTGCTGATGTTAACCCCTACCACAGGCAGAGCACACTGTTCTTAGGGTCTTTAAGGTGAATCAGAATAAATTCGTGAGAAGAAAATACTAATCACCCCCCCCCCATGCTCTCCTCCTCCCATCCCCCACAGGGTTTCTCTGTGTAACAGCCCTGGCTGTCCTGGACTCCCTTTGTAGGCCAGGCTGGCCTTGAACTCACAGAATTCTGCCTGTCTCTGTCTTCCTTATGCTGGGACTAAAGGCATATGCCACTACACCCGGTGGAAAATACTAATTTTACTTGTACTTCTGCTTGAATTTTGGAACATCAGTCTAGCATGGCATTTTTATCCGAAATCTAGGAGGATCCACGTTCTTCCAGCCTCTGTTTAGGGTGACGGAGTCAGGGAAGACACAGTATTTCTGCTAGCTACTTTGTTTAGCAGGCAGGTTCCCTGGCCTTTCCTGCCTCTCTCTGTTCACAGTTCGCCTGCTCTGTAGGTGGTGAACCTCCTTCAGGCTGGGCTGTGTCATGCAGTTACTTTTAAGGAATTCCTCGTTAGGTGGTGATTTTCAAATTTTAAGAAACTCCAAACTCAGTCTTTGGAGAGCTCAAGGCTTTGTGAGGAAGGAGAGGTGTTTCCTCTCTCTGTGCCCCTGGGGAGCAGGGCTGTCTTTAGAAGTTTGGAGGACAGCATAGCTGTCAGCGGTTGGTGCTTTTAGCACCCACGGATGGATGGCAGCGAAGATAGTCATTTCAAGTGGGGATTGTGTGTTTGCCATGGACAGGGTGTGCACAAGTGGTCAGGTTGTAAATTGCTGAGTGTCAGGGAGTTACAGGTGAGACACCACTCTGGGAAGAATGAAGGGATGGAGTTTAGGATTGTGGCTGCCCATTCTGTGAATGAAACTGAAGTCCCCAGTGTCATTCTCTGGCGGTGGCTTTTGACTCCATTTGTACTCCTGTGCGGGACCGTACAAGTGCGCTGTAGGAGTTGTTGGTCTTGGTTTTTGAGACAGGACTGGTCCGGGCTTTACTGACTAGGGTAGGCTGGCTGGTCTAGCGGGAGCCCCATGGGTCTCCTGTCTCCACTGGCAGTGCTGGTGTTATGAGTGAACCCTGCATTCTTATTTGGCTTGTGGGCGTTGGAATTCCGTCCTCACACTTGTGCTGTAAGGCGTCTCTGCAGTCATCTTTAACTGGTCTTAGAGCATCACTTGGTAACCAAAAGCCCACAGACTTTTCAACTGGGTGAGATTCTCTGGAGGAACTTAAAACATTGTGGGAAAGTTCAGGAGTCTGAGTATCTCAAAGAACCGTGTGAGTTCATTCCCAAAGGGAACAAATACTGCCTGCCCTGTACTGTGGCTCTGAAACCTTACACCTGTTCAGGATCTCTTATCGTTAGCCTGTGAATTACTCACAACAAAAGTCACAGGAACAAAGGTACATAAATGTCGTTTTGTGTGTGTGTGTGTGTGTGTGTAGTTTGTGTCATACTAAGAAAGCGAAGAACACCCCAATGGCATTAGATACGGAGATAAAACACTTGTACTTTTTCAAAGATTTCTTTTTAATTATGGGCTAGCCTGCGGGTGTTAGCACGAGGACAGGTGCCCACAGAGGCTAGAGCTGGAGCTGCAGATGGTCTGAGCCGCTCTGGGCTCTAGCAGTGTGTGCTTCACCCGCAGAGCTTCTCCGCAGCCGTTCTGTCAAAAGGGCAGCTCACTGTGAACGACTAAAGGACAGGATGTCTGGGTTTTGAGGGAGGCAAGTTGTGGGAAGATGACCTTGAAGTACAGAGGGGAAATTAGTGGTAATTGAGGATTGTGTGTGAACAAGAGCTCGTTTGTGGAGCACCTCGAAAAGTGGAAATTTCCTTTACAAAAGGGAAACTTACACCTTGCTGTTGGTTAGGCAAGGAGAAGGCAACTCAAAATAGCCCTTAAACCAACGTGGTATATTTTGGCCCCCTGTATGTGAGTGTTTTTCTGCCTCTTTTGATTGCCCTTTTCAGAGTAGAGCTTTGGGGTTTTAATTGCTACCTTGATGTGATGCAGTGGCTCTCCACACTAGCCCTCTATGCGTGTCCGCTGGAAACAGACCTCTTTTACGTTTGTGGTGGTTCCCAGCAACGCAGGTTGGTTGGCTGGGTAGGTGAAGGGTTGCCATTCCCTGGGTTGGAAAAACTCTACTTTTTCTTTGGGAGTCATTGATCTGGCGGGAAGATTATGGCCACACAGATGTCAAGGCGATCAATAATTTTAGTTTGGAAAAGCTTTTTAGATGTCTTGAGACACTGTTGCTTTATCTGTACAAGTGTCGTCTCGGCCCACTGCCATCTTCCATAAAGGCAGTTTTTCTTAACTGATAAATACTGGGTGGGGAGGGGGTGAGGGTAATAAGAGAGGCTGGCCAGGTAGGCTGGTTTTTTTTATTAGTATACTTGTCCTGAAAGGACCTGTGTGATAAGGAATGGGGGTTTCCTATCTGGTGTGACTTTGGAGAAGTCACAGTGGAGGCGGGGGTCTGGATCCCAGTTCCCAAAGTGTGTAGTCTCTCCCAGTTCCAGCTGTAGACCTCTGAGGGGTTGGAGACGACGGATGGAGACGTGGTTCTTTCTAGAGCCACAGGTTGTTACTCAGTTCATTTTGGCAAAACTTGGGGCTCATTTTAGCAGGATGTGTCAAGGAAGCCTAATCAAGCCCAGTGCAGTACTACAGACACAGCAACAGGAGCAGCCCCTTCCCTGCCCCCCAACACCAGAGCTGTGCTCACCGCTGTAGATTGTTTCCTGCAGTGCTGGCTGCCAGGGCTGAAGAGAGTCCTGGAGCACTCGCAGTGATGTCTGGGAGCTATGGAGGGAAGGGTGGCACCTCTGGGAGACCTGCCCACATGTGACTTTACCACCCCTCCCCTGACTCTTAACCTGCTCTGTTAATGATTGCAGCTAATTATGTGTCTTTGGTCTTTTCACTGTTTGCAATTCAAATGCTACTTGAGGCCCTGTGTTTGCTTTTGTTTGCAGCATCCTGGCTGCCATCTGAAGCAGGGCTTGATGATCGCGTGTTACCATCTTGGGTTAAGTGCTGTCTCATTGCTTTGCAGGCTGCCTGCTGTCTCCCGGGGAGATCATGAAACGAGGTCGCCTTCCCAGCAGCAGTGAGGATTCTGACGACAATGGCAGTAAGTCCTGCTTTGTTGTTCGTGGAGCCTACTATGGTTTGGGTCAGTGTGAAAACATGATTTTTTAAATATAATGCTTTAAATAGCCAAGGCCTTTTGCATATCAGGCACGTCAGAGAAAGGCAAGGCCTGGAGAAACATCTGATACTGCAGGGCTGTAACCAGATCTTTCCCGGCAAGGTTGGCTGCAGGCAGGCCTTCTGCAGGTTTCCTGTGTGTTATCCAGGGAGAAGAATGCAGTTCCGAGAGCCACTGGTGTGTCTGTTTTCATCAAACATCATTTATGGTACCTCACATAGCTCTCTGTGAAGAGGGAACTTAATCAAAGCCAGGTAATTATTAACTAGTCAACCTGCCCGGGGCTCCGAGGGCAGATGGAGGACTGCCTAGTGTGAAGTGAGGAGACCAAGTCCAGGCTCTTTATCGATGACACAAGTCTCTGCCCTTTCCCGGTTTAACAGGACGGCGTTTAATACTGTCACTGCATCTCAGCTCTCTGGCAACCTCAGGTTTTCACAGTGTAGCTGAGAACCAGGAGTTAGTCGGCTTCCAGGCAGTCAAAATAAATGTCACACAGTGTCTGTTGAGGAGCTAACAGACTGCAGACTGCAGAGGAGTTTCATACCTAGCTCCGTGCCTGCACTCTAGCCCGTTAGCTCAGGCTTGACATTACACATTCAACTCTGGAATTCGGAAGAGAAAGCTTGCTGTACTGTGAGATGGGAAAGAAACCAGCCTGCTTTCTAGGCACATTGCTGTAGATGTTATCAGAGCAGTTAACAGCTCTTGTGATTTGCTGTAGAAGCGGTGTGTGTGTGTGTAGGGACCCCAGAGGTGATCTGGGAAGACCTAGGGAGGAGGTGGTGTTTGGGCAGGTCCCAGAGATGAAGAGCTTTGTGTAGGCGGGTTGTTTTCGTGCCTGGTGTGCCAGGTAGCCAGCACAAGCGTGGTTATGGTGCTGTGGGGACCACGTGCCCAGCCACAGAGAAGGATGCTCACGAACCTGAAATGTTGGTTGTCTATGGCTGTAGCTCTGGGAAGGCCTGGGCAGTGGGTGTAGAGCTTAGAGTGATGGAGAGAGGGAGGTAGGAGGTGACCTATGGCACACACAAACCGCTCACACAGAATAAAAAGTGTTCATTGAAAATAACCTTTGCTGTGATGGGCCATTTTCTTTCTCCTACTATGTTCCTGTCTGGTCATCTGGAAGGTTAAGCTGGACTGCCACCAAACACAGCTCTTGGCTACACATGGGGCTCTGGTATTGGGGGGACAGGGATGACAGTTGCTAGGAGGTCATCTGTTGTTTTGTCATCCAGTTGGTTCAGTTGGTGGCACTTTATGGCTAGCTGCCAGGTCAGGCTTGGCGACTTGAAAGTTACGGTGAGTGATACCTGATGAGCAGTACCTCTTCCTGAGTGCCAGGGCTCATGGCAGGGTCTGTGTAGTTGAGCTATGGACCTTCTCCCCCTTCCCTAGCAGCTAGTTCGTGGTATAGGCCTCTTCCACCAAGCCACTAATTGCATTGGGGCCTCTCCCCTGTATAGACTCAGGGGTCTGGGGGTGGTAGTGGCCTCTTTCACCCTTGCAGTGAGGTCCTGCTGTCACAGCTTCCTGTGTCCTGAGTCTTGCTTACAACAAGGACTGGGTCTGTGCAATGGCTACCTCCTGGCCAGCCTCTCCAGCCTGCAGGGATTTTGGCAGCATGTCCAAGTGGAGGAGAGGCAGCTGCAGACGTCAGCATGGGGCCACAGCACCAGCCACAGGCGTAGCTGGGGCCTGCTGGCTTCCGAGTCTGGAGCCCATTGCTTTGTTTTTGGCCTGGCCCAGGGGAACAACAGTGTGGTATTTACAGTTGGGGACGGATGGGCCTTTCCTGTGCCAGGTGCGAGCCCTCATCCGCTGTAGTCAAGCTTGTTGGTCTTTCTCCTGGAGGCCCATCCATCCCTGCAGTTGGATGGAATAGTGATGGGGTGATTGGAAGCAGTGTCTGCAGTTTTTTGGCTCTTGGGACTGGGTAGCCCAGCCAAACTCTGAAGTTATACCCAGTGCCTGGGTGTGACCGGGGGAAGCAAGCCTTTAACTTCCTGCTTCCATCCAGGGTCCTTGGGTGGGGATGGGATCCTCCACTTTTTACTATTTCTAAAGATGTCATTTTATCTGCAGAGACTAATTGGAATACAATGTTCCTTTTGGGGCAGAAATATTATTGGTTGTCTGAGGCTAGTTATAGCTCTGATCTATATCCTTACATAGTTTCCCTATAAAATAAGAAAACTAAATACTATTTAAGGACTGCTGTCAAACCTTCTGCTTTTCAGGAGGTGGGAGTGAGTTGGGCAGTAGCGGCTGGCTGGGCTGAGCGAGGCTGCGGGAACTGTGGCAGGTGTAGCCTCCTTCCCAGCCTCCAACAGGTTCATCTGCTGCTGTTCATGTAACTTCAGTCGGCAATTTACGTGGCACTGCTTTATTGGCCCGGGGCAGTGTACTGGGTCTGCATCCTGATGCTGTGACCTGTGTTACGTGCTAAGTTGCTGCAGTTCTAAGAGCAGAAGCAAGCCTCAGACTTGGAGAGGCACCACTGGGGTAGCCACGAGGGCATTTTTTTAATAGCCTGTGCTCTGAGGCAGTGTGAGCACAGTTTCTATTCATCCAGTGGGGGCAGGACCTTTCTTGCACCGTGTAATCGTCTGTTCCCTTTTACTTGTGGTGGTGGTGGTGGTGCCTAGCCCAGAGCCTGAGCAGCTTATTACACCTAACTAACTGATCCGAAACTGCGAGGCGGAGCGCAGTATGCATTAGATTTACTCTTGAGGCTTTCCCCGTATTTTAGCTCCAGGGCAAGCCAGCATGGCTATTTTTAATATTTCAAAGGGGTGTGCTGGTAGTGTCTGGCAGGAGCAGAAGGGGCTTGGTGCTTGCATAGGCAGGGCCTGCTGCCTGCTGTGGTCTTGGAGCTTGTAGTAACTGTGCTAGCACCAAATGCTTTGTCCTAATGGAAGCTGGGTGTAGTAAGTAAAACAACCACCACCACCACCACAACACCTTTCCCCTCATTCTTCAGTGTTTGGGATTGTTGTTGCTTGGAGTACTGTACACAGGATTTGTCACTAAAGGGGACCTAGATAACAGTCCTACTTGTGACTCCGCCATAATTTTAAGATGTGCTTGCCAAGATCACTACTTATGTGCTGAAGGCAAGAAGAGAGGGAAAGGAAAGCTGGTTTACTTACTGTCTCCTGTTGCCCAGGCTAACCTCAAACTCTGTCTAGTGGAGGATGACCTTGAACCATCTTGACCCCACCTCCCAAGTGCTGTCATGATAGGTGTGATGCCTGACCATAGTCCTGTGACCCCACCTCCCAAGTGCTGTCATGATAGGTGTGATGCCTGACCATAGTCCTGTAGCTTTCCTTCAGCGATCAGCAGCTTGCACACAAGCGCTGTGTGGAACACTGAATCACTGTACTACTTTTGGCAGATGCCTGGTCTTTGCTATAGCATGAGTTACTTACAGGCTTTGAAGGTTCTCAGTTTCTATTTGACACGCCCCCTTCTAAAAGAGTATTTTATGCTATAGCCTAATGAGGAATGTAAATAATACTATTGCATTACTAGGTATTTTTGAGACTGACTCTTGCTACATCGTCCAAGCTGGCCTGAGCTTCTAGTCTCCCTTGTGGCCAAGATAGCAGAGGAACACCAGTGTGCCCAGCTTGGGAGTATGGTAGGAGCTTCCTGATTGGACCCTCCCCTCCCAGACCCACCAGGCCTGGGAAGTGTGGCTTAGGGGAGTGCTTACTACTAGCCCAGGTAGTGGCTTGAGTCCTTTTGGCTTTCAGAATGTGCTGTGGATGGACAGGCACTCCACAGACCACAGTGCTAGGGAGTGGCACCTCATTAACATCTTTGTATTAGCTAAGCCAGGCTCCTGCTCCTGCCAGCTTCACTAGGCGAACTGCTGGCTTCCCTTAGAGCAACACCCAGTGACCCTCCTGAGCAACACCTTAGGTAGAACGTTTATCTGCTTTGCAAAAATCTGTTTACTGAGAATTTGCTGTGCGTGTGCACTGGCTGTGTTGAAGTCACAGCTTCTGCACCTCGAGATTGCATGAGCTCTGTGAGGTAGTGACTGGTGTAGAGCGGGAGATCACCAGGAGGAAGAGGCCTACAGCTGCTGAAGCGTGAGGTCTCATGGCTCCCCAGTCTGCTTGTTCTCTGGGGTCCCCACCCAAGTCTAGGACCTCCGTGTCTCACCCCTGGGAGTTGGCTGGAGCTTTTCTTACTATGAATGGTGCTTCTAAGTGGTGATAGCTTTCTCATAGTTTTGTGATGGGTAATTTATGTGTAGCAAGCTGCACATATTTCAGGGTTTACTTTGAGAGGTTTCACCATGTTTGCACGTATTATGTCATCAGAATCAAAATGATACATCCCTCCAACTCTGCGCCTGGCAGCCAGTGAATCTGCTGTCAGGATAGATTAGCTGTCATTTTCCTGAACTTTGCATCAGTGCAGTGCACCTTTTCCTGCTCTGCCTTCTTTCACTCACTCAGTGTAATTATTTCAGTATTTATCCGTGTTACACGAAGCAAGTCTTTCTCACCCATCTGTTTAGAACGTGTTCCTTTTTATTGCTGGCTAGTGTTTCACTGAAGGGATGTGTCATAATTTATTTATCCCTTTACAGTCTGGTGGTGGATTTGTAGGTTGTTTCTGGTTTTTTTTTTTGGGGGGGGGGTCATAATGTAGTTACATCACTTTATCACTTCCCCTTTCTCATTTCTTCCTCCAAATCTTCCTGTGCACCACATTAGATGTGTGTGTGTGTGTTACATATGTATATGTTAGTGTGTATATAATATGACACACACATATGGGCATATTACATTTCAAAATGTATAAACATAACCTGCTCAGTCTGTTTAATACTTTGTGTGTGTGTTTTCAGGGCTGATATTTGGTATAGGATAACCAGTTGTGCTCTTCTCTCGGGAAGGCTGTTTCTACTACTGCTCTGAATTCCTTAGCTACGTGTAAATCCTCGTCTAGGGCGGTCTTTCCCCATCCACTTTGGCACGTCTGCTGTCCTCGTTCAGCTCAGGTTTAGGCAGTGATGTCATGGTGTAGCTTCTGACATTACTTAGAGCCAGTCTCACAATAAACTCCCAGATCCTCTGGCTCCTGCAGTCTTTCTGTTCCGTCTTCTGAATGCCCCCTGAGTCTTAGGTGTATCAGTTGGGATTGGGCTCCACAGCTCTGCATTCTGATTGGCTGTGGTTTTCTATTGTGGTCTCTGTTGCAAAGAGACATCTCCTTGATGAGGTGTGAGGACTACTGGGTTATAGCTGCAGTAAGTGAGCTTGAAAATGTTGATTCCTTTAGTGGTTGAATTTTAGTTCTTTGCCAGTCTTCCTTCTGCACATATTTTCTGTTCTCATTCTTGTATTACGTACTTTGATACCAGGTAAAACAGGAGCAACCAATTGTTAGAGGGGAGGAGCTAGAGCTGCTCTCTGTCAATATGGCTATTAGGCTTATAGCAGCCGTGTGTGTCTGTTTAAAAGCAAATGTGGTACAAACAGATTTTCATGGTTTTCAAAGTTTCTTGTGTTTCTGGGGTTGCATTCTGAGCTTACACAATGACAAACTTCAGTGGAAGCTTGGACAGCTTGGGAGGGATCCCGGTGGAGCTCAGGAAGACACACGTGGAGCATGAAAGCCAGTAATGAGCAAATGACTTGTTTGTGCTTCAACTCTGAGAGACTAAGGACTCTTCACTTCCTGTCTCACTGCCATGATTAAAGCACGACAAAGGATTCTTTTTAAATAAGGTGTCTGCTGCTTTTGGTTTATTCCTGCCGAATCACGTTTTCTGGATTAAGTTAGAGGCTCAGGCTGGGATCGAGCCCGTGCAGGGCCTGGGCTCACCCCCAGCACATGGAGAGCAGGCTGTCACTTCCTGCCCAGCTCTCTCTTTTATTCCCTTGGCTTTCTAGAACCGCATGCAGAAGTATGCTTCTCTCTCCTCACAGTCTGTGGAACCACCTAGAGTAGAAGGCTGCCACAGTGAATTGTGGGTTTTGTTGTTGTTTTGTTCTTTTTTTTTAAATGCTTATTTTATTTGTATGGCTATTTGTGTACCACATGCGTGCTTGCCAGAAGGTGTCAAAGCCCTTGGAACTGGTGTTATAAATGGTTTTGAGCCATCATGTGGGTGCTGGGAATTGAACCTGGGTCCTCTGCAAGAACAGCAAGTATTTTTATCCCCTGAGCTGTCTCTCCAGCCCTTACACAGTGATTTATAACCCCACAAGTAACTCGTAGTCATGACACATTTGGCAGTAGTAAAAGGTTTCTACTTGTGCAATGACAGAAAAATAAAAGAAAGGAAAAGAAAAAAGCAAAATATTGGTCAAATTGAAAAATGTAGATTTTCCGTTACCTGGCACCAAATATACAACCAAAATGTAATCCTTTGCATAAAAGGTAGTACATTCATTTTGTTAGTATGCAGCTTTGATTTTTGTCACTAAATATAGAATAATTGTACATATCCTAAAGGATGGTTTTAGGATGAATTTCTTTGGTTTATAGTCAGTAACTGCTTGATTTTTATGACTATTTTTTATATCTATATGTGGGAAGGTATGAGAAGCCCTATGCTAGATGAAGGCCTCTGGCTGGTGGGGAGTCCCGTGTGGACTTCAGGAACTGCCCAGCCGCCTCTCTCTCAGTGATGACCAGCTTCATTCCCCGTATGCTCACACCACTTCCAGTGTGCGTGTGTGAGGTGTTCCCATGCATTTTGAGTCTAAGTACCATGATTGCCATGGAGTTGGGATGGGAGAGTGTTTATAGGCAAGCACAATGCACTAGGCTACACCCCAGCCAGCCCCACTTCCTGCAGAACGCATAGGATCTTTTGAAGTAGTCACAGGATCGTCAACCTGTAAGTAGTCTCATTCCACAGAAGTGGCAGCCACCGGATGCTGTGGCAGTGGCCTTAGAGCTGATCTTCAAGGGTAGCTCAGAGACAGGTCTCCCTTCTCAGAGCCCACAATCCCTGTTGGCTGTCACTAAGAATCATTCGCGCAGGATCCTCATCTTCAGTTTGCTTATGTGACAGGTGGTTTCCATGCTCTCTTAGGTTTTTCCTTTTTTAACATTTTGGAGTTTTATCATTTTCTGAGAAGTGCTAAGATTCATTGCCCGGGTGCTGTAGTTAACAAACCATTTGAAATGAGTTATCAGCAGGTTCTTCTGGCAGCAGCTGTGTGCGCACTCACAGAGCAGAGGTCATTGTCGTTGTCCACCCGACATGAAGCGGAGGCAGTGGCAATGGTGGGGGTAGGCAAGGAGCTAGCGTATTGAGGCATTGGAAGGTTGGCTTATGACTTGGCGATTGGCTGTGTCCTGAGAAGGAGAGTGTGCAGGACTTCTGTCCTCTGGTAGAAAAGATGCCGGACTCAGCTCGGGAGAGATGGAAGCGGGGAGGTGGAAGTGGTTCCAAGCAGGGAGCTTGGATTTTAGGTTGCAGAGTTACAGCGCTTGCAGTGACGCAGAAGTCTACCAAGTACCTGTCAACCACCAGGGTGCTATTGGGTCTTCAGTGAACAAAGCGACTTTGTCTGTGAATGCAGCTCTCACAGGCTCCCCTGGGGGTCTGCCTAGAGACTCAGCTACTTAGGAGCTGCTTGGAAACCCCAGAGAATAAGGACCTAGGAAGAAAGGCAGTGTGGTCCAGGCGGACAGTTCAGGCGGGTGGAGATTCCAGTGCCACAGAGAAGTTTCAGGCCCTGGGAGTGCTCAGTCCTGGTGGCTCTTAGGATGCTGGGTTTCCTGGTGAGAAGCTGCTGGGGCTTTGGAGCACTTCAGAAGAGAGGCACAGCAGGTGATGTTAAAGCCCTGTGGAGGTCTCTGGGTTTTTTAGGCAGATTTTTAAAAATATTTTGGGCATGGCCTTAGGTTGAGGCCAGTGCTCCTGGCACTAGCCACTTTGTTGAACGCTTGGCCTGTTTCCTAGTTTGTTGTACCAATGTGGGGCTTTGAACATCTTGAGCGCAGCCTCCGTCACTGGAGTGTGCTACAGTGATCTCGCTCTGCATACTGTTTGGGAGACAGCACGCACATTGGAGCCCATGGTGATTGCTTTAAGTCTGCTTGGAAAATGACAGGAGGAAGGAAGCCTGTGAGGGCCAGGGGAGGGACGGCGTTGTGGCTTGTCACTGGAGGTTTATTGTGGTGAAGAACCCCCTGACAGCTCAGTGTTTTTCTTGTGTGTGTGTGTGAGGATGTGCCTACTCTTTGGACAGGTGTGGAGACCAGAGGTTGATGATGTAACGTTTTCTTTTTTCCAGACAAGGCCTCTTACTAAACTAGAAGCTCAGAGTTGCAGCTAGACAGGCTAGCTCAGTCTGCTTGCACACACCACCGTGCCGGCTTTTTACTTGCATGCTGGGGATCTGAGCTCAGATCCTCATGCTTGCACAGCTAGCACATTGCCACTGAAACATTGACCTCTGTGTGTTTTTTAATGGTTCCTGTTTGGGGTTTTGTTTCCTTAGGCTTGTCAACGACATGGTCCCAGCAATCTCGGTCCCAGCATGGGAGGAGCGCCTGCTCTAGACATGAAGACCGGAAGCCTTCTGAGGTACTTTTGAGTGCTTGCTTGCCTTGATCATGTGTGTGGTACATGTGTGTGCATGCGGGTCGGCTGCCAGCTGGCCTGCCTCCTACTGTGCAGGTCCGGACTCTGGGAAGATGGTGAGAAGCAGATATGTGTCTGTCTCATTGGAGTCTCCCGAGGAATGAGTGGCCTAATATGTGTAGGCTTACATGCAAGCAAAGCACATGGCACATGTATAGTGCACAGTGGATGTTAGCTAGTAGTTACTATAAATTGTATTTTTTTTTCTTTTCCTCTTCATCTTTGCTGGGTCCCAACAAGTGTTCTTCTGGCCAGGACATGAGCGGGTCCAGCTGCTGCCAAGTCACTGCCAGCCTCAAGTTCGTTTTAGCCATGAATTTGTGGCTTATTTGGCAACAACACAATGTAATTCTGGGAGTTTCGTTTTGGGGATTATGCTTAAGGCTTTCCCCCTCTCCCAATTTGTTTCACATTTTTATGTTTCCCTGGTGCCCTACATTTTGTTGCTCATATTCCTGCTAACATTGTTTTTAGAGGCATCTTCCTGCTGGCCTTGTTTGCTTAGGGGCCCCGTTGTCTTGAGATCTGCTTCCTCTGTAGCCTTCACGCTCTGAGGATACGGACCGAGGCGTATCAGCCTGTCAGGGCTTTTCAGGGAAAGCTGTGGGAAAGTTCTGGCGTTGCACAGTTTGTGGGATGTCCTCAGTTGGCTTATGGTGTGCTGGCCACACAGTGACAGGTGTTTCTCAGAGGCCCTTCCCACACTGCCCTAGGATACTAGAGAGTGCTTTGTCCAGGAGTGGAGGAGTGTCTTGGTGGTGGGGTAACATCCCCTGTCAGGGGATGACCTGGGGACACCTCTTCCAGGAAGCATTCACAGGAGGCGGGTGGTAGAAGCCACTGGCCCTGTGTCCGCTTTGACCTGCAGTGCTCACTTCCGGTGAACACCTCTGCTACTGCACTTTATTCTTGTTAAATCCTGCATTGCCTGTAATGCTGGGTAACACGTTTCTGACATCCATATTTGACCGATGTTACTTCAGCCCAGGAGAGGGATTGGAGCCCTCAGGCAACAGGCATCACGCCCTCTCCTTGCCTGGTCTGTGTAAAATCCTCTGAGTGCAAATTCCTTTGTGTGCAGAGCAGTGGGGTTACCGGCACCCATGCCCTTGATCTACTCCAGCACCTGAGCTTTGGGCCGGAGCCTCTTTCAGTCATAGGAATGGAGCCGCCTTTCTTTTCTCCTTCCTCAGTCTGATGTCCTTTCTTTGGCACATATACTTGTGTTGTTGTACTGCTTAGCTGGGTTCTGTTTTGCCTGACTTGCTTGGTGAGGGTATGGAATCATGGCTTTGACCTTAAGCCTTTTCTTTGGAGTGGGGTGGGGTGGTACCAGGCCTACCACCAGATCCAGGGGGATTGTGTCTGCGGGACCTCATGTCCTTTGTGTTTTAGAAGGTGCGTAGGCAGGCTGTTGCTTAATGGGACTGTAGAAGTTAAGACTGGCATCCTGGGGGAAGTCCAGTATTGAAAATGACAGCCAGAGAAGTGGCCTTTTTATGCAGCCCCTAGTCTGTACTTTCAAAGGACAAGGTTTGTTAAAGAGAACACCAGCAGCTGTGTAATGTGACCCGTGCTTAACAGCACCAGAAAGAGCTTCCTGTCCTGAATGCGGGAGTGTAGCTTTGACTATGTACACAGATGACAGCGTACACGTTCAGTCTCATGCTGTGCCTGATATGTGCTGGGCTTCCCTGTACCCACCCCCTCAGATGTGAGTGGGTGAGGACATGGCTGGGTGTGCAGGCCAGCCAGCCAGCCTTGTTGATGTGGACGCCATGGGCCCATGAGTCCACAGAGGAGCAGAGGCGGGTGCTGCCTCTCCTGCAGTTTCCTCTTTGCTGTTTCTTTGTGATGAGTTAGGGATGCTTTCTTGGTATTTGGACTCGAGATGAGTCTTGGTGACAGCGAGGACAGGGTGCTACTGCTTCCGGGGTAGAAGTTACCGCCTCTTCTGACGTGGTACCACAGTGACCTAATGTTTCACTCCTAGGTTTTGCAGGCCTCCGTTTCTGCCTGGTGTTAGCAAACATGGACCTTGCGCTCACCAGCCACCTGCCCTACATGCTAACACCTTAGGAGGTGGGCTAGCTGTCAGCTGTTGGTTTGGAAGATAGTGACCTCTACCGGGCGGTTCTAGATTTTCCCTTGAGGTTGATTGGCTAACGAAGTTTTGTTTTTAAACATGGGCTCCAAAGAGAGCACTCCTGAGTGACTTGTCATTCCCTGAAGGGCTTCCGAGAGCCTGAGTTCAGCAGCCCTTGGAGAGTTGAGAGGTTTCGGAGAGGGGAACAGTTGGGTTTTGTACAACAGTTACATTGACACCGTCACTCCAGCCTCTGTGTTGACTGAGGGAGCTGGCGCCACCCCAGGCTCGGGTGAAGGAAAAGGAGTGTGGTCAGGTGAAGGGCAGACTTAGTCTGTGTGTGACACAGTGACCTTGTTATGGGCAGCTCCATAGTTACCCTGCAGCTGCCCGCACTCGGAAATGAACGCGGTTATCAAATATCAGTGTCCCTGTCCTTTTTTCCCAGGTGTTTAGGACCGATCTGATCACTGCCATGAAGTTGCATGACTCCTACCAGCTGAACCCTGACGAGTACTACGTGCTGGCAGATCCCTGGAGGCAGGAATGGGAGAAAGGAGTCCAGGTGCCTGTGAGCCCAGGGACCATCCCGCAGCCTGTGGCCAGGTAGCTACCCTCAGGAGAGACACACGCTCCTCTGCTCACCCCTGCCTTTTCCTTCCTGCAAGCATGGTGGCCGTTCCTGAGTTTAGAAGTACAATGACATGAGTCCTCACAAGAAGTACAAATGTTGTAGAAACAGCTCAGGCCCTGAGGGTGGTGAGTCAGAGGGCAGTGGCCTCTGAACTTAGCCGTTATCCCAGGATGTACTGTCTCTTGCTGGAGAATAGACGGTCCGAGGCATTTTTGGGAATGGCTGGCCAGGGGAAGTCTGATGTTACTGTCTGTCTCTCGTTCTGTGTGACTGCACAGAGTGGCTTTGTGGGAGCTATAGTGGCCTTGGTGTATCCCAGGCCTGCGATGGCTGGTTGTATTTTAGGGGATGACAGGGACGGGAAAACCTGTGTGGGACAGTGTCAGACGTGGAAGTTGAGTAACTGCTGTGGACAGGTTCCTTTCCGATGCTGGAGCTTTCTCTTGGTCTCCTGCCACATCACTCAACTCTCCCAACAGCGTCCTCTGTGATATTCCTTTGGGATGGGCTGTGGCAAGTTGGTATGTTTTTTTTCCCCACTTAGGCATAGTGTGCCCTCTGAGAGGATGGAGTGCCCATCAGCTGTGCCAGCATTGGGCTTTGCTGCCACAGGGTCTGTCAGCTCCTTGCTGTGTGAAATGGCCTCTTTTGCCTCAGAGAAGTATGGACTAAGTTCACCTCCTAGCCCTCATCCCATGTCTCCTCAGATAGTTGATTGGTTTGAGTACCATCATTTTGGGATCTTTGTTCAAATTATATCAGTTTACTGTGGCTAGGCAGGCATTGGTGACCACAAGGAGTCACCTACTTCTTCGGATGAGGGTCCTGGTCTGTGAGAAGGCTCACGAAGCACAGGGCACCAGCAGGGTGCCAGTCTAGGAGGCCTGTGCTGGGTGGTCCTCTGTAGGTGACGTCAGCATGCAAACGCCTCAATAGATGGACGGAAGCTTTACACTTGACAGCTGTTCTTGCTCAGGTGGAGAAATAAATCCCTTCCGTTTGTGCATCTCTGTCTCACAGGTAAGTTCATCCCGTCAGTTCTAAGGCAATCAGACCTGTATACTCTGGGCATCCTGTTGGTGTGAACGCACATGGCGGAAAATGTGGAGGGGCTGACTTCAGAGCCTCTAATGGGCTGAGAGCCCTTGGCCCCTAGCTGGAGCTGGTTTGCTCCTTTTTGCTGTCCCTATTTAGGCTAGGGTGAGGTGGAAAGCGCTTCTCCAGGTGTTACAGGTTGTGAGAGAGTGGTAGAAGAACTGTCCTGGGGTCATATGTTCATGGAGTATGAGCTGTGGCTCTTAGAATTCTTAGCAGAGGCAACAGCCCAGTGTTTTTGCTCAGTCTCTTTGGAGGGTGGGAGTTCCGAAGCGCATGCTGTGTTCTCAGCATGTGCTGTGCACACCCAGCTTCTGGCTGTTCTCGCCGTCTCTGTTCCTGAGAACTCAGTGCTCAGCAAGGTCTTTCCTGACATGGGTGGTTGCATAGTAGGAGGGTGGTGTGCTAGGGAGGAAACGGCTTGTGAAGACTGCAGCATCTGCCTCCATTCTGGACACTGTAAAGATTTCTAGCTGGGGTGTTGCTGCCGTTTGGGTTATATGCCCAGAGACTGTGTGAGCATATAGGGATGGTTTGGGCTTGGAGGATTGGAGAAGTTGTCTCTGGCCTTTGACACTTTTCTTGTACAGGCCAGAAAGGGTAACCTGGCTACTTGTTTTCTTACGAACCAGGGTTGTGTCTGAAGAGAAATCTCTCATGTCCATCAGGCCCAAGAAGAACATTGCATCATCAGTCCCGGAGCCATCAGAGTTGGGCTACGTTGATATCCGGACGATGGCAAACAATGTTTGTCGATACGACCTCAATGATATGGATGCCGCGTGGCTGGAACTCACCAATGAAGAGTTTAAGGAGATGGGTGAGACTACGTTACTGCATGAACTCACGTTGAGGACGGAGCTCTTTAGTCCACAGTCACTCACACATGAGTCCTGTGTGGGGTTGAAGCTCATCCAGTCACAGCTGCTTTTGCCATCTTAAGGGTCCCGGCTTGTAGGAGACCAGACTGTGTTTGTGGCTGACACACGCAGAGTCCACGTGGGGCTCTTAGACCAGTGGCGGGCTGATGGGGGATGGTTCCGTGGGGTGGAAGCCTGGCTTGTTTTGGCTGTAGTGACTTGGATTCCTGTCCCGGCTCTGCTTCCACCCCTTATTTACCATACAGGAGCCTCAGCCCAGGGAAATCGGCAGGTCTGGTCCAGTACCCTGCTTACTTTACTCTTACGATGCTGTTCCACTTTTTCCACACCTTCAGCTTCTCAGAGGGAGCCTTACAAAGCCTGCTCTAACCCTCTCGTTTTTACCGCTTTCCTGGTGGCCCTCTTCCTGTGAGGTGTGGCCCTAGATGAGCGCCCAAACTGTGGTGGTCTCTGTCTTGGCGGGACCTCCAGATCTCAGTTACCTTACCTGCCTTTCATGGTGTGGAGGTTGGGATGATACACAGGCAGCCTGCCTTCCTCAGGGCTGTCTAAGGCTCTGCCTTGTGTGTCTGTGGACTCAGTGTCAAAGACTACATTTGTGCTGTGGAAGCAGGGCCAGAGAGTGATGGCATTGGCACAGAGTGAAGAGTCACATGTGTTTGGTTCCAAAGGTTGGGAGGGCAAGGACTGTTTAAAGTGTGTGTTCCTGTGGAGCCTGCCGCCGCCTGGACTCTGATAGCAGTCTGCCCTGCTGGTGAGCTCGCCAGCCTGTGGAATGGGACTGACTATGATTGAGTAGGGATGCTGGTATTTCTACTAGTTAGTTATTTAAATGTGTTGACAAAGTAGTTTTCTCCCTTCTTGTTCCCTGCTTCAAGTACTAGTGTTCAGAGCAGAAGCAAGCCAGGGTCATTTTAGAATCTTTTAAAAGGCTGGGGATCTCCTATAACTGAATGGTGTATTCCGTTGTAGAAGATGCAATTCTGTCTTCTGAGCTGGTGAAATGCTTTACACTGTCCTTATAAAACTGTGTAGAAGATAGCGCGAAGCATTTGGCTAGCTGTAGGTGTCCAGTTCAGGGTCCTGTCCAAAGTCCTAGCCAAAGGACTGGCTTTTCAGCATTTTAAATAGTTAGAACTCATGTGCCCGGGGCATTAGTTAGATACACTAATGCGGCAGAATAACTCATGTCCTTGATGTCAGTTTGACACAGGTTGAACAGAAGTTTAAAAATGTTTTTCCCAGCTGCTGTTGATCATTTCTTTTCCTGGTAAAGGTTAGTTAGAAGGCAAAGGAAAGTCAGGTGTGTCCACAACTAGTTAGGAGGCACTAGGGGGAAAATGTTTCATAATTTCATTAGTTGCTTGCCAAGCGTATGGAGTGCTTACCGCTCTGGTTCTCATAAGTTCTTCATTGACGGAAAGATTGGCCTGTGTGAGTGTGTACGTGTGAGTATACAGGGGTGAGTGCAGGTGAGAGCTTACGGGGTTCAGAAGAGGGTATTAGATCCCCTGCAGTGGGAGTTCAGGTTGTGGTGAGCTGCCCTCCTGGGTGCTGGGAACTGAACTCTGGTTCTCTGAAAGAGCAGCCAGTGTTCTTAGCCACTGAGTAACCTTATCTCCAGATTTTAAAAACTTGTAAATCTGGTGGTTTTATAATAAAATAACACATGTAAGTTACAGGCTCAAAATAAATCTTCCCCCCACCCCCCTTTTAGGTTTGTCCCGGCCTCTCCAGGTCTCATAATATAGCTCGTGCTGTCCTGAAACCCCTTAACATTTTGGAGTTCTTGTATCCCAGACATGAGCACCATGCTCACCTCTGAGTGGTTCTTTAGGACTCCTGTCTGCACAAGTGCTTTCATAAGGCATTTTGGAGAACATCTGCAAATAGAAGAAAACAGCTCTTTCCCCACCCTACTAAGGCCACAGTAGTCACTTTCACGCTTTTCTGTTTTAATTACATGTATGTGTCTGTGTGTGCAGGTGCAGGATTGGCCAGGAGAGGCTTTCTGGATCTGGAGTCACAGATGGCCAGTGTGAGCCTCCTGATGCAGGTGCTGGGAGTCCAGCTCAGGTCCTTTCCTGTCCCTGATTTTCACCAATCAGCTCCCTCAAGTTATTTTTGATGGTTCTAGAAGTGTGTTGTAATTTATTTAACTCATAGGGAACTGACATCTTTGCCTCAGACATTTTATTGTGTTTGCCTTTCATGGGTCTGATTAACTGTATGCATTTCAGCTTGGTGGATTCAAAGTGGGGATGGATAAGCCAGTTAAAAACATTTGGTTATTTGCTGTGAAATCTGCTTCAGGGCACCATTTTAAGCAGCAAAAAAGAAAAGTTAAAAACAAAACAAAACAAAAACAAAAACCAAAATAGGAAAACCCGAACACTGTAGTATACAGTCCTGGCTTTCTAAGTCAGATTTCAGACTACTGTAGCAACAGTGGAATGGTGCATTCAACAGAGTGTGTGCTTAATATCCTGGGATGCCGCTGCCAGTGTTTTCCGTTTTGCTTCTCTCGTTAGTGTGTCTCCCGTAAGGATTGGAGGTGTTTCTGTGGAAGGGCCTCAGTCACTCAATGGCAGTTTCTCTGGTGCTCAGAGTTACTTTTACTTATGCTTTATTTAGCAGTTTAACTATATCAGTGTTGTCTCATTATAATAATTATTAATGTGCACTTGCTCAGAGGAGCCCTGTGGCATTTTCCTCCAGGGATGCCTGAGCTGGACGAGTACACCATGGAAAGGGTCTTGGAGGAATTCGAACAGCGATGCTATGATAACATGAACCACGCCATAGAGACGGAAGAGGGCTTGGGGATTGAGTACGATGAAGATGTCGTCTGTGACGTCTGCCAGTCACCTGATGGTGAGGATGGCAACGAGATGGTATTCTGTGACAAGTGTAACATCTGTGTGCACCAGGTAAGTGGGACAGCAGAGCCTTGAAAGGAGCTGTGTGGGGTTCAGGGGTGAGTCTGTCAACCAGCCTGTGCTTCCTGGAGCTCAGGATGCTTCCAAACGGGGCCATATCGTCACAGGTGTGCGGTTTAGGAAAGTTTTACCCTGACCACAATCCTGGGGGATGGCTCTACCTTTACAACCGGCAGGCACTAGGATCCAGCCAACTGGGAACACTGAACAACAAAAAAATCCTTGAGAAGGTGGTCAGGCTCTGTGTTAGTTTTTAGAGTACCCTGAACGGGTGACTAAAAACGATGGAAGCTGTCTGTGGAACATGCAGTTTTGTTCCTCCTTGTCTCTTCCTAGCTTATGGTGGATTCTTGTTGGTCCTTGGTGTTCTTGGCTTGTAGCTGCCTTGCCTGTGTGTCTGTGTTTTCACAGGATTGTCTTACACAGTCTTGTTGGGTTAGGTATCTGCCTACACAGTGTGGTCTCATTCCGAGTGGTCACATGTCCAATGACTGTTTCTAAAGGTCCCATTGTTTTAGGTGGTGGTGAAGACCTAGGCATATCTTTGGGGGATATAGGATAATCCATAGCTCTAATATGTGTTCACATATAAACTTATTTATTGGGCAGGGGGCAGGCACCCCTTTTATCAGTCACTTCAGATTTTAATTTTATGTGTTTGAATGTTTTGCTTGCATGTATGTCTGTGCACCACATGCATGACTGGTGCCCACAGAGGTTGGAAGAGAGCATCAGGGATGTCCTGGAACCGGGCCTAATGGATGCTCGTGAGACACTGTGCGGGAGCAGGGAGCTGAACTTGGACCCCTGTACAAGAGCAGCCAGTGCTCTTAACTGCTGAGCCACCTTAAGCTCCAAGTACCCCCTTTCTTAAGCATTATTTCAAGGTGGCAGGAGAACGTGGTAGTTGGTTGTTACTGTCCCTTCTTCAGGGAAGGTGGCCACTGGGTAATTTAGAAAGGTTGATCACAGATATAGGGGTCTTATCTCTCATTTAACTTAGGAGATTTGTTATTGTTATTTATTTGTGTGTGTGTATGTCTGTGTGTGTGTGTGTGTCTGTGTAGTGAGTGCCTGAGGAAGCACAAGTCAGATTCCCTGGAGCTGGAGTCACCCGTTGTGAGCTGCCTAATGTAGGTGCCATGAGCCAGACTTGTGTCCTCTGGAAGAGCAGCAGGTGCTTTTAGCCACTGAGCTGTCTCTTGAGTTTCTTATTTAACTTTCAGTGCAGTGACAGTGTGTTGTGTGGGGCCATGTGTACCGTGTACTTTTATGATTTAGAAAGCTGTCCTGAAGTACTTTTCTTTAAGGTCATCAATGACACTGAGTTTTAGGGAAACTTAGAAAAAGTGGAAGGGTTGCTTGGCTCACCTCTGAACTTTGTGTTTTATTACTGTTCTTTGGAAGCCCTGGCTCATCTGGAACTGAACATGTAGACCAGCATAGCCTCTGACTGAGCTACTCTTCCTGCCTTTGCCTCATGAGTGCTAAGCTCACCCATGCTCATGCCATATGCCGGATACTGTGGTCCTTTTCCTCTGTATTTGCCTCTAAGGCTTTGTACAACTCTGAAGACTTCACCAACTGTGGCCTTGTCTCGGCACATCTTCAAGAGAGTTTTGAGACCACGATGTCTCCCTCGCTTTAGTCCATTTTGTATCTGGACTTTCATGTGGTCCAAAGGGTGTTGCCTCTGGGGTCCCTGTGGCTTGTTGTGATGCGAGGCGGTGTGACTGCCACTATTGGGGCTGCGTCTCATTTCCCTGAGTAACCCTGTTGTCTTCTGACATTTGCTCTGGTACAAGATTCTGCTTGAGATCTAGGTGTGCTCTGTGCTTTAGCAATGCGTAAATTGACATCCATCAGGGCTGCCTGCCAGTTCCTCAGCACGTAGGTGGCGGAGTTGGCCCTGATGCTCAGGCTTCGGCTTTCTCTTGACATACTTAACGTTCACTTCATTTTTCTTTTGGTGAAATTCTTCAGGGTTTGTCTTTAAGGCATACTTTATTAGTGTAGATATGCCTTGCCAGTAAATGAAATTCTCTCTTCAGAGGCAACTCTAGAATGCTTGGTGCAGAACGCTGTTTAGATCTGCTAACAGAATTGCCTTTGCCAGCAGCCTGACAGTGGCTTATTCATGGCCTCCACAGAGCGCAGGCCTCCAGTCTTGGTGTTTCCTTGCCGTGCTCAGCTCTCATCCTTGTGGTTTCCTTTCTTGTATCCTAGCCATTCAGATTTTACAGCAGTTGTGTTTTTTTCTGTCTGGAGAAGCGAGCCATGTTCTTGTGACTTGACTTCCTGACTTCCAGTTCACTTGAGGATAAAGTTGTGAACGGTTTGGTCTTAAAGGGCTCTCTGAATGTACTCCTGGTACCGCTGTGGTTTTGTTTCTTCACTCTGCTTATTGAAACTTTTGCTTTTTCTTCATACTAGCATAAAGACTTTAGTTGTAAAAGCCTTGATTTCTGCAGTTTGTGCTGCCTTGTGTAATTTTGCCAACTTGTGCAAAACAGGCTTTGTTTTAAACATCAGCTAAAGAAACCAAATGCTCATTTTGAAGTATCTTGTTTTTCTGCGGCTGGTTGTTCATGTGGGCTGTGTTGGGTTCCAAGTGGTGGAATATGTTCAGCTTGAGTGGCAAAGCTCCTCGGTTGGTTGCCCACCCTCTGTCACCTTAGTAGTGCGAGGGAGTCTCTGGTGATTTGCTTCCCCCTCATGGTGTGACTTGCCCATCACAAAGCAGAGAGAGGTCTCCTGTGCCCACCTGACATCGTACAGCCAGGCTGGAGTGTTTGTTGCTCACTGGGTGGAAACTGTATATGGATGGGTCTCTTCTGCACCACAGGAACTCTGGTTATTTTATAGTTTTCTCTACTCAAGCCTTCTGGGACTACCTGTGCCAGATAAACATGCAGTTTGTCTTCGGAGCTCAGGCACATGGGTGCTCAGAGGAGGACTGACACATTTCCTCAGGTTAGGAGCACAGTTAGGTGAATAGGGCATGTCTACTTTGGTGTGGTTCTGTGAAAACCTTTCTCGATGACTTTTCAGTTAATAAATAGGGGCTGGGAAAATGCCTCAGTAGTAAGAGCGCTGACTGCTTCTCCAGAGAATAAAAGCTTGATTCCTAGAACTCACATTGGCAGCTTATAACCAGCTATAACTCCAGTTCCAGGGAATCCAACACTCTGCTGTCATCTGTGGGCACTGCACAAATGTGGTGCGTAGGCATGTAGACAGACAAAACACCCATACACATACACAAACAAACAAGTAAATAGTCAAAAGTCAAATAGGAGACATAAGTCTTTTCTCTTTTCTTTCCCTGATAATGTGCTATGGCCTCGCAGGCTTGCTATGGAATCCTCAAGGTGCCAGAGGGCAGTTGGCTATGCCGCACATGCGCCCTGGGAGTTCAGCCAAAATGCTTGCTATGTCCCAAGAAAGGTGGCGCTATGAAGCCTACCCGCAGCGGAACCAAGTGGGTCCACGTCAGCTGTGCTCTGTGGATCCCTGAGGTAAGCCAGGATTCTAACAGCATCTTAGTTGAGACAGCTCTGGTTTTCAGCTGGAATTGGGAGGTAGGCAGGAGTGATGCATGGGAGGCAGTAGAGCTGCTGGGTCCTATGTACCTCTGTCCCCAAACTGATCCTGTGTAGTGTCACCTCATCAGAGTATGTTAAGTCTGTGGAGGGGCTACCTGGAGGCAGCAGTGGCTTGGGTTACAGTTGGTGGTGTCCACAGATCACCCTATCAGTCCACTTGGGTTGGCCTGGCACCTTCTTGGCTATGTCTTGAGGGTAGCTTTGCTACTGCCCCCAACAGTCTGTGTTTGGCAAACTACATGTGCAGTACTTATGTGTTCTGGGGTCACACTTTTTTGAGTTTTATTTAAATTCTTACTCGGCTTCAACCTTCTTAATTTCAGGTCTGGTCTAATTTATTTCCAGTCTCAGACCTTAACTAATTTAATTTTCATGGCTTATGATGAAAATATTATTTGTGATTCAAATTCCAGAATTTTTGGTGTGTGATTTGGTGTATTTTTTTTTTTCTCCAGAGGAAAACTACCTGAAGTTTCACTGGATCTTTTGGTTTACTGTTAACCAGTTTGTAGTTCAGTGTTCCAGGCTGAACTGGGTCAATGCCATATTTATCCTTGTGGAGTTTTACTTTTAATATAGTTATAGCTTCTGATGTAATATGATTAAATAAGTGTATTTATGGTGTTTTTTTGTTGTTGTTTTTGTTTTGTCTTTAAGTCCTAACACATTCTTGTCAATCTAGAGTTTTGATATACTGTGTTACAATGAGACAGATGTCTTTGCCATCAATCAGACACACTTGAGAGGAGTGAAAAATCCTAGATGGGCTTTTATAGACTGGCGTGCTGGTGTTAGGTGGGGGTCCCTAGTGTCTTCTGCTACTAGGCTAGTGGTGGGCCCTGGCACTGTCCTGAGGTCTGTGTTACCATTCTGATGAACAGTGTCATGCCCATCTGGCTATCTGGCTATTTTGGATCTCTAGGTAAGCATTGGCAGCCCTGAGAAGATGGAGCCCATCACGAAGGTGTCTCACATCCCCAGCAGTCGGTGGGCGCTCGTGTGCAGCCTTTGCAATGAGAAGTTCGGGGCCTCCATCCAGGTAACAGCTCAGTAAGAGTGGCTTTGTTTTCCTCCACTGTGTGGTGGGGAGCAGGATTGGGCGTGGGGCGGGCTCCACACAGCACTGGGTGGCTAGGAAAGGGGGTGATCTGGAAGGCCACCTGGGTGTGGAGGCAGATCCAGTTAGTCTGAG
This sequence comes from Acomys russatus, assembly GCF_903995435.1. Classification (NCBI taxonomy): domain Eukaryota; kingdom Metazoa; phylum Chordata; class Mammalia; order Rodentia; family Muridae; genus Acomys; species Acomys russatus. The sequence continues at coordinate 20,366,523 of NC_067151.1, forward strand.
CTAAGTGTAGTGGCCACTGCTTTCCACAAACAGGCATTCCTGGTAAGAACTAATCTTAGGTATTCCTTGGCCATGGCACTTGAGCTGCCTAGCTTTCCACTGTAGTCACTTACATCACACAGACCAGGAGGTCCCCTGGGCTGCCTCTGGGCATGCCAGGAGCTGAGGTGTGGGGCAGGCCTATGTTTTTATACTAGGAGAAACACAAGTGTGGAGCATGTGCACACTACCTCCATAATTAGTGCACCTTGTATGAAATGGTACTTGATCTGAGTACTGGAAGGATTTTGGAGAACCAACCTGCATGCAAAAATGCTGATTGCATTTGCTTGTTTAGGTACTGGTAAGTGCAGAAAGTCACAAGGTGTGCAGAATTAAGGGGAAATGGTATCTGTTGCTGTCTGGGTCCTCATGTGGTCTAAACTCGGAGTAATTGACTTGTGGGACTCACATTGATATCTAGTCAGTTATGATTTGAGTGTGGCTAAGGTTCTAATTCCTCAGGTTTTAAAAAAAAATGGTGCAGAAACAATATTTGGGCAGTTTCTTTCAGTGTAGAGAATACAACAGGTATAGACATGACTTTTGACAAGCGTCGTCCCAGTTTTAAACAAAATGCCTTCATTTAGCAGAATATATAGTTTGGTGATGATTCTTTGACTAATGAGCCAAACCTCTGCTTGGTGGTGTTATGCTCCTTTCTCCTCATCTTTTCGTTTTGCTTTTTGTTATTTTCAAGACAGGGTTTCTCTGTGTAGCACTAGTTGTCCTGGAACTAGGTCCGCCTCCCTCTGCCTCCCGAGAGCTGAGAGCTGGGATTAAAGGTGTGTGCTACCACTGCCGGACTCTTTCCATTTTCTTAACAAGCCCAAAGTAGTTTTACTTTTCACTGTTACCATTTCTACTGTTGTTCAGGCATCCAAAATCATTAATAGAAATATCAGGGTAGGCACTGGGCAGCTGAGGAGGTTTGGCTTCAAGGACCTTAAAGTTGTGTTTTGTTTGTTTGTTTGTTTTTTTGTATGTCAATTGAATCTGTTGAAAACTAAAATGATAAATGTTTCTGGCTGAGATTTGTGTTGGGCAAAAGAATAGAGGAGACATCAGAAAGATCTGAGTGGCATGTGCCACACACATACACACGTTGTGGCATACCAGGGAAAATGGCAGTATTTGTGCCCGTGTTAGCTGCTCTGAGCACATCAACCCTGCTCCTTAATTGATGATTCATGGGAGGCAAATGGGAGTCTTATCTTTTAAGGAGAGACAATATAAGGACTTTTCTGTTGCTGTTGACCTCTTTTCCCAGAGCATTAATTTGAAGAAGGGGCCAAGGAACGCTGATGACTTTACATATCTTCACAAAATAGATTGATTTTTATTAAAAGAATTCCTCTCCGAAATGTCTGCAGCAGGGAAGACTCTGGTTTATGTTTCTGCAACATCTGTTTGCTGAATCAACCTGAATAGCAAAACCCAGAGGAAGGCCATTTGGCCTCCTTTCAAAGTCCTGTATAAATACTTGGCTGTAGCTCGTTTCTCTGTAAGGTTAGAATGCCTGGGTTAAGTGTAGTTTAAGCCAAATACAGACCGTGTCTTAGTCATCTGCTCCCACTTTTACTTCCCGCTTGGCTTCATGCTGCTGGGGAGAGGCAGTGTCTTTTCATGATAGTGGCCAGGTGTGTCTGCGTGTGTTCTGCCACCAAAGCTGATTTCACACGTTTCTTGTAATTGAGGTTATTTATAAAGGTACAGATTAATCATAGTGCATATGCTTTCGGTGATTGGAATGGAGGATGATGAAGGGTGTGGATTTTTATAGTAAAGGATTAAATTGTGGCTGGCACTGAGTTGTATCTTAAGTACTGAAGTGATGAGGGGAAGCCCAACTCCAGTGTACCTTCTGTGGTCATGTGATGCAGTTCTGTTGAATGAGTTTAATTAAGCTTTTCAGCTGGCCTGGAGCACAAGCTCCTTGGTTGTCTTTGCAGCCCTGGCATGCCCCAGGGATCCCTTGGCCTCACACAATACAGTTGCTTTTAAGGGACTGGCTTCAGCCTCCAAGAGGTACCTCTTTCTAGGGATTTGCTCAGTGAGATCAGACGGGAGAAGTTAATCACTTTGCTCCTGCTGGCCAGAGGCTTGTCTGGATCAAAGGCACTAAATTGTAGCCCCGTGCAGGCGGGAGGGAGGAGGCTGTTCAGTGCATCTTGATGAGGCCTGGCCTCTGTGCTGACATCCCTGGGGCCCACAGGAAGGGAGCCTCTGATGCAGTGGTGGTGCTGCAGCGGCTGGGGGACCCGTCTCCATCCTGCCTGAACTGGGTTCTTGCCTCATTCTGCCTTCCTCTGGCGTGATCCCTGGATGCTGCTTCCAGGAAGTCTGTTTGTATTTACCTACCTGAGTTGGGACTTTTTCTAGTTGGCTGCAGTTGACGGTTCAGTCTTAAAACTGATCAGGAATATGTGTACTGAAGAGACTCCTGTTCACATGTGTTTTGATACTACTAAGTGGGTTCCAAGTCTTTTGAGAACTAGATAACCGTCAGAATATACTGTGTCCATAGAGCACATGCTCTTTGAGGGTTGTGCCACCCTTACCCACAGGAGCCAGTTGTACAGTTCTCCCCGCCCCTGCTGAGATTTCAGTGCCATGATTGTTTGAAGCAAGCTGTAGTTTGGGTTATGAAGAGTTTTCCTGCATTGTTCCCTGACATCCCTGGCCTTGGTTCCCTTCGAACCTGTTCATCTTTTTCAAGCACTTCTGTTCAGTGAGTGCCTTTGTCTGAAACAGCGTGACCAGCCCTGGGGCTCTTGTTGCCACTGCTCTGTAACTGTCTCCATGTGTTCTTTGCAGTGCTCTGTGAAGAACTGCCGGACGGCCTTCCATGTGACCTGTGCTTTTGACCGCGGCCTGGAGATGAAGACCATCTTAGCAGAGAACGATGAAGTCAAATTCAAGTCCTACTGCCCAAAGCACAGCTCACATAGGAAACCTGAGGAGAGCCTGGGTGAGGGGCCAGCGCAGGAGAACGGGGCCCCCGAGTGTTCTCCTCAGAGCCCTCTGGAGTCCTTTTCCAGTCTGGAACAGAATCGAGGGGAGGCCCACCGGGTGAGTGTTCGCAAGCAGAAGCTACAGCAGCTGGAGGATGAGTTCTACACCTTTGTCAACCTGCTGGATGTGGCCAGGGCCCTGCGACTGCCTGAGGAAGTGGTGGATTTCCTGTACCAGTACTGGAAGTTGAAGAGGAAGGTCAACTTCAACAAGCCCCTCATCACCCCAAAGAAAGACGAAGAGGACAATCTAGCCAAGCGGGAGCAGGATGTCTTGTTTAGGAGGCTGCAGCTGTTCACGCACTTGCGGCAGGACCTGGAGAGGGTAATGATTGACACTGACACCTTATAATGACTTAGAGAAGAAGATGTAACGAGGCGAGCACTTGCCCAGAGCAAGAGATGATAGCCAGTCATTACTCTCAGATTCTTGTACATGCTACAGCATGAGGTTGTGTTGGTTAAATATATTTGTGGGCTGGTAAACTCACTGCAGTGTGCAAGATTGCCGTGTGGGAGATCCTCTGTTGATTATTTTCTTTTCACACACTCCCATTAATCTTTACTGTTCTGCAAGATGGGGTATAACTCCACCCCCTGCTCCCCTGTCGTTGTAGAGCACCAGGAACGTGACCAAGGGGTTGACTCAGCATTGTTTAGAGCCTGATTTTGACACCTGGGATGTATCTGAGTTACAATGAGGGGGCAGCAGTAGGCAAATTGCTTGTTCAACCTGGGGAGATATTTCCTAGGTGCTCAGGAAGGAAGGGCTCATCAGAGTGAGAGAGCGCTAAGTACTGCCTCCCATTGGCCTGTCTTTGCTTCTTGGCTAATTCACGGGGCATTCCCCACGCTCTGTTGTGGAGCAGAGCAGGCTGTGGGTGCTGATGTGTATGCCTGGACTTACACACACCTGTTACAGAAGACAATCTTGGCAGTGAGGTGCTAAGTCATCACAGAGGTTGTGTACATATACTGTGTGCCTGTGTGTGCGTGTGTCCCTATCTGGGTTATGTCTGTGTGTGGGGGTGTGTGATTCCTCGTGCACAGGGCGTTGGGTCTGTGGAGCCCTTTGCAATCTCAGTACATTACATACATATACACAGACATACGTGTTTGTCACACTACTGGGTTGCTGATTAAGTGGCTGTTGGCTGTCTGGAGCCTCAGCTGCTGGCACTTCCCTCAGCTGTTTGCTGCTTGGTGCCTCCCCCACTTTCCATTACCTCTGGCGTCCCAGTCTGGACCTCTCTTCCTGCTGCAGGAATAATTAGGAGTGGACTATCCTCCCTAGGGTCTTCAGCTCCCTTAGGTAGTTTTTGACTGAGCCTTACTAATTGGGGATGTGCCTTCAGCACCTTCCGAACCTACTCTCTTGACTGCTAGCTACCTATTAAATTCATTAGTGTGGCAGAGCTGGGATGTAAGTTTTCTGGCCCGAAGCAGCCTGTGCCGAAAGGCACCCAAGTGGTCTGAAACAGTTAATGCATATCTCCCTCCAGCCTCTAATTTATTAGAGAGGAGTGATTCATCACCTGCTCAGCAAGAGAATGTGACTCATAGATGATTTGAGATGAGAGTGTAGGCAGGGCAGGGATAGACTGCAAATGTGCTTAGCCAAAAGGACCAGTTCTCTCAGGGACCTGCACCACCTTGTTAGATATGGGGTAGTCGTGCAAGTATTTTTAAGTGCTCATTAGAGGCCCTTTTAGTACATCCAATGCTGGCTTCTTGTGATGTCCCTTTCTAGACTTCCTTAGGATTCTGGGTTAAGTGGCTGGTGTCAGGCTGAGGGGAGGCCAGAGCAGGTTGGTGAGGCTCCCACACACCCCCTGGTGGTCAGTGCAAAGAACCGCATGCATTTGTGGTCTGTTATTGAGGAGCAAGGGATTTAGGGTCAGTGAATAGTATGATGAGAGGCTATCCTCCTGCAACAACTGCTGTAAGTAGGGTGCATGGAGTCAGATAGCCCTTGGGAGGGAAGGAAGAGAAGTCTCATGTTTTGACTGTGTTTGTTTCACAATCACCACAGAATAAAAGAATAGAAAATGCTTGTGGTGTAATAACTCTTTCTGTATTTAAGTTACTGAGATGAACATACACTTATAATTAAATTCTGAACTTTTTTGGAGTTGTCATTTCGCTTTTAAGTAGAATAATGCCTATGATGCATAAGGTGCATAAGGGAATAAATCAGGATTTGTGCTTTCGAGTGCCTGTGTATGTGTGTGTGGGTGGTATTACTTAACATTTATTATTAAACAGTCTAAAGTTTTAATGAATTCAGTGTCAGCTTAAATGGGTTTATTTATAATGAAAAGTTATGTTTTCCTCATCTGCCATGAGGGCTGTCTGAAAATGAAGTCTTTGCCGGGCCCTGGAGAGTTGTATTATGCTTTGCAGTGATAAACAAGTGTATCAGGGCAGGCATGAGAAAAGAAACATCCAAAGTTACAATGAGCTTGTTTTCTCAGTAAATTAGTGACCTGCCTATTTTTATGCAATATTAGCACATGACAGGCACTCAAGAACCAGTTAATACAGGTGACTGGACTTGAGGCATGTGGTCATTCCTGAACAAGTGAGTAGCATTCATTAGAAATGCAGGTGACACAGTAATTACGTTAATTGCTCTTTCTGGCAAACACCTCGGGGGCCTTGCACACTTGAGTACCAGTTCTGGACCAGAGAGCTAAATGATAGGAATAGATATCAGGAGGCTCTAAGAAGAGATGGTTGGCGATGTGGTGAGTGGTGCTTCAAGTTCCTGAGGCTGTCTCTGCACTCTGGGATTCCTGACTACTTCATCCTTGGAAAGATGTTTGGGAAGTTAGCTCAGAGATTGAGTACTAGCTTGGATGAAGACATCCTCCCTCTGTTCAGTGCGCATGACTATGCTCCAGGCCCTGGGGGATAGGCCTATGCATTTGTCACTCAGTGGGACAGAACCTTTTGAAAATCCAGTTAAGATTGCAGTTGTCCCCTAAACAAAACGCATGTGAGGCTTTAGTGTGACAAGTGTTGCTTAGGGTTCTGCAGCAGCTCTTCCTGGCTGTTTGGTTGGTTGGTTCTCAGGACTCAGTCCCTAATGCAAAGGTAACATTCTGGAAACTTAAAGTGCAAACTGGACGTTGGGGGGAATTATTGTTTCTGTGAACTTGCTTTAAGGGGCAAGTGCCTGGTGTCGGGACATGGTGGGTTTGGGTGCCTGCTGCTAGCAGCTGAGGGGGGAGTCAGTTCAGCTCTCTGGGCAGAGGCCATGACTAGATTTTTCCCAAGAATAACCTTTTTGTTTCGTTTTGCTTACTCTGGGGTACTCAGCCCTACAGTGGTCAGTCAGAGCTACATCAGTTAGGCCTTACATATCACAACTGGAAATCATAGCCTGTTTTCTTTGTGGGTTTATTTAGATGCAAGTCATCCGAGGTCACTAGAAAGTGGTTTTTGTTTTAGTTTTTGTTTTGTTTTTCTTTTTTTGCTTTTCTCCTCCCTAAGAGTCCATGGTAAAGTCTTTTCCTGGCATAGAGGCCACCAAAGTTGAGAGTCCCTGGATTCCCTACTTTTATTTTCATGGGCCAAGTTTGAGATGTGTCTGCTGTGCATCTGAGTTGCATGTGAGCAGAAGTTAGAATGTCCGTGTCATGTTCCCCAAATCAGATTCTTTATCTTTATGTAAAAGTTAACTTGTGTGTTGTCCAAAGTTTTGAATTTGTGATGAGAGTTTAGGTTTGAGCCTTTGTTTTTCAGTTTCCACCCGTAATCTCATCTGTGTGTAATAATACTTATCAAAGAATAACACTGTTACTCCTTTCTAGACCAGGTTGATTAGGACTTCTCTAAAGAACACCGACTTCCTTGCTTGGGATTGTGGCTATCAGTTAGGCATATTTAACTCAGATAAGGAGAAGGATTTCCTTTTTGTTTTTAAAAATCATAACCTATGCTTAACAGTATTAATAATGTAAGGGTTCATGTAGAAACAGAGACAGGAGACCCTGATAGTGAATCACTAGGGTCTGTAGAGCCCGGTAGTGCTTCCCTCATGTTGCTTGCCCTCATGTAAACTAGCCTGCTGGAGTTGTGAAGGGAGAGAAAGCTCTGAAGACTGAGAGGGGTATCTGCATGAGCCAGTGTGCAAAGCTGCAGAGCTTGTGCCAGAGAAGCAGCTGTGACCTTTGAACTTGAATTTACAGTAAGATACAAGAAAGGCTGCTGAAGAGGATGTATTTTTAGCATGCCATTGATAGTTGGTGGAGAGCATGTGGTCATTTTCCACTTCTGTCACTGTCACTGAGGTTGTTGAGGTTTTATGGGCATTTTCCTGAAGAAAGGCTTAACTTCAGTGCTGGGCAGTCTAGTCACTTTTAGGACCCAAGGGGTAAATGGGGTTTAGTACCTTAATTCTTTTGTGATACATAGTGATAACAGCTGGCTTTAGAGTAGGGAACATTAATTCTGGAAGCATAGGTGACTGACCACAAACTAGTAGATCAGTACATGATTTGAAGCAGTCTCATAACAGATATGAGTGGGGAATCTTAGCACTTTGTCTTTCAGTTACAAATGAGCTAGAGTGAGAATGAGGTTAGTAGCAGTTTTAAAATGATCCACAGAATCATAGACTGGCTGGAGATGCTGGGACAGTTCCCAGGCATTTGCACACATCACTGGAATATATTGCTACTGCTGGTCTGGCTTTGCTGAGTTGTACCGAGTGGACCAAGCAGCTCATTTGGTCTTCCAGAGGACTCTGTGCAGGGGTTCCTCTTATGCCATTAGCCTGGAAGACACTTGATACAAGTACGCAGGGAGGTGGCTTCTGAACTGCTTGAAAACCACCGACAGTGAGATTGTTGGGAAGATACTGTGGGATGGTTAGCGGAGTGGAGGTCTGTACACTGCAGACTGGTGGGGAGGAGTGGGCCTCCGCCTGTGATCTGCTCCTCCAGGGTCACTGCATGGTTGCACAAGGGGATCCAGAAGCAGAGTCCTTCTAGTGGTAGGGTAAAATGTTTAAAGCACGTTTTGATTTCAGATGTCTGTCAAGGCTCTAGTAGGGCCGGTGTGTCTCAGGTAAAGGAGAATTGAAAGCACTGAAGTATCGTCACCGTATTGCTCACTTGGAATCTTTATTCTCTACATTCTAGGTTCGGAACCTCACTTACATGGTGACCCGCAGGGAAAAGATGAAACGATCTGTGTGCAGAGTCCAGGAACAGATTTTCAATCTTTACACTAAGCTCTTGGAGCAAGAAAGAGTTTCAGGTATGCAATAAACCCTAGCAGGGAAAAATGTAGGGCAGGGGTTTATACCCTTAACACTGCTGTTGAGGGAGAACAGATGCTCTTACAGTCTTCCTTAAAGTGTAGCACAGCTTTTCATAGTCACAGAACATCTTTAAACATTAAAGACTTTATGTTAGAGAGAAAGAGGTGAACTTGGTGTTATATAGGGTTTGAGACTTGTAGCATCTCCCTGCTGACCTTAACTTTTCAACTTCATGAAAACTGGGATGCTATCTCAAGCTGCCTCTTATGAGTATCAGCAGATGCAAATGAAAACAGGAGCGCATTGCAGTGCTCTTGATGAACATGGGGACAGCTCCAAAGGTGTGCATTCTCTAGCCTGTGGACCAACCCAACATTGCCATTATGTTAGGACTACTTACTCACCACAGCCATATGTACGCATTTCATAACATGGTGGGTTTCTGAAGGTATGGATGGATTCTGAGTGTGCTGGGTACTTATTTAGTGCCTTCTGTTTACACTTTTCTGGCCAGCCACAAGGGAAGATAAATATGGCTATATGCTTCCTTATTCTGGAGATTGTGTCACTTACTTACGTTGGGCAAGTGTTTACCTCTGGGAGTCATGTGCTCCTCCAGTAGCTGGTGTAGAATCGGAACCCAGCGTTCTGTGATAAGAAGCCCCAGGAAGTAGGTAGTGTAAGAATTTCATGGAGGAAGTCTATTTTGGGAATTTAAGGCAAACTCCTGAGCAAGATGCAGGTGGGTTTTGGGCTGGCCTTCAGTGGGAAGGGTAAATGCCTCAACTGTGGACTGCCCTTGGAGGTTACAGCAGTGACATTCATGGCACTTGGTTGTGTGCAGAGTCATAGTTGATTTGCTCTTCCCTTTCTGATTTTGAAGTCTTTTCTCTAGATAATTAAGACATACAAACAACAGAGATGGTTTAGAACCTGCTGAAATCCAAACTCTAGCTTAGAAGTACATAATAACATGTGACTGAGATAACCTGGTTAGCTGAACACGCAAAGACTGAGGGAAATTTTCAATGATAGTCTTCAAGTGTTAATGTGCTCTCGATAAGATTATGTATTTTCCAGAGGGACCAAGTGTGTTTCATTATCTGGAACTTGAACTTTAGTTGCAAAACTTTGAAAGTAAGTTTTCCAAGTAGAATCAGAGGTTAACAACTGTGTAGTTTAGATTCTTTAAGGTCACCCTTTATCTCTTCTTTCTTCCATTGGAAGCTGCTGTTGTCTTGGATGGCTAATGTTGTATACTGGCAGAGTTCTGCCAGTTGAAAGTTTTGGTACTTGCTATGGGATCCACAGTTGATCACCCACAAAGGGTGACTTTCCTGCAGCTGGGACAGAGCCTTTTTTTAGGGTATCACAGGCAGCCACTTGCATCATGGCTGAGGTTTGTCCTTGGGTGAGTGAATGAGATTCTCCTTCCTTCATTTTGAGCTGAGCGGCAAGTACAATCAGATTGAAGGACTTTACTCCTGTGGGATGCTACAGCAAATGTAGTGGGAAGCTCCCTAGGCTGGTTTTTCTTTCTCATTTCTACAGTGTAATGCATAAAGCCTTCTGCCTTGTAGGCAGTTTTGGGGAGATGACCATGTCTTCACATGTGTCCCCCAGAGTTCAGGGCTCCAACTTTGTGATTCTGGGAATGAGTAGGGCCATTCTTTGTACTCAGAGCCTCTTTGGTGGAAATGGTGCTTACGGGAGGTCTGCTTTTAGATACGTTTGAGAGACTTGGGCTCCAAGTCAAGTAGGTGGAAATGACAGTTCAGACATTGGGCCCTCTTCACCTTTGTTTTCATATGTAACCAAGTAGATAGACATTACAGTTCAGACTACATTGGGCCCTCTTTACCTTTGTTTAGGTACTTCAATAAAAACAAACCAAAAATCCAGTTCGCATGTAGTGTAAAGATTGAGCCCAGTGATTTTTTTTTTTTGAGAAAGCAGGCATTTCCATCCAGGTGAACAGCTTGTAAAAAAAAAACCTCTCAACTGTGTTGCCTTTGCCTAGTAAGTTTTTAGGGCTCCTCAATGACACATTAGAGTGGACCCTTGTTGTGATTCATTTCCTAACAGGAGAGAAAACATGAGAATTGCTTTTTCGAAGCTGGTCTTAAGACTCTTGCAGAAATGTGGTCCTTATGAATTCACCAGCAGTTTCAGACCAGGGTTATAAAATTCATTAGTGGGTATGAAATAAGTTTGATTGGTCATGACTAACACACAGAACAAGCATGAAATAGACTAGGATGTGTCAGGCTGGAGAGGGGGCTCAGTGGCTAAGAGTATTAGTCTGCTCGAATATTCCAGAGGATCTAGGTTTATTCCAACCCACATAGCAGCTTACAACTATGTTATTTTAATAAACTGTAGTTTCAGAGAATCTGACACCCTCTTCTGGCTTCCACAGGCATCGTACCCATGTAGTACATGGACATACATGCAGGCAAACACCCATACACATTAAAAAAAATTAAAAAATAGGAAGTATCAGTTTCTAATGAGATGAGAATAGATATTGTCTCATAAAACATAAGCTTTTACTAGGTTAAGCTATGAAACTGAAGTTTTGTGGTTTGCATGAAAGACTAACTTATCCTTGGATGACAAGTTGAACCCCATAAATTTTGCGTTATAATGTACGTTTTTCATATTACATGTCCCGAATTATTGTGAACACTTACCTTTATTCAGTTTGCACATTTACATGTATTTGTCTTCAATAGCCCTTTGGAGAAAGAAACTTGGAATCTCTAGTTTCAGGAAAGTGATGGATGTGACTGGTGGATGGTACAGTTGCTGCTATGGCCAGAGGAAGTAGCAATGCATGATTTCCCTTTGAAAATCAGATCCATTTTGAATTTTGTTTGTCCTTAAAAAGATAGTTCCAGAAGAAAAACATATATAGTAATTTTGGGAAAAATGTATATTGATCATGAAGATTGAAAGCAGATTTTTGAGGCAGGTCTTTAAAAAATCCCTTTTTTTTTTTTTTTACAAAGTGCTTGTGACTTGGTTTGTTATGTGATGATGCTTCAAGTCTAGAACTTTTCTTCTTTTGGATTTGCTCATGTAATTTTCCCTGTGGTTTCCTGTTTCTAGGTGTGCCTTCTTCCTGCGCCTCACTGGAGAACATGCTCCTGTTCAACAGCTCTTCTGTGGGCCCTAATGCTCCCAAGATAGAGGACTTGAAGTGGCATTCTGCATTCTTCAGGAAACAAATGGGTACTTCCTTGGCTCATTCGCTGAAAAAATCCCATAAGCGAGATCCATTGCAGCGTAATCCTGGGAGTGAGGGCAAGACCCCGACAAAGCAACCAGGTTTGTGTGGTAGAAGGGGCGGGCCGGGGGTCCCAGAAAGCTTTCTGAGCTTTGAAAAGACTTTTGCAGAAGCACGTCTCATATCATCAGCACAACAGAGAAATGGTGTGGTGACACCAGACCATGGGAAAAGAAGAGACAATCGTTTTCATTGTGATCTCATTAAAGGAGACTTAAAGGACAAATCTTTTAAACAGAGTCACAAGCCTCTCAGGTCCACAGATACATCCCACAGGCATCTGGACAACACAAGAGCTGCCACCTCCCCTGGAGTAGGGCAGTCAGCACCTGGCACCAGGAAGGAGATTGTGCCCAAGTGCAATGGCTCCCTAGTCAAAGTGCCTACAACACCTGCCAGCCCAGCGAAAAGCTGGGGAGGATTCCGGATTCCAAAGAAAGGGGAACGGCAGCAGCAAGGAGAAGCCCATGAGCCCTGCCACCAGCACTCAGACTCTTCCCACCTGGGCTTAGGCCGAGTTCCAACCAAGGAAAAGGCAAAGAACAGGTTAAGATCTGACAGTGAGAATGATGGGTACGCCCCTGATGTGGAAATGAGTGACTCAGAGAGTGAGGCGTCAGAGAAGAAGTGTATCCATGCCAGCAGCACCATCAGCAGGAGGACAGACATCATCAGGAGAAGCATCTTGGCCTCTTGATGAAACAGCTGGTGTGGAAGCACATGGCTCGTTGCCGGCCATGCTGAGAGCTCTGATAGGGGGGCCAGCAAAAACTCATTGTTTCTGAGCTATACCAACATATTTCCTTGCAATTCAGATTGAATTTTTTCCAGAGTCATTTATAAATCATTGTTGTGAGAAGTTTCTGTTATTTGCAACTTGTTGAGGAAACAGAGTAGATTTTGACCGTAAGACACTAAGGTGAGGACCTGAACTAACACTAAGAAAAGGAATGAAGTAACTTTAAAGAGGGCCAGGCTTCAATAGCACCATGCATTTTTGTCCTCTACGTTTTTCCCAAAGCACAAACTCTGAATACTCTTACAGAGTCAGATAGAATTCTGTGTAATGAATAACCCTATTTATAGAAGCCCTCACCATCTATAGCCCAAGAAGCTTATTTCTTAGGAATGGTAAATGCAGGCAGCATTTGGCTCCTGGGCTGTGTGGTGTCAATAGCCAAGGCTCAGAAGCTTCAGCAACACTGGGATCTTGCACATGTGGCATCCAGGGGGAAGAGTTTACCCAACGGCATTGCGGGAAGGGAGAAGGGACAGCAGAGCTGCTGAAGTCAGATTTAGGGCCTGGGTAGCAAGGTCCTGAAGCCCTGAGTGGGCTGTGGATATAGTATGGGTGGAAAGGAAGTTGTCAAGAAAGTTGTGTGAGAAAGGGCAGCTGAGGCCCAAGTGTTAACTAGTCTGCTTGACCTTCCTCTTTCCTAACTGCTGGCCTTTGGACCCAATTGGGATTTCCCTGGCTATTGCCAGTACTTGGCCATCTGGCTTCCAATAATACAATGGTTATTCAAGTTCAAGTGATGAACTTCAGACTCTGGTGACTCTCACTCCCCAGAGTTAAGCACTAGTACATATTTGGGGAATCCAAGATTCTACCATGAGAGGATTCCTTATTCAAAAAAAAACAAAAAACACAAAAAAACAAAACAAAACAAAACAAAAAACCCACAAAACAAAAACAGGTTATATTTTACAATAATAGAAAGGCAATAAGTTGCGTCTTACATTGACCAAGGCTATACAGGAAAGAAGTCAGAGTGTACCCTTGAATAGGTTTTCTGGAGTTGGAGTTCTAAACTCTGATTTGTAACTTGGACTTTCGAATTGCAAATGGCAATAACTAGTAAGTTATCAGCAATAATAAATTTAGCATTCAATTTGAGTATAATGTTCTGTTTTTGCACTTCTCATATAGTGCGTATGTATTCAGACAAGTGGATAGTGTTAAAGTCCTGTTATTTTCTTTGGAATTCAATGTAGTTGTGAATCAAATTAAGAGAAGTTTGAGTAGCAATGAGATTTAGAATTAAGGACATTTGGAATAAGCCCAATTTCCCCTAAATTACCCTTAGTTCGTTAATATCAATGTTCAGATTCCTGATTCATTTATTTGTTTCCATGTGGCAGGGACATTCTGATATTTAATGAGCAATGCTTTGAATTTGTAGAAGCTTTCAAGTCTTCCAGATGATCGTCAACAACAGAAAAGGCTTATTTAATTCCATCTTGCTATGCAAGTTTTATCAGATGATCAAATGACAGATCTGATGCATCCCATTGTATGTACGACATTTTTCAAACCAAGTCTTAACTTCTCAAGTACATTGTAGTAGCTAATTCAGGGGAGGGGAAGGACGACCCAGGTTTAGATTGACTATTTTTGAGCTGTGGAGCTCCTTTGAGACTGCTGTCCAGATCCGCTTGTTGCTGCCGGTATTAGAAGGTTCTTAGGAGTCCACCTTGTACTTTTGCTTGTAGCCTAATTTAAAAATTAGATGTTTTGCATATGAGCAAAAACGTTTTGCTGGATATAGGAAAAGGGTGGACTTGTATCTAGTTATCTTTTGATTACAGCAACAGCTCTGGGTGAAAATAGAATTTATAGAGGAATAATTTGTGAAGCCATAGAAAGAAAACCTAAATTAATCTAGTGAATATATGGCCTCTCACCATTTTAGGAGGCACCAGATTCATTTGCACTATTAGGAATGCTAGTTTTGTGCAAAAATAATGCCTTACCTGTTTTCCCCCACATTTAGGTTGAAAAGCTTTCAAATGTTCCAAGTTATGCTGAACCAAAAACAAAACAAAACAAAAAAACAAAATAAAAACAACAAAAAAAAAGAAAATAAAAAATTTCCCCTACAAAACTGAAAAATAAAAAAAATAAAAAGCCCACTCTTTATTACTGCTTTGAAATGCAAATGGTATAGAGCACGGTTTCTGACAGTGTAACGATAGCTTTGTAAGTTAGTTTCATGTCATGCTGGGAACTCTGTATGAGGTGGCCATAAGTAGCGACAGCCCACCTACCCACTTGCATTCTATTAGTATTGAGCTTTTTGTTTGTTTGTTCTTTTGAATCTTCCTTGTGCATCCTGACCAAGAAATATCTTTGATTATGATCAGTGTATTATGTCAAAATGTAGGCTAGTTAAACTTTTGTAAAGTTGCCTGGAATGTCATTTGTTAGGTTATAAACACAAAATTTAAATGAAGGGTTTTATGTGTTGTGTACAAATCTTAATTATTTTAAAATGGACAAACTTGTCATTACATTTGTAACCTTGTACAGAGGATTTTTCACTATGTGCCTAGCTTGGTGTCCATTCAGCTAAAATTGAAAAAAAAAAAAGGTGCATGAAGAGTTAAAATCAGAAGTTAAACAAAGTCTATGTAGAGATGACTATTTTATATTACATGGCCCAGTCCTGTATTTATTTCTATCCCCTTTTTGAAAGTATTTATAAAACTAGTTGAAGACAGCTGTATTTTTTTGTTGAACTATTTAGTAGAATTTGTGCCTTTTTGTCTGTATGTGAATAAATGCTGTACATTTTGCAATACATTTTTAAGTCTCTTGGACTCTGTTTGTGGTGGGTTTGCTGTCTTACACTTCACATTGAGAACCAGTACTGTGTGGGACATACTACACTGGAGGATGCAGCCTCACTCAGCTGGACAAGATTCCTAATAGTTTTCCATTTCCCTCTTTCCATGTGCCACCTTGAACTCTCTCCAGGATATAATTTGGGTCTTAACACACTTAAAACTGTTGAAGAGACATAGACTTTAGGGTTGAAAGACTCTGCTGTGCTTTACTATTCACATGACCATAGCCAAGTCACTAAACCTGATGAGCCTGTTCCCCAGTTCTCGAAAAGGTTTATGTTTCCTACCTCATCCCCCCAAGGTCTACAGGTAGGATTACAGGTGTATGCCACCTTGCCTGGCTGTCTGAAAAATCTTCCAACACCCCTAAGAGACAGAACTGGGTGTAGCTCCGACGGGGTACACTTGTCCAGCATGTGCAAGACTCTGGTTTCCATCTCTATAGCTGCAAAACTGAACATCCTGGTATCTTACTGGAAGATCTCATATAATGCATGTGCTAGGCATCAAATGGAGGTAAGCCATACATAGAGTTTTACCATTAGGAGGACCCAGGAATCCGCTATGAATTGAGGTTGATGTTATTCTGAAGGTTGTATTTTATGAAGTGCTTAATATTTTTTCAGAGTGGTTTCATTAAATGCCTTTGAGCATAGAACACTTCAGCAGTAGGTCATAGCAGAGTAACTGACTTAACATCCCACAAAAAAGATGTCCAGATCACACCATTGGGACGTGGCAGAATTGGGCCTCACTGTAATTTTTAGTTTAGAGTACTTGCTGTGGGGAACAGTCTCAATCAGTACAGTCAAAGGAACCCTGTTGGGAGCAGCAAGCCTGATGTAGTGTACACATCCCATGTAGATTATAATTAGAGGCAGTGCTGGCATATCGTTACTACTTCAAATTTAGTTTGAGTCTTTTCTAACATGAATTATCAAGAGTTGTCTAAGCCTTTATTTCTCCTTGTCCTCCTTATTGACTGTTCCATGTTGCTCGCTCTCAGAAGGCTCCAGAGAGAAATAACTGTGATTCTTCCTATAAGGTCTTCGAGTTGAATAATCACAGTGGCTCCCTAGGGAAATTAAGTCCCCAGGAACCAAAGGAAGGACCTGGTGTTGGCAATTCTATAATCAGTGATGGGAAATGTGGCACTAGGGATTTGAGTTCATGTTTCCACCCAAAGCAGGGAGAAAACGGTTCTGCCTCTAAACATTAGCCATCTGCAACAAACTGCCATTAATTGCAACAGTGAAATCTTCCAGTTTCTCGTTAATGCTCAGAATTGCACTAGACTTTACAGCCTAGTCTGTGCCAGAGTTTTCAGAGCCTTGTCTCTGAAAAAGATTAACAGCCAATCTAATCTGTCCACTCCCTGGTTTCTCCTGCTCTCCATGCAGCCAAATTCTTTTCTGAGTGGACTGCTTTCTCATGGAGGAAATTTCTCAGGTTATATCGATATTTGAGGTTTATTCAGTTTTTCTCTTTAGGCAGTGACACCCAGGGAGTCCTTTGTGAATGCTTTCTTCAGTGGCCCATTGTTTTTCAAGGTCTCTATTGTATCACCCAACATTCCCGTTTCTTATGATTCCATCACCACTTCAGGTTTCTTCATTTCTTGATAGATTGCTGCAGCAGCCTGGTCTTGTTTCCTTGACTCAAGCTGTGTTGAAATGAACTCCTGCTTCCTTTAATTAGCTGTAACCTTGCCAATGCTGTCTCCACAGTGATAACTTCCAAATGGCAGATCCTGTCATTCCGTACAGCCTTCAGAGAAACCTCCAGACTTGGTAATTAGACTAGGTTTACCAAGTGGCAAGTACTGGTCTGTATTAAGTATACCAATTTGTTGAGTCTAGGCAGGTAGTGTTCTTGCCAAGGAGGAAACTGAGGCTCACCATCTGTGGGGAGTCCTAGAACCATTCCCAGCTAGTCTGAGGCAAAGTCTCCATCCTCTGCTGCTCTCAGTATGAAAGTGGTTCACAAAGAGCAATTCAAGTGCTCTTGAGGACACACAGGTGTGAACTTCACTCATTAAACCTTACGTAGATAGTAAAATCAGCAGTTTTGGCTTGGCACATTACGTTTAGAGACAACGAGCATGAAATGATAGTAATCCAGTCTGTTAGGGACTAAGATCTGCCTTTTGCCAGGAAGAATGGAACCACTTTAACTATATACCTTCATATAATGTACATGCCTACAGTAAAACAAATGCACATATGATTAGGGAAAATAGTACTGTTAGAAATGTAAAGAATATCTGAACTATAGGTTTAACAATGTTTGGAAGATAAAAATTATTTAAAATTAGTTTCTTGACAACAATGCTTGGTATTAGGACTAATGTTTTGACACGTTAACTTGAAGTAATGCAAAGCTCTCCAACTTTTTTTGTGATATTAAGCATAACCTAGTATTTAGTCATTTTTTATATGTGGGTGAGCAATGCTGCTGGGTGTGGTGGTGAGTGCCTGGAATGGCAGCACTAAGGAACTGAAGCAGAAAGACTGAGTTTGAGACAGCCTCAAATAAACAAAATGCAATGCCAAGTCAAGTAGCAAAGCAAACAAAAATGAATGGCACCGTCATTCATAACGCACTGCCAGTCCACTCCACGCTTAGCTTGTATATGGGTGAGCTTTCATAGTGGATCTACCAATTGGGGGATAGTTGGTTACTTTACCTACTGATCTCGCTGGTTGCTCTAATTTCAGGACTATTTCCAGGGTAAACAATTTCTTCATGGAGCACTTCTTTCCCTCGGTTGTTTTCCCACACAGTATCCTCAAAGGCAGACATCTTTTCTTCCCCACCTGTGGCTCTGCTCCAGCTTCAGTGTCTTGCTAAGTTCTTTTTGTTTAGAAAAGTAGAATTTCCCACTACTTACAACTGGTATTTAGGATGCAGACACCTTCGTTTTCTAGGGTTGGAAATATGACTAACTTCTACATATAAAGTCATTCAGGGAGGCTTTCAAGGCACTAACAAAAGGCTTTTGAATTAGGGCTTGAGTCAGAAAGGACAAGATATGATGCCTGGCCTCTTGAAGATGGCAGATGAATGGCATGGCAATATACATGGAAGCTCCAGGAGAGATAGGAGGGGAATCTGGAGAACAGGAGAGTTGAGTGTACTTGGGATAGTACAGATATGAGGGAGGATTGCTTTCCTCTAGTTAGGGACACAGAGGGTTCGGAATTCTGCTTATGACAAAGCTTTTAGCGTCCCAGGGAAACCCAAACTACACTTTTAATAACAGAAAGGGGAGGGAAAGAAAAAAAGTCTGTCTTCCTTGCACTTTACTTGAGCAGAGACAAGAAGCCATTAAAAAACAAACAAACACACAAACAAAAAAACACTGCTGAGTGTGCAGCAATAGCAAAGGATCCCTTGGAGTGCAGAGAAGTGCCACTGGGATACTTACACTCAGCCTGCAGATTACAGTCAGCATGCCGCATATGTGGCAGCTACATCTGGGTGAGAAATGACACAGACCGTGGCCCTGTACCCAGTATTCTTTCCTTCACTTTTGTCCTTCTCTTAGTATCTGACTTAAATGCAAAGGATGTGTTGGCTAACTTTATTTCAAATAACACAAGTACAGTTAACTGAGAGGAGGAAACCTTGAGACAATGCCTCCGTAAGATTGGGCTATAGGCAGGTAACCCTGTAGTGCATGAGGAGTGAACCAGTAAACAGTATTCAGCTATGGCCTTGGCATCAGCTCCTGTCTCCAGGTTCCTGCCCTGACTGCTTTCCTTAACAATGTTACATGAAAATGTGAGTGAAATAAACCCTTTCCTCCCCAAGTTGCTTTTAGTTGCAGTGTTTAATCACAGCAGTAGTAATCAAACTAAGGCAGTGGACTAGCTTTGTCCTTCCTCACTCAGTTACCCTTTGTTTTGAGAAGCTTCTCTAAAACACAGCTCCAGACACAGGAGGCCCTCAGCCCAGCCTCAGTGCAGATTGTTTTAAAGGGTTCCACTGAGCTTCTTCACTCTTTCCTGTTCCCTCTGAAGCTGCCTTGCCTTCCTCCTTCACTGGCTATTTTCCCTTTTTATTTTCTCTCTGGAGCGCTATCACTCCAGTCATACTCTGCTCATTTCCTTGCCTTCCCTACCCAGAATAAAAAGGTATTGTAGTACCTATGCTTGTTCCCTTACCCTTCTCCAATTACTAGAGTTTAAACCGTGATTGTTTGTATTGCTTATGCTGTATTTTCATCTGTTGTTTGTGAGAGCTCTGCAATTAGTATTCTGCTCTTGGAGAATAGCAGGTAAGCCTGGTACCCTGAGCAAAGATGAGGGTTTACTGAGTTTCACTCCCAGTCTTATGTTGAGATATGCTATTAGCAGCAGCAGTATACAAACTAGTCTCATTTGAGCGCTGCAAATACTCCAAGTGAAAGAATATGGGTGACTTGAAACAACAAACAAAAATTCAACCAGTGACCCAGATATTCCAAATGCTAAGGCAGAAACATATGAAACATGGAAAACCAGGGCAGCATGATTGCACTGAAAATTACTAGTTCCACAGTAATGAATTCCAATGAGAGAGTTAGATGAAATCTCAGACATAGAATTCAAAAGAATCATCTTCAAAAATGTTCAACAAAACCAAAGAGGACACAAAATAAACTTCTGAATAAATTCAAATAGAACAAAAAACAGTTGAATGAAACAATCAAATATGGGATACAAAAGCAAGGAATTTAGTAAAGAGATACATTGAAGAAAAATCACACTAAAATTTCAGAAACAAAAACCTCAATATACTAAATAAAAGCTGAGTAGGAAGTTTCACCAATAGAGTGGTCAAGTAGAAGACTGCACAATAGGGCTTCAAGAGAAGGTATTAATTAATACATACAGAGAATGAAAAATAAATAAGTAAAAAATATGAACAGGACAGAGTATTATTAAAGGACCAAATTATATGAATTATGGGCATAGGTGAGTGTAAGGGTTAGAGAAGAAGTGCTTCCCATAGGCTCCCTTGGTGCCCAGCTGGCAGCAGTGTGGGAGGTTATGGAACCTTCAGGAGGTGCATCCTTTCTGGAGGAAGACTGTCACTGGGGCCATGATTTGGGGGTTCATAGCCTTGCTTCACTTTCTACTTGCACTCTGTATTTGTACTCTCTACTTCTTGTGGGCAGATAAAGATGTGATCAGCCAGGTACCATACCACGCCATGCTGTCCCCACCATTTTGAACTCTAGCCCTCTGGAACTGTAAGCCAAGTAAGCTTCCTCTTTAAGTTGCCCCTGGTCATGATATTTTATCATACCAACAGAAAAGCAAGTGAAAATAAGTTGGTAGCAGGGAAGTGGGCTTTTTGTTCTGAAAACCAGACCACAGTGGTTTTTTGTTTTTTGTTTTTGAGGAATGTGATGGACTTTGGACTACAGCCCTGTATTTTTGATGAAGAACATAGACCTGGGACATAAAAAGCGCAGGCTGTCCCCTAGTCTAGGAGAGTACCCAGATGCTGATGGGAGTTCCATCCCAGACCCTGAGGACATTATTTATAAAAACTACTGCTGAATCAGTGCCAGCATTGATACTACACATTGAAAGATGCCATTCTGCAGAGTACAAGGGATTCTGGTTTTAAATCCAGCTGTGTCATTTGCCTGGGATATGACTCTGGCAAATATTTAACCTTTGTCATACTTTCCATTATTGGTATGGAAATAATCTCCACCAAGCAGTAGTGTTGGGTTATATGTGATAATAAATGAAAATGCCTAGCAATCCATAGATTATCAATAAATATGTACAAGTAATACGTGTCAGCACATTTATCACAGATCTGGGACAATTTTCCAATGAATTATTTTAGGTGTAAGTAAAACTGTGGTTGTTAAATAGTATTTTTTTACCCTCTATATCAGTTTACGTAAGAGGAGATGCTAGTCTTACTTCTATTTTCACAGATCCAAGTGCTAACAATTTTCCTTACACATCATACTGTGTTCTTCTGGCACTTTTTCCCTTCAAGAAAAGACTGACCTACCATCAAGTAAAATATTGAATGAAAATTTCCATAATGCTTTATCAAAGGAATTAAATGGCTTCAATAAACACTAAAGGAATAAGTCATGATTACTAGGATGCTGCATGGAGTTACTAAGAAGATTAGCAATTTTCTTGGTTAGAATTAGATTAGATATGAGAAACATGACTAGTATGGTAAAAGTGAACATTTATTTGCAAGGCAAAAAGTTGGGTCTTTCTTGCTGTTCTTAGGATAAGGTACAAGCAGCAACACAGACCAGACTGGAAACCTACTGAGCAACCATAACAGAAGGGCTCTAATTTGTTACCAAGTAAGGGACCTGGCTAAAATAACTAGTCCTAGTGCACGCCAGTACCTGCAGGAATGTGCAGTGTGGGAGACTTTGATGCTTTTGGTGTACTGGAGATTCAAGCCAGATTCTTGTGCGCAAAGGCAAGTGATCTACTATTAAGCTACACACCAGCCAACTGCCAAGTTTTACAGTAAATTCTTGGGCTAAAAGGTAACAGTTCTATAAGAAATTACTTTCGAAAGAAAGATAAAGGAAAAGAGAGACATCCTGGAGTCCAACTTCGTTTTCTCTCTGAATAAGACCAATAATAACTTACAACCAACTCCCGATGAAAATAAGCATCTATAGTGCATGAGAGCAAACAGAAACCTACCCAACCCCCCTCAGGGGAAATGGGGGGGAGGTTGTTCTCTTACGGTTTATTCTGGTTGATTTGTGGTAAATGGTACCTTTGTAGGGGCCCAAATAAAGCTGGGGAAAATCGCTAAAAAAGCCGGGAATAGCATTTGTGGTCAAGTTTCTCAGTGTTGAGAAATTCAAGGCATAATAGGAGTCCTGTGTGAGACAGTCTGAAATGCTGGACCAATTGGGATCAGAAGCTTTCTTCAAAGCTGTCCTGTTCTGATGAGTAACAGCAATTGAAGCGCCTGGGGCTGGAACATGAAGGACGCTGGGTGTCAGTGTCAAGCATGCTGAGAGGAATGAATCCTGTCAGGTCTGATCCAGCGTCAGATATACTGGGACCGAAGGCTGAGGATGATGCTCCACTGTCATAGACAGTTTTTGGTGACTGTTCAGGCAGCAAACTGTCTCTCATTTTTTTTTTTTTTTTTTCATTTTGGAAGCTGCTAACCTGCAATTCCAGTTTACTCAGGTAATTAAGTTTTATTCCTTCTGAAGTCTCTGATGGGGTTGAAGACCAGATAGTTTAGTTTTACAATTAAACTTAGTTGTTTAGGGGTTAAGATGTTTTTAGGTCTAGATAGATGTTTTAAGTTGATAGAGATGAGATATGATAGATATTGATTTTCATTCAGAATTTTAGGCTCACCAAGATGGGAAAGATGTTTTCTTCTAGGCTGCCAAATACAATTAGCCAAAACACTATGAATGTAACATTAATATAATTCCTGATTGTTTTATGGTTCTTCTTGCTTATGTAGTTTATTTTATTTATGTGTAATAATATAAATGTATATGTAAAAAAGAAATACAGTAGAAATTACTTTCAAGATACCTTTTTCGTGTATGTACATAGTTGTTTTTCTTCTTCATATATACAACAGTATTAATATTACCACAAATGCCATACATTTTTATGTCTTAATGATTAATAAAAGTGAGTGTTATTATCTTTTTGCCTGTAAAACCAAATGTGTATACACATGGTTAGGGGAACCAAATGGTTATTTTTAGTTATTTATTTACATTTAGTTTTATGTCTATGCACCACATGTGTGCAGTGCCCATGGAAACCAGAAGAAGAGGGTGTCAACTCTTCTAGAACTAGCTGTTCATTTGTTCATTGGTTTCAATTTGAGATTTAGGTAATTTCTTTTCTCTTTCCTATTAATTTTCCCTATCTCCTAAAACAAAGTTCAGAGAAATGATACTGTCTCTGTAAATGAAGTTAATATTGACCATTACATGAAATGTTAAAGCCCCATTAGCATTTTCACACTAGAATGAACAAATTCAGAGGCCAGAGTGGCATACTCTGTAGCTTATCCTTCCCTTGGAGAATACGTGCAGTATTCCAGAAGAGAGCAAATTGGACAGGTTATTATTAGAAGCACAGGAGTTCTCACTTCATATAACAGATAGGGCCATTCTGTATGATCCTGATCTTAAAAACCGGGTTTATGGACAGTTATTCCAGACTGTCAAGTTCAGCAGGGCAGTAAGGACATAGCGGTGAATGAGAGTGAGTATATGTTATCTTGTCTCAAAGACTTTCCAACCAAAAGTTAAAACAAACAAACAAACCAAAAAACAAAAACAACAACAACAAAAAAAACCAAAAAACAAAAAAACCAAGGAAGAAAAAGGAAAGAAAAAATAGTTAATTACAATTATTGACAAGTGTAACCAGAGAAAAAAAAGCACACGATTAAAAACACTGTAACAAGAGAATTCACCTACCCTCAAGTTAGAGAACTCTTCTCTGAGGAAGTGACATTTGAAATCTGAAGGTCTTGTATAAATAAAAATGTATATGTAGACTTTACTGATGTACCAACAGAATTAAGTAAGGCCACCAAGTTTAGAGCACAAGAAGAGAGGGACAGAGTAGTCTGGGGAGAGGCTGAAGAGGCTAGCCGTATCACGGAAGGCTCTAAGGCAAACCTGTATATTCTCATGACTTCAATTCTCAGCTCCTTGACAAACATTCCTGTGACTATGTCTGTTTGTTAGTACCATTCCTAAACTTTGCGGGTGAATGCATACACAGTGGTATTTTCACATGACTTCCACATTATTTGGAAAATGGTTAAAGCCTTCTACCTGGTTATTCAGTTGTAAACCTGTTTGTCTACTATGCTAGTGTGCAGGAAGCCCAAACCAGAAAAAGTAAGTATATGAATCTATGAGCCATTGCAGGACTACACCAACGCAAAGCTACGCAGCCTTTGAATTTAAGATCTCTATCTGGTTAGTAAGCTATGAAGAAAAAGAAGAGACTAACCCTCCAATACATTGCTTATATATTGTCTAGGTCTATAAATACTTAAAACTATATAGTTAAAAATGAATCATTACAATTATGCATTCAAATAGATGACAACATCATTTTACAAAATACATAATTTATTACATTTATGAGTTCATAGTAAGATAGAATTTTAAGAACTATAAAAATGAATTAAGAATCACATTGAGATATTAAATCTCCAAATCTTAGGACCTGAAATATCAAATTCTAGGGTTTCTTTTATTAAACCTCTAGAAAATATTATGCTCTTCTGAGGGGGTAGTGGGGGGAATTAAAAATAGACACACTGATGAAGGCAGTGAGTTCTTCTTAGCTGGCTTTATTCTCCACTGAATCTCAAATATAGGATTATAGTTTTTTTTTTTTTTTTTTTTTTTTTTTTACTTACAGGAAGCTGTCACTGTTCTGTTTTCCAATAACCCTCAAAACAGAATGGAAAATGCTTATGCAAAATGACACAAGCTTTCACCATTCTCGGCAGGCTTCTCCATGTCAATACATTTTGGTACAACAGCTTTTCCAACTCTACAGTTCTGTCAGTGAACTACGAATATGTTTAAATATTTTCCAGATTCATCATGGAGGCTGCTTTTCTTCTCTGCACTGTAATCACACTGAGCTGCAAACAAAATAAACATTCAGTAAGTAGTTTCTCTGTGGAGAGTACTAGACTAAGACAAAGCATAGTGCTGCTATGTCACAGCTAACAGCTCTTCAGAAGTCTGACTGGAAGGACCTTGAAAGAGGTCTTGTTCATGTGGTTATTTTAGTTTACTCTTTAAGTGTCTGCATCACATTAGAGAAATGCATGCCAAATATGACAGTCTATAGCTCAGAGTGATACACTCTGAATTCCTATATTCCACAGATGGTGAGAAAACATTTAGATAAAAGTTAATCAGCAAAGTGTCTCAAACACAAATTCAATCTGGGCAAATATAAAGCGGTGCTGGTAACCAGATCATTAATGACTTTAAGTAAGACAAGTCTAAAACGGGAACATAATCTTTGAATATTAACTGGGGTTACTTATATGTCCATATGATAAAAAGACCTAAGCACAAACAACACATAGCATAAGGCACGTTTCCTTCCCCAAACTGTCTTTTATTCTAGTTCTCTCTTCAGATTCAACCTCTGCCATAAGTTTAGTTACCTATTTGTTTTTTGAGACAGAGTCTCACTATATAGTCTAGACAAGCCTTGAACCTTGAGATCTTCTAGCATCGCCCCAAGTCACAAAACTATAAGCAAAAGGTACCTCCTTCATTTGCTTGTAGTTTTGAAATATATACATACATATACATCTATATGTATATATTTATATATATTTTCTAAATGAGTGCACACATACGCATACACACAGAGAGAAACATACTCCTTAGCAGTAAAAAAGCTTGAATCTACTTTCTTTTACTGCTTAGATGATCTACTTCAGAAATAATTGTATATTAGATTTACTTTATTTTTTTAATGTCTGCAAACTTATTCTTGTCTGAACACAATTTCATTGATCTTTAAGTGTTGAGTATTTGTATGGTTTTTAATGTTTTAAAACTAGAAGGAAAGTCAGGTGTGGTGGCGCATGCCTTTAATCTCAACACTTAGGATGGAGATGCAGATCTCTGTGAATTGCAGGTCATCCTGGTTGACATAGTGAGTTCCAGGGCAGCTTGGGCTATATAGAAACCCTGTCTCAAAACAAAGAAAAAAGCCAACAACAATGACAACAATGACAATGATGACAACACCACCACATAGCTACTAAATGGCAACATGCCATGACATCAGTGGCCAAGAATAATACTCTTTGATGATACAGTACATTTATATTCAATGTTAATTAATAGTATGTTTGACTTGATTTGCTTTGTCATCGTTCCATCCACGCACCCACCCACCCACCCATCCATCCATCTATCCGTCTAGCCATCCAGTTGCCTAAATATGTATTTATATATACTATATAAAAAGAAATGTTGGTACATTATGAGAAATGATTCTTTACTTACCTAAGAGTTTTACTGATATACTATACTTTGTAAAATACTCCCCAGTGGCTAAGTTTGTATATTGTGTTTTGAATTTATTTAGTTATATACAAATGTACATTAAGTGACGGTAACTAGTACCTGAAATTTTTTCTATTTAAAAGCTAAAATAAAAATAAAGTACCGTTAGAGTTGTCTGAAAGATGCTTTTAAATACAGACGTGAGTATCTACCTGACTCTGGATAGAACATTATGTCCTGTACAGTGTTATGTAGCAGGAGCTTTTGTGCAGACAGTGATGCTCTGTATCTTCCTGCTAGCCACACAGTTATCCAACACTTCAAATTTGGTTAGTATGGTCTTAAGTTTTTATTTCATTAAATTTCAATTAAAAAGTTATCTCTGGCTACCATATACTTACTAGACATGGTAGTTCTAGATGTAGGTGTAGACGTTTATCTTTTTAAGTTTACTTTTTCAAGTACTACAGAGACTAATTTTATGCAGGTCAATTGAGTAAAGATCAAATCATCACTTCTCTGGGAATTTCTGTGGAATTCTGCCATTTTTCATCTATGAAGGATGCTTATCAGGCCTGGAGCGTGAGGACGGCCCCTACCTGCTGGGACGCTGAAGCAGCTCTCTCTTCTGCCTGGCTTAGACGCCTCTGAAGTCTGTTGGCTTTTTCTTGATGTTCCAGAATTAACTTTTCATTCTTTTAAGGGGAAATATAAAACAAATTCAAATCCAAATGTGATATGGACATGTTTTATGGAATCGCCAATGAAAAATCTGGACATCATTTATTACTTGTAAAATAAAGATAACATTATCTGTGTATTTGTATTTTCCAAGCTATAGGCACAACATTACAGTTGATCTTGCTTCTTCCTAAGTCAGTGGTTCTTAACTTTTGGATCACTACCTCTTTTGGGGAGGGGAGTTGAATGACCCTTTCACAAGGACTGATTATCAGATATTTACAATGATTCATAACAGTAGCAAGATTACAATTATGAAGTAACAAAAATAATTTTATGGTTGGGGTCACCACAACATGAGGAACTGTATTAAATGGTCGCAGCACTAGGAAGGTTGGGAATCACTGTCCTAAGTTATTTCCTCCCCCCATATCATCAAAGACTCAATTTGACTAAAAAGCAAATTAAATCACAAATGAAAACAAGACTATCTTAGTTTCTGGTTTGTTGGCCTTGTGGTGCTTGATCACTACTTCAGAACCAGGAGGCAAGCACTGGGCCTTACAACACAGCTTCAGTAACTCTGTTTCTATGTGCTCCCAAAGACATCTGTATCCTGCAGAAGCTATTAGGCTCAATTAGGGTTGGACACTGTCATGTATTGAACTATATTCACCCAAAGATGCTGTGGTTCTAATCTCTTGTGCTTTTGAATGTGACCTTACTTGCAAATAGTCTTTGCAGACGGTTAAGGTAAGGTGAGTACAGTGAGCCATAGTACTGCATGGCTGATGTCTTCATGAAAATAGGAGATTTGGACACAAAGGCAGACACGGGGAAGACACTGTGAATACACAGAAAGCACCACCTATAAGGCAAGGATTATTTGGGGCTGCCAGAGTTGTGAGAAAGGTGGTAAGAATCTTCCAAAGAAGCCAACACTGCACACACATTCTTGCTTCTGGAACCACGAGGACAGTTTTATGCTATTTATATAGCCGAATTTGTAATACCATGATCTAGGAGGAACTATAATATGACCCTGTAGTTGTTTGAATAGATTTGGACCCCTTAGATTTATGTTTGCATGCTTGGCCCATGGTGGGTGTGGTCTTATTAAAGGAAGTGTGTCACTGTGAGGGTGGGCTTTGAGGTCTAGTGCTCAAGCTCCACCTAGTGTAGAAGAGTCTCCTGACTGCCTGCAGAAGACAGTCTCCTCCTGGCTGCCTTTGGATCAAGATGTAGAACTCTCAGCTTCTCCAGCACTATGTCTGCCTGGATGCTGCCACACTTCATGCCGTGATAATGGACTAAACCTCTGAAACTGTAAGCCAGCTACAATTAAATGTTAGCCTTTATAAAAGTTGTCTTGGTGACTCTTCACAGTCGAAACCCTAATACAGACACTAAGCCATTATTACATACTGACATCTCAACAAGTTAAAAACAATCTCTCAACTGGAAATGTATTCTTTTTCCATACTTACCTTCTTGGCACAATGCATCTGAAAAAAGATATTTATAAAATTATTATGTAAAATTTCTGGAATTTAACTGAATCCAGAGAATATAAGGTAATGGCTGAAAACTCTTGTTTTTATGAAGAGCTAAACAGTTCTTAATGTTCTGTCTCAGAAGGGATTAGAATGAATACCATGCCTAGTAATGCAACACTGAAATATTTGGTCAAAACAAAATTATCTAATTAATAATGTTCCAAAACAAAATTAAATCTATAAAGAAATTTATATCAGCTGTACTAACTAACCAAGTTGTTTAAATATTAAATTTAAGTTTAAAAATTTAAAAGGCACATCATACACTAGAGAAATCTTGGGGAGCAATCCTACTATCTACAATAATCATTTTAATATCTATAATCAGATTATAATATAGCTATATATTTTTTCTATATAGTTACTATAATGGTTAAAATAAAGTGTAGACTGGTCAAGTCTGATCTTTTAAAGAAAATATAGTTAGCCCTACTGTGTTGAAAATTATGTTCTTTACTTATTTCTTCAAGTGGAAGTTGTACTAAAGAACATTTCAGTATCAAATCTTTACTTATTTTCTAAGTGTCTCATATCAACAATGTCATGATATTTAAGAGTGATAATCTCACTATGCCTCTTGTGGATGACAATGGAGGACAGGCCATATCCATACTAATAAAATTCTATTGCACAGAACTGAAGCTAGAACATACACAAAGCATTTAGAGTTCTAGGAATCCTAAGACTAGAAACTGCTTTTATAAAGCCATAAGGGGAAAAAAAAAAAAAAAAAAAAAGAGTAGTTCTTTCTTTAGATATGATCTAATTGTAGATCTATCTTAATACTATATTTGTATGCTCTATTAGATAAAAATATTTTTAGTGTGCCTTTTGTGAATGAGTAAAACAAATTAAGAAGAGTTAGGTAAATAAAACAATCTTAGAGATTCTCATGAAAAAAAGAAGACCCTAAAATATGTAGTCTCTAAAACACTGTACAAATTATACTATTAATACCAAAGTATGAATTCTATTTTACCATGTACAAATGATGAATCCCTGATTTTCAAAGATTTTAGTCACGTTATATTAAGTGTGGACTTTTCCATGTAGTTATTTCAAGTAGAGAATTAATCTGGACTTGGCACAGTTAAAATGCGACAGTACGTGTATCATGCTGCAGTAGAAAGTACCCTGGGGGCATGAGGATGAAGACCAGGATGATGGGGAGATGGGGAGTCCTTGTCTTACCTCGGCTACCTTTTCATTTGCCATTTCTAGCTGAGAAAGTAGCTCTTGGGTATGAAGCTTCTGTCGGCTCAGCTCACTCCTATTAACCCAAAAGAGACAGGGAGAATACAATGAGAACTAATCAAAATATGAAACTGAAAAAAAAGGGGAGTTTGGAAGTAGATGTAGACATATAATATATACTTAAAACAAGAATACAACAACATAAACTGAATATTAGTGAGACATGTTTATATTTTGAACAAAAGTTTTTAAAATAGCCAATAACTTAGTAATTTCTTTATAAAATATGGTGATTAGAAGGAAAATAAATGGTCTCCATAGGCTGATGCTTGAATAACTGATCCTTAATTGGTGGAACTGTTTGGAAAGAATTAGGAGGCATGCCCTTGTTGGAGGAGGTGTGTCACTGGCAGTGGGCCTTGAGGCTTAAAAATTCACATCATTTCCACTGTGTTCCCTCATAGATTCCTATTTGTAGACCAAGATGGCAGTTCTCAGCTATTCCTGCTGCCATGCTTTTACTCTGCCATCACGAAGCCTAACTTTCAGAAACCAAAAGCCCAAACTAAATGTTTGTTTTTTCTTTTTTTTAAATACATTACCTTGGTCATGGTGTTTTGTCAAAGCAATAGAAAAGTAATTATAAATAAAATATACACGTATTCTAGCGCAGTTACACTGTGGATATCGTTAACACTATTGAACGTAGTAAAAATAGTTCAGAAGTTAACTTAAATGATGTGTATTTTGTTAGAATTAAAAATTATATCAGGGCCAGGTTTGGTGGCACACACCTTTAATTCCAGCACTCAAGAGACAGAGGCAAAAAGATCTTTGTGGGTTTGAGGCCAGTCTGGCCTACACCGTGAATTCCAGGCTAGCTGGGATTACACTATGAAAAATGAAAAATGTATGTTGAGCTGGAAAATAGGTCAGCAGCTAAGAGTACTTGATGTTCTTATATAAGACCTGGGTTAAATTCCCAGCATCCACATAAGGTTACTTACGCCTGCCTTTAACTCCAGTTTCATGGGCTCTGATGCCCTCTTATATTGTTTCTGTGGGCACTGCACACACATGGTGCATGAACAAACAGGTACACACAAACACATAAATAAAAATTAAGGAAAAAAATTGTATCCTGCTGGATGTTGCGAGAGATGCCTGTAATGCTGAACATTAGAGGCTAAGGCGCAGGATCACAGATCTGAGGCCAGCCTGGAGCTATGAAAGGAAACTTGGGTTCAAAAACAGACAAAGGAATAAACAAACAGGTCACAATTTAAAAATCACAATTTACCATATGGTAAATTTATGGATACATTGTATGTCTAATATTTTGTTGTTTTACCAAAAAAGGCAAATAAAAATAATTTAAAGATGTAAAAGTCTCCGCAAATTTATTTTGAGATGTTAGCAGGTACTGAAATAAAAGTATGTCTTATGAAACACAGTATGTGTCATAAACTCATAGGCCACTGTCATTCTATAGGATTTATACTCAAGATCTACACACAGAGCCAACCATGCTTGTAATGCTGGTACTGAGAAGGCTGAGGCAAAAGGACCATCTTGAGCTCAAGATCAGCCTGGGGTACAGAGGCCTGTCTCAAAAACAAAACCAAATAAGGTTTATGTATAGTGTTTCATGGGGGAGTTAAAATCTTGTAAATATTAAATATTCCAATGCCATTTTGATGTAGTAAATTGTATTTGTGTCTGTTTGGGTAAGGTATGTTTTTCATCACTATCTCCTTTGTTACATAAACTGAAGTTATCTGATACACAGAATTGCTGTTGCTTTCTCCTCCTCTGTGGCAGCTCTCTCTATGTACCCTGGCTGGCCTGAAACTCAATTATACAGACCACAGTGGTCTCAAACTCACAGAGATCTGCTTGCCTCTGTCTCCTTGAGTGCTGAGATTAAAGGTGTGTATCACTCTGTGTGGCATCATTCTTTTAATTTAAACATACAAGCACTGTATTGCCCTAGGCCAAGCTAATTGAAAAAGTTCCAGAGTGAGAATAGATATAATATAGTCATAAAGAATGTAGGGGTCTCTGTGATCTCCATGGCCAGCAGAGTGATGATCATGGAAAGTAAGAAGGCAATTTGATTCAACATGACTAAGTAGCTGGTGTTGCTTCAAACCTTGGGAGTCTGACCCTGAGTGGTTTCTTTTAAGCAAAGCACAATTTGGTAAAAACTTTTCTGGTGACAATTCAATCCTAGATGTGCAATAAAGCATACATACACACACACACACACACACACACACACACACACACACACACACACACACATCTTGAACAAAAAAAGTTAAAAATTGGACATTACTACATTGAAACTCTTTGGAAAGCACATGTGACACCTTCCATAAGGAAGGGTTTTATGATTGCTTGAGAAAAACAAGATTATGATAAGGGTCTGGGGGAGGGTTCCTCATGTGGTCACACAGTGCAAAGGGTCACCAGGACAGAATGCAGGTATGCTTCCAGCCTTCTGGGCAGGTAACAGGTATTGAATTTCTTCCCTTGAAGGAACGACCTGTGTGCTAACATTCAGGTTTCTCTGCTTATCTGTGAGCACAAGGATCTCAGTGCTTACGTAAGAAGTGACTAGAACAAATTTCAAATAAATTTTGTAGTAGCGAAATACCCACTTCGGTATTGGCTTTTGTCCTTTGACTTTATTTATATTTCTAAAATTATTCAACAAAATAATATTCCCAAAATAGCTTTTTACATTTTTTTTAGTTTTTAAAATTTATTTTTTATTTTTATTTTTTACATATACATTTATATTATTACACACATATACAATAAACTACCTATAGCAAGAAGAACCATGAAACAATCAGGAATTATAGAAATGTTACACTCTTAGTGTTCTGGCTCCTTGTATTTGGCAGCCTTGAAGAAAACATCTTTCCTATCTTGGTGAGTCTAAAACTCTGAATGTAAATCATTATTTACCATATCTCATCATTATCAACTTAAAACATCTATCTAGATCTAAAAACATCTTAACCCCTAAACAACTAAGCTTAATTATAAGACTAAACTATCTGGTCTTCAACCCCATCAGAGCCTTGAGAAGGAATAAAATTAATTACCTGAGTAAACCTGAAGTGCAGGTTAGCAGCTTCCAAAATGAGAAAATGTCAGACACAGTTTGCTGCCTGTACAGTCACCCAAAATTCTCTATAATGTTGGAGCATCACCTTCAGCCTTCCGGACCAATATATCTGACAGACATATTTGTGAGGCAGGAACTATTGAGGACTTGCTTACCCTGTCTTGGCAGAGTTTGGCTGTCGACTCAGCCTGCATCCAGGCTTGCCCATTTTTAGGAAGAATTCTGTCTGTGGTAGAAACAAGGACATTTTTGCCCAGTGGCTTATTTGCCACATTTGAAACCATATCCGTAGGAAGGTTGTTTGATGTTTATCATCTTCTTTGAGGTAGACTGGGTGCTGCCAGGAGTTAACCTGTCTCATAGTCAATGAATCTTTAAAATAATAAAAATATCTTTAAATGCCATATTCTGTATGTCTCTGGGGTTTCTGAAGACCTTATCTGACTATCCTACCTTATCTTTCTATAGAATCATATCTATCTGTTATACCTAGGATATATAGTCTTGTGATTAAAATAGACTAGTAATTGATATGACCATGATTTGATCAACTAACAATTAACTCGTATAACTTACTAATCCTAAACAGCTTGCAATAGCACATTCAAAGTATTGGAAGTAAATCTTGTATTATAATTGAGTTGTTATGGGTTCCAATAACTCATATTAGAGTAGAAATATATATATAATGTGTGTGAAAAATAATCTTAAATTTGAATTCTATATCAACGTATCAAAATTTAAAGTTATTTTGCATCGATATACAAAATACCTGTGAATTAAAAATAACCTTGTGTGTAACAAGGCATTAAGTTGAGGAATAGAGTTCACTTTCCCACATTTTGTCCTTTCATCCCTATATATATCTATACCCACCCTATATATATCTATACCCACCCTATATATATCTATACCCACCCTATATATATCTATACCCATCCTTCTTTCGTTTCAACCTCTAGCTTCAAACTGAAGAATGAAAGATAAAGGAAAAGAGAGACACTCCTGAGTCAAACCTTGTTTTTCCTTTAAATAAAAATAATAACTTATAACCAACTCCCAATGAAAGTAAACATCTGTTGCCCAAGAAAGCAAACAAAAACCTACCCAACCCGCTTTTACATTTTCAAATGAGCCATATAAACAGCTTGAGTCGGTAACTCTTAGGTTTATTATGTTTGAGGGAAAAGCTGTTAAAATTAGTAAGCTATGGATTATAAATATACACCAGGAGAGGCTCATGTCACTAATAATCAGTTCCACTAATACTGACCACTCATCACAAGTTGATGTGGGACAACCCAGCACACTCTGAAAGTCCACTGCTCACGCTCCTTCAAATGACCTATCAGTCTGAACTACTCTGCTTTCATCATAGACAAACTTGAGCATTTAATCTTCATTTTGGTGGTGACAAGGTAGAGAAAATTGTACTTAAAGCATCTCATACATCTTAAAATAAGTTTCCAACACAAAACAAAATAATACAAAACAAAAAGACAAAAGAGAAAAATCAAAATGGCCAAAGAAGCTAGTCTTCTATGCAAAATGGAACTTAAGGCAAATTTATGCATATTATTATTGATGAAAAATAACTTGAGTACCACCAAGGTTATTCCAAAACAATAATATTTATGTTAATCAATATTCATTTTACACAAATCCAGAAAAGCACCTAGTATGTAATTTGACAACTAAACTATTCAGTTACTTAAGATAAATATCTGAATGATGGACAGTAAGAATTTTCTACAAAACTTAGGATAACAAAGATACAAATAAAGGAAATATTAATTTTTATACTAAATTATTTGTCTTTATAAGTATTTATCTCTGCGTATCAAACTCTGTCATGGTCTGCTGGATTATAAGCAACATGGATGGTCATTTTCATATGTTTATAATCTAGCATTCAACAAAAGATAACGATAATAGTGGTTATAATACTAGGAAACATACAGTGCTTCCCAATAACAGGCAGTTCAGGGCATGTTCGGAAATGAACTTACTTAGCTGTCAAAACAATCTTGTGAGGTCTAATTTTATAAATGGGAAAGCTGAAAATAAAATTTAAAAATTGAATAGGGTCACAAAGCTCACTGTCAGGATTCAAAAACTTTAATCGTTTAATTCAAAGTCAGTGGCTTTCTTTTGGTTCTGGAGAATTACTCCAAGCTTCAAGAATGCCAAATACATACTTTACCACTGGGGTGTATCTTTATCCACTCAGCCCCTCTGAAGTTGGTGCTGTAAATCCATGCCCCACCTGGAAGGCAACTATTAAATTTTTTGAGAGAGGGGAAGGGGGGGGGGGAGAGGAGGAGAGGGAGTGAGGGAGAGAGAAAAAGGCAGATAGATAGATAGAGAGAGAGAGAGACAGAAAAGAAGAAGAGGAAGAGAAAAGAGAAAGAGGAAGAGGAGGAGGAGGAGGAGGAGGAGGAGGAGGAAGACTATGAAGACAGGGCGTGAAGGGGAGGAGGAATGAATGTATGAGTAAGGTGTATCAGGACTTCTACATACTTATTGGAAACCTAACAAGTTAAATCCTTATTTTTTAGTTCTTCCTTAACAGTCTCATCTCAAAGGCATGGAACTAAGCATTAGTATTACTGAACATTTTATATTGTCTTACAAACCTATAACTCATCTTGAGAAGTCAAAAATTTAAAATTAATATTTGTTCTAATTATATAGGCTACGTATCTTAAAGCAAACTACTATTTCTTACTTTGTCTTAAATGCAACACCTCTTTCCCCTTAAATTAAGTCTTCCTTTGGGATGTCCCCTGCATCTGTTCTTCTCTCCCACTGTGCTACAATTCAAGTTCTTGAAACTTAATTTTAAAATCTATTCTAATGACCATCTTCAACTGAAGAAAGGCATACTCAGCACTCAGCACAGGACTGTTTCCCCCCAGGCTTTGGTTAGAGATAAATTTGTAAATATAACTTAACACAAAACTTCAGAGAATTCTGAGAGCCATTCTCAAGACCGTGGACTATTTATATTTAGTTCAAAAGCATAGAGATGTTGAAGAATATTAGTCAAACAAGAAAAATATTTAAGGTGGTATCCTACAATAAATATGCTAGGTATGTGTGGTAGGGGGGAAACAATGGTACAGTGCTTGGGTTCTGAGTGTCTCACAAACAGAACACATACTTATATTTTCTGTTTCTTCTTTTTTAGATTTTTCCCACCCATTCTTTAAGACTCCACTCTTCTTCTCCTTTTATATCTCTCAATTTATTTTAATACAAATGACTTTCTCCATATGTCACATCTTTAGGACACATATGTGAAAGAATTTACTAATGTTTATAGTGGCACCCACACA
This sequence comes from Acomys russatus, assembly GCF_903995435.1. Classification (NCBI taxonomy): domain Eukaryota; kingdom Metazoa; phylum Chordata; class Mammalia; order Rodentia; family Muridae; genus Acomys; species Acomys russatus. The sequence continues at coordinate 20,402,710 of NC_067151.1, forward strand.
CTCACACCCACACCCCTCTTTCAAGTAGAATGGAAACTTTAAAAAAAGAAAATTGTTGTTAGTTTTAGAAATATTTAACATTATGTTTACTCAGGGAATCAGTATGAACTTGTTAACTTATGGCTGTCTTTTAAATTTTTTTATTTTTATTTATTATGTATATATGCATAAGTGTTTGTATATGTTGTGTTTACAGGTGCCGGAGCAGGCCAGAAATGGGCATTGGATCTCATGGAGCTGGATTATGACATACTTAAAAGAGTGTTTGCATCAATTAAAGAATCTGCTCAGGCTGCAAGATACGCTGGGGCAATGGTAGCTTAGAGATCATGGGAGTGGCCAACCAATGACTGGTCTAACTTGAGGCCCACACACTGAGAAGGAGACCATGTCCAACTCTGTCTGGATGCAGCCGGACCATGGGAGGAGAGTTAAGAGTTGTATGAAAGAATGTGTGTGTGTGGAGGATGGAAGGACCCGGAGGGGTCAGGAGCTCTGCAGGGAGACCATCAGGGCCAGTGCATCTGGACCCAGGGCACCTGCACAAACTGATGCACCAACCAGAGACAAAGCAACAAGGCATGCAGGGTACCTGGTCCACCTGTTCAGATGTAGCTGATGGACAGCTCATGGTCCATGTGTGTGGGGACAGGGGTGAAAGGGAACTGCCTCTGACATGAACTCTGGTGCCTGTGATTTGATCACTGCCTCTTGCCAGGGTGGGCCTTGGGGGCCCTTGGAAGAAGAGGATGCAGGCTACCCTGATGGGACCTGATAGATTGTGACCAAATGGTGTGCGGGGGAGGCCACCCATTTGGGGTCTAGGTGGGGGAATGGGGCAGAAGAGGGAGAGAGGGTAGGAACTGGAGGGTAAGAGTGGGGGAAAACAATTGGGATGTAATGTGAAAAAATTATCATTTAAAAATTTAAAAAAGAGATTGGATAGCCCAGAGAACTAGGGTAGAACCAAATATGACAGACAAAAACAAAACAAAACAAAAACAACAACAAAAAACCCCAACCAACCAACCAAATAAACAACTCCCCCAATCTCACACAAATCACAAAACAAACAACTCAATGAAATGATTCCTAATGATATTTTGCTATACTCAGATTGGTACCTAGCCCAATCATCATCATGAGAGGCTTCCTCCAACAGCTGATGGGAGAAGATGCCCACAGCCAAACATTAGTTGGAGCTTGGGGAAGAGGGGCAGAAAGTATTGTAAAGACAAGAGGGGTCAAGGCTACCAAGAGAACACAGCCCACAAAACCAACTAAGCAGGGCTCACAGAGATTGCAGTGGTAATCATGGAGCCTGTATAGGTCTGTATTAGGTCCTGTGCATATATGTTGTGGTTATTTAGCTTGGGTTTTTTGTGGACCCCTAAAAGTGGAAGTAGAGGTACCTCTGACTCTTTTGTCTGCTCTTTGGACCCTTTTCCTCCTACTGGGTTGCCTTGTCCAGCCTTGATTATGAGGGATTGTGCCTAGTCTCACTGCATCTTGTTATGTCATGTTCAGATGTTATGCCTGGGAGGCCTGCTTTTTTCAGAAGTGAAATGGAGGAACAGAGGATATGGAGAAGAGGGGAGATGGCAGTGGGGTGGGTAGTAAGTAGGAGGAGTCTCTGGAGAGAGGGAAGGTTGAGATCGGGGTGTACTATATGCGAAAAGAATAAAGAAACAGAATTTAAGTGAAAGTTTATCCAACATCTCTATAATTTCTGACACAGCATATATAAGAAGTACACACAGAAGGAGAAATCATATTTTCTAGTGTTAATGACTAGGAACTAAGATCAAACATCTTAGATCATTTACATACTTAATATGTGGTAATTCTAATCAGATTTACAGAATATTATGTAGAATTATTACAAAATATAATTTTATATACTAATAACAAATAAAAGTTAATTTGTTTCATCAATTAAGGAAACATGCAATGATATGCTGAACATAATACTATGACTGACACTAAAGTCACCAAGTCAACATTTTTCAATAAATTATAAAAGTTGATTTCCTCTGTTCACTGTCGTGAGTATTTGCAATCCATCTTTTCAACAGTCTCAGGTTTCATGTAAGCTCTCTTATGCAAGATGCAGAGTGTCTGAGTGATAAAGATGGTCATAAACCCTCTGTCAGTCAATGCATGATGTGTGAAAATAGTTCAGAGACATCCTAGGAATTCTAAAGGATAGTTTTGTCCAGGATTTTTGCTTAGAATGTAGCTTGCTAAAAGTATAAAACTAGCAAACAATATTTCAGCAAAATAATTAAAAAATTATTTTGTGCTATTGATCTCAGGGTTTCGTGCAAGCCTATACAAGTTCACCTAACCACTGAGCAATATCTCTAGCCCATATCTTAGAATTTGAGTCAGGGGCTCATTAAGTTTCCCAGATTGGCCTTGAGTTCCCTCTATAGCCTAGGCTGACCTTGGACTTGTCATCTTCTGCCTAAGCCTCCTCAATCGCAAAGGAAAGGCCTTACGATCTTAGCGCCTACACTGAACTCACAGTCATTTGTAACTCCACTTTCAGGGAATCTGACTCCCCCTTCTTCCGGCCTTCCACACACGTGTGCATACAAAACACATAAATAAAAATAAAGAAGTCCTAAAATCAATGTAAGGATAGTCCAATCTTCCACTGATTTCTCAGTTGTACTATGGACTTGCACTTGTAATAATTTTTAATATCTTACTGGAAGTAAGTAAATGCATTTTAAGAACAGCTGACATATGTTCTGGTCGCCTTTGCCCCTGGTGCTCATGGCATTGTACTCTCATCCTTCTCTCATACAGACCCTTCCATTTGCTGTTCCTCCCCAGCAAATATATTTAATTTCTTCTAATATTTCAGGCTTTAGTTTAAATGTCAGATTTTCATACTGATTTCCAAAAGTTCTTTGATTTCAAATTAGAATTAATGAATAATCCAATGATTACACTTTTTTTTTCTTGTTAAATCTTTTTTAAAAATGTTTTTTTTAAAGTTTATTTACCTTTATTTTATATGGTGTTTTGCCTACACATATGTCTATGTAAGAGTGTCAGATCTTGTGATTACGGACAGTTGTGAGCTGACATATGGGTACTAGGATTTGAACCTCGGTCCTCTGGAACAGCAGTCAGTGCCCTTAACCACTGAGCCATCTCTCCAGCTCCCAATGTTTACATTTTCAAAGAAGGGTCCTAATAGTGAAATACACTTGAGATACTACAACTAGGAAATCCCAACACATTTTAAAGCCTTAAATTTTTTTTAAATAAAATTATCCCTAGGAAGCTTATTTTAAAGTTACTTGAATAAACTCAAACATATAAAGTAATGAGCTAAATTTCCTGGTGATGCTTATTTTAAGTGTTTGAGAGTAAGCTTGGGGGAACCTGCAAAGTTCATTTGTTTAACAAATACTGAGAGGGAAGCATGTTATATTCCACACTCTGTGAAATGCTAGTGTGACAAAAGACCAGTTCAAGTCAGTCCTTAAGCTGTAGGCAGTAAAGATGCTGAAATGGTCATGCGTAACAGGAATATATGTGGCTGGAGCATCAGGGGATTAGAGCTGTCTCACCGGAGGATGTAGGCTTGTAAGCTGTGATATGCAAGTTTAATAAAAGTTGGATGGACAAAGGCAGGGAAGGAAGTGTGTAATAATCAAATCCACGTGTGCAGTCCAGGAGGTAAGAAAGGCAATACATTCAGGAACCTGAAGAGGCTCTGTATGAATGGAGCACAACATGGTTACAAGGAGTTGAGGGACAGAGGCAAGAGCTGGAAATACAGACCACAAAGATTTTATGTGTCGGAACAATTAAGATTTATTTTGCATACATTGGAAAGGGGCTAACATTCTTTAAGAAGAGAAATGATATGATTAAATTTGAGTTTCTGAAACTCTTGCTGATTACAGTGGAAAAAATAGCAAGGAAAAAGACTGCACCCATTACTGTCCAGGTGTGTAACCACCGTGACCTCAACCACAGTGACTGAAGAGAAATAGCCAAGTTCCAGACAAAGTCAGGTGGTGGACTAGTAGACTGGACATAGGGTGCAATGAGGACACTAAGAATCCCACCTGAACAACTGGGTAGATTATATTATCATTCATGGGAATGGAACACAGGATGAGACTGAAACACGGCTCCGGACGAAGCACTGATTTGGATGCACCACTAGTGGTGCAGAGTTGGCAATATAGATGGATTTCAAAAAGGTCAGCAGTTGGGGCTAGAGAGCTAGTTCAACCACACGGTAGTTCACAATGATCTGTAAGTTAGTTCTATGGGATCCACAGCCTTCTTCTGGCTTCTGAGGACACCCGGCACACTTTGTGCACAGGCTTACATACAGGCAAAACACCCACATACATAAAATAAGTAATGATAATTATATAATTAAAAGGCCAGCATTAAATGTTTTGTAATAATAATTAAGACCCTTTTTATTTGTTTCTATCTTAGAAATAGATATACCAACCCATATCCATACAGAGTATTTCTTTTTTCCTTCAAGATAAGGTCTTATTATGTAGCTCTAGTTGTCCTGGAACTCACTATATAGACCATGCTGTCTTAGAACTCACTGAGTTTCACTTGCTTCTACCTCTTGAGAGCTGGGATAAAGGCACACACCACCGTGCCAAGCTGAGAGTATTTCTAATACAAAGTAAACTTCAATTCTAAGTTGCATTGCTCTATGCTGTAAATGAAGTGATGTGGCTGAGGAAGTACTGGAAAGGAGCCAGGCAAATTTTCCTCCACTGTGACAGCTCTTTCGAAAAATACTACAAATACTGCAAATAATAAAAACGAAAGAAAAGTTATAGTTTTCTACTGCATTAGGTAAGAGTTTACACTTGAAACAGGGACCTGGGGAGATGGCTCAGTGGTGAAGAGCTTGCAATGAAAGCCTACTTAAGGACTGAGAATTGGACCTACAGAACCTACATAAGTGCTAAGTGGGCATGCTGCCCTGCCTGAGATTCTAGCACTCAATTCAACGGGAGAGACAGGGAATTCCAGGAGCAAGCTGGCTAGCTAAACTAGTGGGTACGTTCTAAGTTAAATTCAGAGGTCCTATTTCAGTGAAGGCAGAAAGTGCTCAAGACAGACTCAGGATGTTAACCTCAGGCCTCAACACATGCACTTAAAAACATGTGGACACACAGACACACATACATGAAAAAACAAAGAGTTCTACAATTTTAGCCTTTACAAGTCAGTTAATCTAATTGTTCCAATCACTATTATTGAGACAATTTAAGAGAAGCTGTGATGTGTAGACTGCAGTTACTACAATATAAAAGTACCCCAGTGTATGAAAACCCTTCCTGAAGACTGAAGATTAAATGACCCAAGCTTCTATTTGACAATGTTTGAGAAAATTAAAAACAAAAGATATACTATTCATCTCGGGAAAATGATAGATTTGCCAGATGCAGTAAGTGCTTTCTTTGAAATTTTCTCATGACAAATTAACACAGCATTGCCAGACTTTTTTTCCCTATTGAAGTATACTGTAATATGCCTCAGCTACTTTTAGTAATCATGCATTTTGTAATCTGCCAGTACCTGCAGCTGCTTCTCATTCTGTTAATTAAAAAAAAAAAAAAAAAAAAAAAAAAAAAAAAAAAAGAAAACAAAAACAAAAAACCTTTAAAAAGCAGTTATAGTAGCCAAACATTACAGATGTACAGGCAAAAAAAATATGTTTTGGGGATTAAATGCTATATAACCAACTCCACACAAACACACAGAGATGAGAGAGAGAGAGAGAGAGAGAGAGAGAGAGCGGAGAGAGCGGAGAGGAGAGAGGAGGAGCGGAGAGAGAGAGGGAGAGAGGGAGAGAGGGGGGAGGGAGGGGGGGGGGGAGGGGGGGAGGGGGGGGGAGGGGGGGGGGGGGGGGGAGAGGGAAGAATAAACTCACAGACACTGAGTTGAGCATCTGTAACCAGAAAAAAACTGAAATCTAAAGGCTTTTAAAGTATTAACATCATGCATAAAATATTGCCAAAGCTTGAAAATAGTAAAGTTTAAGTCTGGGATCAGGGAGAGGGAGGGAGATTCATTCATCACTTGAACACAATAATAATGAAAGTGAACAAAATATAATGAATATCCTGTTCCAGTCTCTTTGACTGTGTCAGATGTTAGCCTAGAATTCTGTAGGAGACATAACAGTAGTTAGTTTCTTCTACAATCTGTGATATAAAAAGACAAAGAAAAATTTTATACAGAAAAGGGAGTATTTAAGTTGGGTCTGGAGGGAAGGTAATTTTTTTCGGTTGGGGACCTGGGAAAGGAAGGCACAGAAAGCAGCAGTATGTAAATAAAACGCCCCAAATCACCTTTTACTCCCAAGTATTCCTTCTTATCCTACATTCAACGATCAGAATCCTAACTAATCCTAAAACAAGACCCAAAAGGGACTCTGTTTTTGCCTTTATTGTTTCCAAGATACTACCCCTATTTATTGTGAGCATATATAAAATTTGAGAAATTGTAACTTTAAAAGTTTATTGTTGGGCTGGAGAGATGACTCGGTGGTGATCAGTGGTGCTCATTGCCAAACTGAAAAACCTGAGTTCAATCCTAGAACCCACATGGTGCTAAGGCATAGAAGTAACCCCACTCTCACAAAGTAAGTAAGTAAATGTGAAAAGCTTACTGTTCTATTTGTTTTAAACAACTGACACACAATTTAAAAAACTTGTGCGATGGGGAATGACAATTCAAACATGCACAGGGACTTCTCTGTGCTGTGACATACTGGAACTTATTTCTTGCATGCAACCATTTTGGTACCTGTTACCCAACTTTTACCCTCTTTCTTACTCCACTTTTTGGCCTCTAGTGATCAACATTCTATTATCTACTTAGACTTGGCCATGTTTTTAAGTCTCACATAGGAAATTCTTACTGGCTTCCTGTGCTTGGCTTATTTCACTTAACAGAGTATCTTCTTCCAGCAATTCCACTAAAACTGATTTCATTCTTTTTTAATGAGAGATTAATATTCCATTAATATTCCATGGTGAGCATGCATGCAAACAGTTTTTATTCATCCATGCATCCACTGATGGACATCTCAATCATATACATTTAGGTTATTATGGATAGTGTTCAACAATCACGGGATACGGGAGTGCAGGACCTCTTTGATATACTGATTCCATTTCATTTCCTTTGGATCATGCTCATTATTGTGTCAGTTGCATTATGTTACACTTCTATTCTCATCTTTTATGGATGTCTATAATGCTACTAATTTAATTTCCTAAGCCACTGTTCTCTCTTACTAATGTTATTTCAAATAGTTGTCTATGGGATTCCCAAGCTTTTCACTTTATACTTACATGACTACCAGACTTAGATTTCCCTGAAAACACAATTAGATCCAATGGCTTTCTTTCATATGCCTGTGCAGCTACAGCTCATCCATATGACTGGTTCTGGCTAAAGGAGGTAAAAGAAGTGAGCTGAGCCAGTGAGGACTCACACTCCAGTTCCATTCCTCCTCCCCTGTGCGTGAGATCTCAGAAAATCATGTTCAAGACAGTGGAGGCTATAGCAGCAGAGCTTCCCTAGCCAATTATTGCAGACATGGCCACGAGGATGAAACCTTCTATTGCCGTGCTTCTCAACCTGTAGGTTACAGTCCCCATAGAGGTCACAGGTCAGGTTCCTGCACATCAAATATTACACTATGATTCATAACACTGACCAAAATCAACTAGGAGAGGAGAGTTTACAATATATTACATGTCAGAGTCAATTATCAAGGGATGCCAGGGCAGGAGCTAAAGGAGGACACCAATTCATATACATGTGTACACACACACACACACACACACACACACACACACACACACACACAATGTATCACACATGGTGATAATGTTCCCCATAGAAGCCATAGAATATCTAACAAAAACTCCAGTACCAAGGAAGGAACTATCTTCCTTCAAGTTATTGGTCCCCTGGATCCCTCAAACAACACAGGCCACTGCCCTTTAGTTGTACCCTAAAACTTGAAGGTAAGACCTTTTAGCTAAAGGCATCATACACTCCAGATACAAAATTTGGAGCAATTAAGCTGGCACTGACCTAGAAGTCTCCTTCCTGAAAGCTAGCTCTCTTAGTACCAAAAGGTTCTATTCATATAAGCTGCCAAGGGAGGAATGTAATAATCAGTAACCTTCCCCAGCTGTAAAACCTATAAACATAACAATGACAGACCTGGCAAGAAATTCCCAGAGGTGCAATATTTGCACTATTATCTTTCGGGTAATCAACAGTTGTCCAATTGGACTTAAGGGCTGCTAAATATGAGAAAATTCATGCCTGACACTATAAATCTAGCAAACTACTTATGACTAGAGAAGACACAGACCCTAGATGAGAGAGATCCTACTACTGCCATTTTTCTAAGTCAATATAGCTTTTAATTGTATTTTAATACTTATCCTTATACCCCTAGATTATGTTGAGCTCTCATCCTGTATCAAAGAAGCTTCTGTGTGAAAAAGACTGAGGCTACTATAGATAACCAAAACTGGTGAAAATTCAGAGAATAAATGCTTGTGGGAAGCCCAGTCTCAATTGGCATATTGAGGGCTGGAGAGATAGCTCATCAGTTAAAGGCTAGATTCATAACCAGAATGTCATTTGGTACATCCACAACACAATTCCTATGCCTAGGGCTCAGGAAACCGTGGAGAGGTGGAAATATTGTAAAAGCCAGAGGGTCAGGACCAAAGCTGCAGGATAGTGTCTTCTATACATGACAGGGATGTTATACTCATAAAATCTCAACAACATGGCTGCCTAAAGGAGAGCTGCATAATGACCACAGCAGTTGTTGGACCAACACGAGTGGGGTAATTTCCACAAGGTTCCACTAGATGAAAAGCAGTAAGTGGTCAATGGCTGCTGAAAGAGGGGGAATCAGTTTTCTTCAGGGACTAGCCCTGAGGCTATCCAATTTCAAGTGGTTAGCCTTGAACACATGCAATCGATGCTAAATGAATTTAGTAGGCTGCATACATGTGTGTGTGTAATAATTAAAGGTCATGAACTTGTGAATGGGTGAGAGTGGGGTGATACAATAGGAGTTTCAGAGGGAGGGAGAGACAGGAGTAACAGACATGCAGTGTTCATACATAAATCATTCTAAGAAAAAAAAAGAGTGCTTTGATAGCCGAAGAATCTTAGCCTTTGTGTTAATGAACATATTTCTTTCTTTCTTTGGACAGGGTCTCAGATTGTGTAAGCTTATTGTGAAACTGCTATGTAGCAAAGAATGACCTTGAATTTCTGATCTTCCTACCGGAATGCACCAATAAATGCCTCTCTGATTTAAATGTGCAAACCAACTAAACAACCAACCAACCAACCAACCAACCAACCAACCTTACCAGTCTTTGATGTGAAGTGATGGCTTAATTCTCTAAAACTTTGAAGGAACTATTCTATTTCCTTTCTCCCTTTCTCTAAGAGGTCAAAGAAATCATCAAATTACTAAAACTTTGGCAGGGTTAGCTCACTCAGTGCATTCATTACTTTCCTATTGCTGTGATAAAACACCATCACCCAGGAGACTTAGCTAAGAAAGCATTTAATTTGGCTTATGGCTCCCAAGTCCTTATTGGCAGAGCAAAGGCACAGGAACATGAACAACTGAGAGCTCACATCTTAAACCTCAAGCAAGAGGCATAGAGCACACAGGAAATGACTTTTAAATCCCCAAGCCCACTCCTCGGTGACATGCTTCTTCCAACAAGGACACATCTCCCAATCCTTTCTAAACAGCTCTACCAGTTGGGGACTAAGCATTTAAACATAAATCTAAGGGAGGTATTATCATTCAAGCCACCACATTTTGGGTTTAGGAGGTTATTTAAACAAGACCTGGCTTTAAAGACAGAAAGGAAAGCTTTGAAATAGAAAAGCAAAATAAAGCAAAAATCTCAGTCAGAGTTACTTGATTGAAGTAGCTATAGCTAGTGGCAACTGTCTAGGTAGGTGCTAGGTTTGTTACATGCGAATAGCCAGCAGTAGCCGAGCAGCAAATGTGGGTTATTCAAATAAAATTTTAGGCCAAGATCCCATCTAAGTAGGGTTGTTCCTTGGAACATTGGTTAGTTTGTCTTACATTGCTTATTTCATGGTGTATTTCTACTTACTTCTGAGTGTACTTAGCTGCTATGCTAAACATTCTATTTTTATGGAAAATTGATTTTTAAAAGCTTCTTTCTATTTAATTGGGACTACAAGAATGAGGCAATGTAACTAAACAGGAATGAAATCTAGGGATGACTGGAGAGGCTGGCCTACATTGGGGCCTAGACATCCACCGTGACAGCACGGAAGAAGGTTGCAGATGCAAAGAATGTAAATGTGGCAAAGCAAACTGCAATCCTCTTTTCATGGTTTCTCTTTTCTCAGTGAAACAGCAATCGAAAGGATTGTATTAGTTACGTTTCTATTGCTTTGGTAAGACACCATGACCAAGGAAACTTGTAGAAGGAAGAGTTTATTTGAGCTTAGGATTTCAGAGGGATGAAAGTCTATCACCATCATGTTAGGGAGGTGTGGCAGCAGGCAGGCATTGTGACTGCAGCAGAAAGAGCTCACATATAGAACGCAAAGCAGAAAGCAGGAAAGCAGAAAGAGCAACTGAGGATGGTGAGAGGATTTTAAACCTCTGAAGTCCTATGTGGTGTGCTGTGCTCATTCAAAAGCTGAGTATAACGAAATGAAAAAAAAAAAAAAAATTTTTTTTTCTTCCCAGATCTGCATCTGGCTTCACCATATGTCACACAAGGTAAACACTTAAATTATAAGAGCACATTAACATTTTACAGTCAAGAAAGATCAACTAAGATCAACTAACTATAAAATGCTCTTTAATTAAAAGCAATGTGGCACAATACATGCAACATTAGTTTAAATGACTTGTATTAATTCACCATAGTAATTCTGATGATATTCTGTAGCTACAGTCTATTTTAACTTTCAAGATGCTGCCACTGGCTGGCCACATGATCAATTAACATTCAGTTTGGAGCAAGACAAATGAACTACTGTGCTAAATAAAACAAAGTATTTAAAAAATGTATTATTTTTACTGATTGTTTGGGAATTTCATACCTGCACATAATGTATTTGATCAACTCCACCCCACTTCCCAAATTCATGTCCTCTGTTTTGAAAAGTAACACACTGATCCAATTTGTGCTACCCACAGATGTACAGGAGTGGAACATCCACTGGTGTGTGGCCTCTTCCTCCCCAACAGCCATTAACTGTGAATAGCTCTTCGCTTAAGAAGAGGGGGTCATGCCCTCCATGTTGGGATGTTGACTGGCTTAATTTTAAGTAGGCAACCACAGCTGCAGTGACTTCATAAGTACAGTAGTCCTGTCATATTCAGAAGAGCCTGTTGTCTTAGTGTTCTATTGCAGTAAAGAAATACCATGACCACAGCAACTCTTATAAAGGAAAGCATTTAATAAGGGCCTGCTACAGTTTTTGAGATTTAGACTATTATTATCATGGTGGGGAGCAAGGTGGCATACAGGCAGACATGGTGCTGAAGAAGGAGCTCAGAGCTCTATATCTGGATCTGTATCCGCAGACAGCAGGAAGAGATACTCTGGGTTTGCCATGGGCTTTTAAGACCTCAAAGCCTATTCCTAAGGATCCTCAAATAGGGCCAAAGTCTATTATATATATATGTAATGCTACTGCCTGGAGACCAAGCATTCAAATATACAAGCCTATCAGAGCCACTCTTGTTCAAACCACCACACCTGTCTAGCCCTGGCCCTCTTCCATGTTCCCTGAGCCTTGCTGGAATGCAGATGTCCCACTCACAGCTGAGTACTTCACAGACACATATTCTCTGCACTTTGACCAGCTGTGAGGTTCTGTGTGGTGTAATATTTGTAAGATATGTTTGAATCCATAAAATCACAGTAAATGATTCAGATTAATCAACCTTTTTAAAAATCAACACAACATTATTAAAACAAAAAAAGTGCTAAAATGATTCCTGAATGAGACAAAACTAATAATTATAAAAATAAGCAAACACTGGAGCTAGCACTCCTTCTGCTATGGAGGGCATTTACCATGCTTCACACTTGGGATGTGGTTTTTGTTGTAATTCAGAGAAAGGGGTGTAGTAGAGACATCCTATCATTGACGAGGTCCCAGAGGTTTTCTCTCAGGGAAAAGGTGAACCATACTTGAATCCATACCCCTCATATGCCTTACTTATGAGTCATGCTGAATAATTTATCCTTTAAGTAAAAAAGACACATCCCATAAACTTATCAAAGTACACTAGTAAAAATATATGGCATAGAGTTGCATTAAAACCTTGTCAAACAAAGCAAAACCAAACCAAACCATGGATGATAATTTATCACAATACACCAGACCAACAATGGGTGTAACACCCTCAGCTGTACTAAAAGAAAAGGACACTAAACATGGAGATGTTGATGACCTCATGGTCTGCCATTTCAGCACTCTTGCTTGTAGTGTGTGTATATCTGTGTGTGTCACAGGATTCACAGACAGAGAGTTCCTAACTGTCTCTGGGTCTCAGTCTTGCTGCTGAATGCAACCCATTTGAGTCCTGTCCTATTTATCTATCTAATCACCCATACATCTGAACCAGTCTTGGCCTTAAAGGTTCTCTATGTAGCTCTGTTTGACCCTGAATTCGTAGGGCTCTGTGCCTCTAGCAGCTCTCCAAATGGGCTAGTTAATATCTAATACCTGCTGTACATGCCTTTTTATGTGTACCAGCTCTCTGCCTCTAGAAAGGCCTTTGAGCTCTATGGCCTCATTAATCCTTTTTTAGTAATATTTAATCTCTGTACACACACACACACACACACACACACACACACACACACACACACACTCTAATCTGTGATCTGAGAGTTAATGATAATAGTGAAGACTGGAATAAAATAACCTGTGATTGTCAATGGCCCATTACCAAAGGAAATAAGAATTATCTGGTGAATTGTAGCCAATGAAAGTAAAATTATTTGTGAATTTACTGTTAATAAATTCTGGCATTGTGGAAAGATACAAATGTGTTTATGTTTCTTGCATAGCACACTCACAATATTCTCATTGTATGACTTTAAACATAATGTGTATGTCAATGATTCTCATCTTTATAGCTTTTGTTGCAATCCTTCCTCTGATGTCACACTTTTAAGTACAGTTAACAAGTTAACAGCCTGACTTAAATGTCTATTGGCAAGCTCATACTCAAGAAGACCCAAAGCAAATTTTGGTTATATATAGGAGCTTACTGATTTGGCCAGGCTGGCTGGAGGATCCTTGGTGCTTGTGCGCACCACTCTGCTTAGCTGTTTACCTGGATGATGGGGATCTGAATTTGGATTGTCATGATTGTGCAGCAAGCACTTTAGCCACTGAGCCATCCCGTTGGCCATAAGCTTAATATCTTATAGCACTTAAGTAAATATTTTCTGAATAAAAATATAACATCCAGACTTAAACTCTTTTGGTGTGTGTATGTGCATGTTTCTATGTGTTTGTGTGTGCAGGCAAAGGGGAAACCATAGGTGTCATCTATTTTTCTTTTTTTAAAGAGTCTCTCACTGATTAGGAACTGAGAAGTAAGTATGCAGGCTGCCCAGTGAGCCATTTTACTTGGTCATTACAAGCATATGACACTATAACTAGTTTTATTTTATTTTATTAACATGGGTTTTGGGGATCAAATCACGTCCCCATGTTTGTCAGTACTTTACTAAGTGAGCTATCATCTACTCTTCATAGCCATATATTAAAAATAAATAGAGCAGAACATTAAGCTATAGGTTTAAACCATTTCTTTTGTAAAGCATCAATTGTTAAACAATTATTATTAGTGGACTTACTTTGTATTGCTGGTCTGAAAAAAATTATCAAGCAACTATTAACAGTGAACCTACTTTAGACTGCTGATCCTCATTTCTGTACTTTCAGTAAGTTTCTTTGTTTCTTCTTTCCACCTATTGGCCGCCTTTTGTTGAGCTGCCAAAAGATGCCTCAGTTCAACAATGGAATTCCGGTTACTGTCCTCCATCTCTCTCAACTGGACTTCAAACCCATGCTCCTTTATTGAGAACTGATGCTCCATTGCACTGACCTAAGGAGTAAAGGAATAGTTATTTTCCTCTCAGGATTCTAGGAGCTGTGTCAGCCAATGCCATATGCAAAAGGGGTCATCTACTGTGCTTATGAGATTCAGAAACCTTTGGGTGGGGCATCCACGTAAGGAGTTAAGCTTACAATTTGTTCCCATCAAAAATGAAAACTTTATATATTATGAAAACGCAACACTTTCCCCATCACAAAATGCCAGTAGGAAAAAAATAATAAAGTCTGTAGCTATTATTCTTTCTCTACTTTTACTTTGTTACTAGCATCCATAAGAAATATTCATGGTTTTGGTAACTATTAGATTTTGACTAAACTTATTATGTACACACACAGAGGCACATAGACACTCCCCCACGCCCATCACACATACAGCACCACACAGGAGAAACTTTTCAAATCGTCTTCCAGAGTGCTTTGTTATATAAAGTAAAATAAAATACAGAAATTTGTCAGTTTGGTTATATTAATAAGCAATGAATGCTGTATTTCAGAAATATTTATTTTTAGAGCCCTATGTATAATTGCCACCATTATATTTCTAGGAATCTATGTTACAGTAAAATAATTTAATGTAGAATAAACATAAAAGCAAATGCACTCTGAATTCCTAAAGAGTTTTCTTACCTGGGCTTGAGGGAGGAATTCAGTTCCAATGACATAAAGCACCCCTGAATATAAGAACCACCCTTTCTTGTACATACAAATTGGAATTGGAATACTTTCACTTGTTTTATGGCTTTGAGGAAAAAATTGGAGGAGAAATGCTGTAAGGCGAGCTGGCTTCTTTACTGTACTAAAGAGATATCTGTAAAGAACGCCTCCCCTATGGCATTTAAAAGTAATGTCTTTAGAAAGAGAGACAGCTAGTTTGGCTTCTAATACTTTGTGAAATCTGGCTAAATTAGTACTCAAAATAGGACAAGTAAAAAAATTGTAATCTTACCATATAAAAAAACACTAAACGCCGGGTGTGGTGGCGCATGCCTTTAATCCCAGCACTCGGGAGGCAGAGGCAGGCGGATCGCTGTGAGTTCGAGGCCAGCCTGGTCTACAAAGTGAGTCCAGGATGGCCAAGGCTACACAGAGAAACCCTGTCTCAAAAAACAAACAAACAAACAAACAAACAAAAAAACAAACAAAAAACCCACTAAACAACTTCACAATAAATATGGTAAGACTCTTGTCATTTGATCTAAAATTTTAAAAAAATATTTTTGTTTGTTTGTTTTTGTTTTTTGTTTTTTTGAGACAGGGGTTCTCTGTGTAGCCTTGGCTGTCCTGGACTTGCTTTGTAGACCAGGCTAGCTTCAAACTCACAGCAATCCACCTACCTCTGCCTCCCAAGTGCTGGGATTAAAGGTGTGTGCCACGACCACCTGGCTGATCTAAAACTCTTAAATATGCTTTCTCAAACAGTAAACAATAAAATTTAAGATTTTTATTAACACAGGCCAATTAAAAACAATCATGTACTTAATTCTGTGTTCTGCTCCGGCTCCCTGTCCTGCTGCTAATATTTCAAAATTACTAGATTCTGCAGCTTTGCATTCGAAGTTTGTCTCCTTTTCCTGTGTCTCAGTCTTCACTTCCTTCAGGGAAGCCATGGTTTTAAGTATTATTTAGATAACAAAAAGCCCAATCTCTCTCAGTGAGATGTTCCACACAGGAATTGGTCCATGCAGTTTCAGAATGTTATCTTCCTACTCAGCTCACTTTTGTCAGTAAATTGATAGTTGCCCAGGACAATGCCATGCTACTATTCTCTTCCCCGATACCGGCACATATGGTGCTGGCTCCATGTTCCATTTGTCTGGAATAACCACTCTCCTCTACTTAACTATTTCTATTTGATGTTTAGAACCCAGTTCAATTACTGTTTTTTTCTGGGAAATTTTGCTCCTACCTAGACTGAGTCAGGTCATTTCTCATAAGCTTGCTCAGTATCCCATGCTTTCCCTAAAGAGCAGCTTATTAATTTGTAACTATGTTCAAGCTGGTCTATTGTCACAAGAACCAGAAGCTTCTAGGGATGAGCAGAACATTGCATTTACCTCTGCATCTTTAGTTTCTAGACTATAGGCTTTCAGGATATATTTGCTGACTCTGGAAATAAAGCCTTTTGGTATAAAAACCCAATGTTCAAACAACCCCAGACTTGTTTAGGTAATATAATGTCAGATATAAACTGTGCCATCTGTGTTGAAGTTGGAAGCTAAGGGACCACAACTGGATCTCCTGTTGAAAATTTTCCACTTATGACAATGTTCAGAATGATGGATAGAAAAAGAGAGTAAGTGATAGCCTTCCTTTATCACTTGTAATTTTCATCTACAGAGAAATAGCCACACAAATAGGAAGTAGGACTACTGGAACTAATTCACTAAAAAAAAAAAATTAGAAAGTATTCACAAGTGAAGAGCCTTAATAGAAAGAAAAATATTATCAACACGGAGAAAGCTAGTAGAAAAAAGAATGCAGCTGTTTTAGGGTTAAACAATCTCACATAATAAATTGTAATGTGCAGTCAAATGACCACCCACTATCTCATTGGCTTTACCTCTGGATGTTTTCAGTTTATCCACTGAGGGTCATACTCTTTTCCAGGGTTCCTACACTGTCAAAGAATCAGCCAATCTCTGAAAGCCTGACTTTTCTATAAGATAGAATTACAACTAATTAGTTGAGATGTACGATCTCTTCATCACCAATGATTTTTCTATTGTCATATGCAGTTTAGTTGAGATGTATTGGGATAAATAAGCTTTAAAAAAATCATTATTTTGTTTTTCAAAACACATCAGTTACAATCCTGAAATGTTAAAGATGATCAAATGTAGTGCCAGGGTAGGGTAATAAGTCCACTCATTCTACTCCCTTCCTAGTACAAACAATAAAACCCAGACATATATATATATTGTGAAACTATGAAAAATAAAAGTATTGAGACCAATGTCAGGTCCCTGAAATCCTACAGGCAGAAATAACTTCTACATAACTGTTGATTGATGAATTTTTAAAGCAGCAATTACAGCCTGGAAAGCATTACTGTCTATCAACTTAAACTTTATTTAGAAATATAAATGCATGGCAGTTTCTAATTTGTTATTACAGTGATGTTGAGATGAATTATTAATTATGAAATATTTTCATTACTTCTTATGCCTCAAGTTTAGACTATAAAATTGTGCTGCTTATGAGTTTAGCTGCATAGTTACTGGCATTGCAACTCAGCAGTTAATTAGCAGTGACTATCAGTTCTTACTTTTCCTATATTTGTGAACTCTTTAGATACTGTTGTAAATTTAAAAGTAGTTTAAAATATTTTATATACTTAAATCTACCATTATTGTCAATTTTCTCAATTTTTCTTGTTTTGTAAAAAGTTGTATCTCTCTTTTTAAATACTTATCTATGTTTCCTACTCATATTTCCCATATAGAATTAAGTTTTACGAGTAGATTTAAAAAATATGAAAATATTTAGTGTGGGCTTTTTCTTAAAACATATACAGAAGTTTATAATATACTCCTGTCCTCATCTTCCAGTTTTCAGAGTGACTTTGTCTATCTTTGTCTGTCAAGATTTAGCTTCACCTAGGGCAGCAGTTCCCAACTTTCTTAACTGATGCTGAGACTTGCTAATACAGTTCCTCAAGTTACGGTGACCCCTACCATAAAACTATCTCACTGCTATTTCATAACTGTCATTTTGCTACTGCTATGAACTATAATGCAAATATCTGATATGCGACTGCTCTGGGAGTTGTGAACCACAGGTTAAAAACCACTGGCCTTGAAGAGTGTAAGTTTTTTTTTTCCTTTTCTTATTTTTTAGTTAGGTTCTTGCTATATAATAACCCTGACCAAGACCCAGACTACCTATAACTTATTAATGTAACCAGGCAGGCCTCAAAATCCATGAGCCTCCTGCCTTCCTATGTGTAATTTTTAAGTACACAATTCAGTTTTTGCCATATAGCAACAAAACAAACTCATTGCCCAAATTTAGGTAACCTGGGAAGACTGCTCATGTGCCCTTGCCTTCAGTATTCATTCACCTACACAACAGCTCCTCTTCTGATCATATCCTTATGAGCAATTATACTTATCCTTCATTTTCAGATAATGAATAAAATAAGGCTTTAACATTATGTCTTTGAGATATATCCAGCACTGCTTATAACATACATTGTTGTGCACTGCTTGTATTTACCCTACTACACGAACATCACTATTTATACAATCAGATGCTGATGACCATTTAAGTTCTCAATATTTTGATTAAAAACTTCTATAATCATTGCTATACATGCTTTTTTTGGTCATAAAACTCTATCTGTGGGGCATACAGGTAGGGTTATTTGACATAGGATGTATATATACCCAGTTTTATAAGATTTTGCCAAATAACTTTTAATTTAGATTTCCACAAGTATTGTATGCAAGTTCCAGTTGCTTTATACACTAACAGGTCCTTTGTAACGCAAATTTTGGTTTCTTTAAAAATCCAGTTAACTTATATGAATGTTTTAATCTTGGCCTGTGGAATATGAGGCTGCTTCAGACTGTACACAGTAGCTACCTATAATTTGTCTCGTGCTCTGGCAGGGGCGTGATTTTGTCAGCTGTAGATAGTTGACATTTGGAATTCTGGGGACTCTTATAAGTGTCAGAGCCTTATGAGGGGCAGGGGGCACTCCAAAGAAGTTGGCTGCTGCTCCTCCTGCTGTTGAGGGTTTTCAGGTGGTTGTGTGCAAAAAGATGAGTAGAAAAAATTGGATATCCTGTCTCGAAGATCAAACTTTCCCCACGGATCTCAATGCCCCTAATCAGCAGGAAGTCGGCCAAGGAGATCTACACAGCCCTTCTCCTCTATTCTTCTTTCTCTTCTACCTAGTGTTGGAGGATTGAAAGGGATTGGGGTGGAGAAGGGTGCTAGATAAAAGAATCCAATAAACTGATCGAAAACTGTGGTTACAGTCCTTGATATTGCCAGTCTTGAATTTCAGTCATTCTGGCAATTGTGTATTATTAGCTCATCCTAATTTTAATTTACATTTTCCTAATAAATACTAAATTCAAGCATATTTTTGGAATATGGCAAAATAAGACATGTAGTTTTCTATGTCTTCTCCTTTATTTATTTATTCACTGGTAAGATTTGCTATATACATGAGGTGTTTTTTTTGGTGTGTGTGTGTGTGTGTATTTCAAATATCTTTTACACACTTGTAATCAACTAACTAGTTAGTTTTCTGGCCTTGGAATAGGGCAACCCAGAATCTTCTGAAACTAGGCAAGCCCTCTACCACTGAACTGCAACTCCAGTGGTTAATGATGATTTTGATCAAGGAAAGGAAAAATCTATTTTATGAAATTCAATTTATTTACTTTTTTTTTTTTTTTTTTTTTTTTTTTTTAACTATTAGTGTTTTTAAGGGCATGAAGATTGTCTCTTGGAAAGTCCATAGGTTATATCTCATTTTTTAAAAAGTTTTTTTTCTTTTTTACTTTAATTTTGTGTAAATGTATGTATGTTAATGTAAGTGCAAGTGCCCTCAGAGTCCAGAAGAGGGAGCCTGGTGTCCTGGAGCTGGAGTGCAGGTGATTAAGAGCGCTG
This sequence comes from Acomys russatus, assembly GCF_903995435.1. Lineage (NCBI taxonomy): Eukaryota > Metazoa > Chordata > Mammalia > Rodentia > Muridae > Acomys > Acomys russatus. Next base: position 20,422,543 of record NC_067151.1, read on the forward strand.
GGGACTGAATCCAAGTGTTCTGTCATAGTAGTATGCACTCTCAACCACTGGCCATCTTTTTGCCGCATATATTTTATTTTTAAGACTGTAAGGCATTACAACTACTTTGCATATATGGTGTAATGAAAGAATTCAAGCTTTAGTTTTAAAATACGGATCTAATTGCTCTAATATTATAATTATAAAGATAACTACTTTCCTTTTGAACCAGTGTGTTTCTGCTACAAAACTTGGTCATCATTAAAATGAAATTTATTTCTTGACTTTATTTTGTGCTTTTGATCAATATAAGATTATTCTGATGTTGATAATACTGTCTTATTACTACAGCTTTATAGTGATATCTGGCAATATAGTTCTTTCCCATATTTTAGAAAGGAGAAGTATCTGTGTAAGACACATCATTATTTTTCATTTCAGATTTCATATTCTTACGAATGCCTACAGCTCTAGATACCTACAATAGAAGACAGTCAATAATAGCATGTTGATAGAAATTAGGTCAGAACACAACATCTTATGACCACTTAAAGCAGCAATAAGCCAAGTGAACACCAGTACTTTACATCTTTACTATAAGCCTGGAAGATGAAGTTAAAAAGCTAGTGCCACATTCTACAAAAATATAGTGGAATGGATGAAGGTAAGTGAGATGCTGATGGAATGCCGTGTGTTTTTAGAAGTGCCTTAAATGGATTATCACAGAGTGAAGGAAGAGAAAAGGGAGAGAAAATAAAAGGTCAGGATTAATCTCCAGTTTGCATTCTTCTTGGTGCTGCTCCTAGACTAGCTAGGAGGGACTCTCTGAGCAAACTCATGTCACATCCTCTTAACTGGTTTTGAAGAAACTCAGTGTAAAGGAAGCTAATGAAGGAAAGGATGGCAGGCTGTAAAGCTGGGTCAGCTACAGTTCTGCTTGTGCTGCTTAAGTTGCTTTTTAAAAAAAAAATGTGTGTATCTAGAAAAAGCAATCACATTCAAGAACGCTTGATAAGTTCCATTAGTTAGCACTTTGAATTATCGCTTCTTGGTATCTGATGAGAAGGTACACACACATGCCTAATCAGCATAATACAGAGACACCTGCATAGCTGTGTTCATCACAATATCCAAGCCATGTCATTAGTCTAGTGTCTGTCTACTGCTGAATGTACAAAGAACACACACACATACACACACGCACACTCACTCACACGCACACAACCTGAAAATGTTTTACCAGGATTTTAATGAATACTCTTGATTTCAACAAGAGCGAATTTTGAAAATACCTTTAGTTTTGCCTTTTTCTGGGCTTCCAGAGCAATCTTTCTCAAGTCCTCGGTCTGCTTGTGCAGTTGCTCATTTTCTTCCTGAAGCTTCAGCCTTTGCTCACTGACAGAGCCACAGCTCTCCCTTTCAGACTCCAGTGCAGTTTGAAGTTTATGGATCATTTCATGGGAACGTGATATTTCTTCTGAGGAACTGTTTTGTTTTGTTTTTAAACAAATGAAACAAAACACAAAAGATCAATATGTGTACACTTTACAGTTGAGACTTCTGTTTTCTTTATTCTCAGTTACTTCTTTTCATTTCAGCATGGTGCTGGGAATTTAGCCCATGGCCAAATATAGTCACAGCCGCCCTGTTTTTACTTTAGACTAATGTGTTTTCAAAATATATGTAATTTCAAGAAAATCCATTAAATTTTACAATATTAAATAAGAATGGACAATCTTACTTGCTATTACTCATTTGAAAAAATCAATGTGAAATTTCTTTCAGACTTTTCCTAACAAAATTGCTTCACCAAGAGAACTACGTGAAGTTGATAGTAACAGAGAAAGTAGCTGCTAGTCAAACTTTTACTTAATGTTAGGACCGCAGGAGAACACAACAGCCAAGTGCCTAAATATTAAAGTAAAATCAATCTGCATATTTCCTGTTATATGCCTTTGAACTGAGCTTTAGAAATCCCAGATCTCTAAGTGTGTTATACCACAGGTTAATAGGTTGTTTCTTTTATTTTCTCAGCCACGGACTATTAGCTCAAGTATTCTTTAAACATTTATGTTTCAGTCAATATACTCATCATTTTCATTCCTATTTTCTGAAATTTCCATCTTTCCATTCCAGATAAGCAATCACTCTGAACATACTCTGGTCTTTGTCACAGAGACTATGTAAATGCTACTAATATTGTTACGGCTTAATAAAACTATTAGTGGGCATGCTGTTTGTATGTGTGTAATCCCAGCGCATGGGAGCCTGAGGCAAGAGGACTGCCTTAAGTTTGAAGCCAGCATGGACTACGTATTAAATTCCAGGCTAGCATAAGCTGTAGCGTAAGACCTAGTCTCAAAATAAAAACACCAAAACAACTCAACTATTTGCTAAAGGTAATTTATAAAGAGAGAAATTCTTAATACACACAAAGAGTTTTTACCTGATTATAGTTTTACTACCACAGACCATCACTTTAATGGTCCTATTTCAACCCTAACTTCCCCAGTGGCTGTAATTGGCTCTGAACTTGATCTCTGCCCACTTTAGACTTTTGTTTTTCTAGTTTTTCAGATTCTCCTAAGTTTTAAGTTCTATATAAAAATCAGTCACTCCTATAACTTGTATAGCTATGTGTATTTTTTAAATAAGAAAGTTCCAATAATTAACTTCACAATGAAATGGTGTTTGCAGGCATTGGTCATAAAAGGACATTAGTAGCAACAGAAACAACCATGTTTGTGCCTCCAAACAGAAGTCCACACGGTACCACCACCACCACCACCACCACCACCACCACAGAGAAATGAGATACCAATAGAGATTAATGGAGACTTGAGACACATCAAAGCTATTATCTCTGAAAGTGGAACGAGGCAAGAGAATGCACACTCCAAAAATCCTCTGAATGAAGTGAGCAAACATTTAACAAGTAAACCCTGAGGATATGTGGAAAAGAAAAACTGGAGGAAAAGGTGCTATATAGGGGAGGTTATGGAAAGCTCTCACTGCTATCCCATGTACATAAGAAATGATGCTGGAGAGAAGCACATGGCTGTGGAGAGAATCTGGAAGCTTTCAGATTTCCTATTTTGTCAACAAAGCCAAAGAACTGACACCAGGAAGAAGTCTACTAATATAAAGACAAACTAGCCCTTGTCTTTTATGGAACATTTAAAATTCTAAAGGGATGCTTTTACATGTGAGAAACAGGAAAAGGCTTCTCACCTGTTGCTCATAAGCCATATGAAACATATGAAAACAAACAATGAGAATGAGGTCACACAGAATTAGAATGGAAGGTAAGCAAAATGGAAAACCTTTCAGATAAATTTTCATTCCATAATTTTTAAGAACCCACAAAGAAAAGAAGCATCGCAACAAAGTGGTGGTTTTAGTGAGAATGTTTCCCAAAGGCTAATATATTTGAATGCTTAATCCTTAATTGGTAGAATTGTGTCGGAGGGATTAGGACGTGTGTTGACTTGTTGGGGAGGTGTGTCATGGGGGGTGTGCTTTGAGGTTTCAAAAGCCCACCAGGCCCACTTAATTCTCACTCTGGATCCTGTTTGCCAATCAGGAGTTAAGTACTTAGCGACTGCTCCAGTATGACATGTGCTACTCATGATGACAATCATTAACTAACCCTCTGAAACTATAAGCAAGCCCCCAATTAAATGCTTTCGTTTATAAGTTGCCTTAGTCACAGAGTCTCTTTACAGCAATAGGACAGTACCTAAGACACATAATACACATGTCTAACAATGCTGTCTTCTGTTTATATTCGTGGAAGAAGAATCCATGTGTGTCAAGAATACTAGAAAGACTTTTTATATCAACTATGCATCTTAATAAATACCAATACACTTGAAGACAAACTAACATATTGGGTTAAAAATTAGAATTAATCCATTTGTTACTTACAAGTAATATATACTTCATTGGCAAAGAAAAACCAACATTAGGATGAGAAGGATGCAAAAAGACATTTCACTCACATAGAACTAGGAAGCACAAGGGTATAATTATTCTACTCTTGACTAAGCACATGCCAAATTAAAATTAGTAAAAATAAAGAATAACACTTCACATTGATGAGCTCACATTAAGACAATGATCTATCAGGAGTGATGATAATTCTAGGCACATATACATAGAATGCTGGCTCACATAGTTTCATAAAAGTACTACATATAAAAGTACAGACTAACTCTAGCATAAGAACAGGGACTTTAAGTCCATGTTCATCAACAGACAGGTCATCAAGACAAAAATGCAGAAAGAAGTATCAGTTATATGATGCCAGAGATCAAATGTGCTAAATAAGTATCTACAGAATATTCTATGTAACACTACAAAGAAAAAAAGAAGAAAAAGTGCGAAGAGCCTAGAACTCATTGGCACAGGAGACAACTTACTGAACAGAACATTAATAGCCCAGATTCTAAGATCAGCAATTAATAAATGGGACCCCATGAAACTGAAAAGCTTCTGTAAGGCAAAGGACCCTGTCAACAGAAAAAAGCAACAGCCTACAGAGGGAAAAGATCTTCACCAACCCTACATCTGACAAAGGGCTAATATGCAAAATATATAAAGAATTCAAGAAATTAAACACCAGCAAACCAAATAATCCAACTAAAATATGGGGTACAGAGCTAAACAGATAATTCTCAACAGAGGAATAGTAAATAGCTTAGAAACACTTAAAAAATGCTAAACGTCCCTACTCGTCAGGAAAATACAAATCAAAACGACTCTGAGATTCCATCTTACACACATCAGAATGGCAAATAAAAAACCTCAAGTGACAGCATACGCTGGCAAGGATGTGGAGAAAGGGGAACATTCCCCCATTTCAGGTGAGAGTGCAAACTTCTACAACCACAATGGAAATCAATCTGGTGCTTTCTCAGAAAGTTGGGAATAGTTCTACCTCAAGACTCAGCTATACCACTCCTGAGCATATACCCAAAAAAATGCTCCACCATACAACAAGGACATTTATTCAAAAGGAGTGTTCCTATTTCTCCACATCCTTGCTAGCATGTGTTGTCACTTGAATTTTTGATCTTAGCCATTGTGATGGGTGTAAGATGGAATCTCAGAGTCGGTTTGATTTGCATTTCTCTGATGACTAAAGAAGGACAGCATATTCAACAAATGGTGCTGGTCTAACTGGATGTCTACATGTAGAAAAATGCAATTAGACCCATATTTGTCACTATGCACAAAATTCAAGTCCAAGTGGATTAAAGACCTCAACATAAAACCAGAGACACTAATCGGTTAGAAGAAAAAGTGGGGAAGAGCCTGGAACACATTGGCACAAGAGACAACTTCCTGAAGAGAACACCAACAGCTCAGGCCTTAAGGTCAACGATTAATAAATGGGACCTCATGAGGCTGAGAAGCTTCTGTAAAGCAGGAGACACTGTCAACAGAACAAAGAGACAGCCTACAGGCTGGGAAAAGCTCTTCACCAACCCTACATCTGACAAAAGTCTAATATCCATAATATATAAAGAATTCAAGAAATTAAACACCATCAAACCAAATAACCCAACTGAGAAATGGAGCTCAGAAGTAAACAGAATTCTCAACAGAGGAATATCGAATGGCTAAGAAACGCTTCTATCATTTTCATATGATTGGATTTAACGTCATTTTCTTGTGCTTCAAATGTTTTAGGATACCCTCCTGGTCTTGTTTTAGTAAGATAGCTGACCCCTGGTGGTGTCATATTGCCCTGGCTCTTGTTGACTGTATTCGTATGGTTGCCTTTAGCCATCTGGTTGTCTCTGATATTGGCAGGCCTCAGGTAATGCAGGCTTATTCATTGCTTGTGGGAATGCAAAACTCGTACAACCACTTTGGAAATCTTTCTGGCACTTTCTCAGAAAACTGGGAATAGGGCTTCCCAAAGACCCAGCTATTCCACTCCTTGGAATATACCCAGAAAATGCTCCACCACACAACAAGGACATATGCTCAACCATGTTCATAGCAGCCTTATTCATAATAGCCAGAACCTGGAAATAGCCTAAATGTCCCTCAGTTGAAGAATGGATAAAAAATCTGTGGTACATTTGCACTATGGAATACTACTCAGCTATTAAAAATAACGAAATCCCCAAATTTGTGGACAAATGCACGGAACGAGAAATGATCATACTAAGTGAGTTAACCCAGAAGCAGAAAGATTCATATGTATATACTCACTTATAATTGGACACTAGCCCAAAAGGCATGTCCCATGATAGTCTTCACTTACCAGGAGATTGGGATAGATGTGAGGACATCCTATTGAGGCTCTAGGTAACAGAAATATAGAAGATGGGAAAGAAGAAGGATCCAGAGGGTCCTAGAAACCTACAAAAAGAGCATCTTGAGGGGTGGATCGGGGCCCAGATGTGTCTGCTCAAGCTATTGCACTAACTAAGGACAATACAAGTAGTAAACATTGAACTCCTACTCTGATTTACCCAATGGACAGGACATTCTCCACAGTTATGTGGGGAGTGGGGACTGACTCTGACATGAACTCTGGTGCCCCATAGTTGACCACTTCCCCTTGGTGGGGAGGACTAATGGCATTCAAAGAAAGAATAAGTAGGCTACCAAGATGAGACTTGATAGCCTATGACCATATAGTGGGGGAGGAGGTCCCCCTTGGTCTTAGACCTAGGGGAGGGAAATAGGGTGAAAGCAGGAGAGGGAGGAATGGGAGGATACAAGTGATGGGATAACAGTTGAGCTGTAATCAGTATAAATTAATAAAATTAAAATTAAAAAAAGAAAATGATAGAGGCTTTTAAAGAGGAAATTAATAAATCCTTTAAGGAAACACAGGAAAAATACAATCAAGCAGGTGAAGGAAATGATTCATGACCTGAAAATGGAAATAAACAATACAGAAAACACAAACTGAGGGAATCCTGGAGATGGAAAACCTAGGTAAAAAAACTACAGACAGAAGCATCACCAAATAAGTAGAATACAAGTGATGGAAGAGATAACCTTAAGTGTAGAAAGTATGATAGAAGAAATTGATGCATCAATCAAAGAAAATGTCAAATCTAAAAAGTTTCTAACAGAAAACATGCAGCAAAATTTGGGACTCGATGAAAAGACCAAACCTAAGAATAATAGCAATAGAAGAGGAGATTCCCAGCTCAAAGGCCCAGATAATATTTTCAACAAAATCACAGAAGAAAATTTTCCCAACCTAAAGAAAGCCTATAAATGTACAAGAAGCTTACAGAACACCAAATGATTGGACCAAAATAGAAAATCCTCCTGCCACATAACAATCAAAACACTAATGTACAGAAAAAATACTAAAAGCCACAAAGAAAAAAGGCCCAGTAACATATAAAGGCAGATCTATTAGCATTATACTAGGCTTATCAACAGAGACTTTAAAATCCACTAGGACCTAGAAGGATGTCCTACATTTTCTAGAAAACCACAGATGCTAGCCCAGACTACTGTACCCAGCAAAACTCTCAATGAACATATATGGAGAAAGCAAGATATTCCACAACAACACCAAATTTGAACAATATTGTTCCACAAATCTAACCCTACAGAGGATATTGGAAAGGAACCTTCAAAACAGGGAGGTTAACCATACTGAAGAGAAGACAGGAAATAATTTCAGACCAGCAAAAACAAAAGCACACACACACACACACACACACACACACACACACACACACACACCACCACCATCATCAAAATAACAGGCAGTAACAATCACTGGTCACTAATGTCTCTCAATATCAATGGACTCAATTCTCCAATAAAATGACACAGGCTAACAGAATGGATAAAAAAAAAAAAAAAAAAAAAAAAAAGAGGCATCATTGTGCTGCATGCAAGAAACACACTTTTGCAATAAAGGAAGACTGAGTAAAGTGCTGGAAAAAGATGTTCCAAGGAAATGGATCCAAGAATCAAGATGAAGTAGCCATTCTAATAGTTAATAAAAAAAGACATTCAACCAAAATTGATCAAAGGAAATGGGAAAGGACACTTCATACTCATCAAAAGAAAAACCCACCAAAATGATGTCTCAATTCAGAACATCATAAAAGAAACCCACATTCATAAAAGAAACATTACTAAAGCGTAAATCACACCTCTAACCCCACACATTAATAGTAGGAGACTTCAACACCGTTCTCTCAACAATGAATAGGTCATCCAACAGAAATTAAATAGAGAAATAATAAAACTGACTGACATCATGAATCAAATGGACTTAATGCATATGAACAGAACATTTCACCCAAACACAAAAGAATATACCTTTTCAGCACCTCACAGAACACTCTCCAAAACTGACCACATAGTTGGTCACAAAGCAAGCCTCAACCAATACAAGAAAATTGAAATTACTCCTTGTATTTTGTAAGATCACCATGGATTAGCGCTAGACTACAACAAGAACAGAAGCAGCAGAAAGCCTACAAACTCACGGAAACTGAACAATCCTCTACTCAATAAACACTGGGGCAGGGAAGAAATTAAAGACTTCTTTAAAAAAAAAAAAACAAAACAATAAATATGAAACACAACATACCCAAACTCACGAGAGAAAATGAAGTAGTGCTAAGAGGAAAGTTCATAGCATTGAGTCCCTTCATAAAGAAATTGGAAAGACCTACTAGCAATTGGAGAAATACTAGCAATTTAAACGGCACACCTGAGAGATATAGAACAAAAAGAAACAAACACACCTAAGAGGAGTAGATGGCAGGAAATAATCCAATGCAGGCTGAAGCAAAGAGAACAATCCAAAGAATCAACAAACCCAAGAGCTAGTTTTTTGAGAAAAATCAACAAGATAGACAAATCCTTAGCCTAAGTAACCAAAAGGCAGAGAGACAGTATCCAAATTAACAAAATCAAAAATGAAAAAGGGGACATAAGAGATACTGAGGAAATCCAAAGAATCATTAGGTTTTACTTCAAAGTCCTAAACTCCACAAAATTGGAATATCTAAACGAAATGGATTATCATCTTGATATCATTTATCAAAGTTAAATTAAGATCACATAAGTAATTAAAATAGACAAATAACCCTTATATGTTATAGAAGCAGTCATTAAAATTCTCCCAACCAAGAAAAGCCCTGGATCAGATTGATTTAGCACAGAATTCTACTAGACTTTAAAAGAAGAACTAATACCAGTACTCTTCAAAGTATTCCACAAAATAGAAACAGAAGGAACATTGCCAAACTCATTCCCTGAGACCACAGTCACTCTGATACCTAAACCATACAAAGACCCAACAAAGAAAGAGAATTTTAGACCAAACTCTTATGAACTGTAGTGCAAAAAATACTCGCAAACTGAATTCAAGAACACATCAAAAACATTATTCACCAAGATCAAGTAGAGTTCATCCCAGGGATGCAGGGATGGTTCAACACATGAAAATCTATCAATGTAATCTACCATATAAACAAATGGAAATAAAAAAGCCACACAATCAACTCATTTGATGCTGAAAAATCCTTTGATAAAATCCAACACCTCTTCATGTTAAAAGTTTTATAGAGATCAGGGATACACGGTGCATACATAAATACAATAAAGGCAACATGCCGCAAGCAACAGCCAACATCGAATTAAATGGAGAGAAAGTTAAAGCAATTCCACTCAACTCAGGGACAAGACAAGGCTGCCCACTCTCTCCGTACCTATTTAATATAGCTAGAGCAATAAGACAGCTAAAGGAGATAAAGGAGACACAAATTGGAAAGGAAGAAGTCATACTATCACTATTCACAGATACGATAATACACATAAGTGATTCCCAAAATTCTACCAGAGGATTCCTATAGCTGATAAATACCTTCAGCAAAGTGGCTGGATACAAAATTAAGTAAAAAGAAATCAGTAGCCCTCCTTTATACAAACAATAAATTGGCTGAGAAAGAAATTAGGGAAACAACACTCTTCACAATAATGTTAAATATCTTGGTGTAATTCTAACCAAGCAAGTTAAATACCTGTATGACAAAAACTTCAAGTCTTTGAGAAAGAAACTGAAGAAGATATCAGAAGGTAGAAAGATCTCCCATATTCATGAATCATTAAGATTAATATAGTAAAAATGGCCATCTTACCAAAAGCAATCTACAGGTTCAATGCAATTCCCATCAAAATTACAGACCTTGAAAGATCAATTTTTAATTCATATGGAAAAATAAAGAACCCACGATAGCTAAAACAATTCTGTGCAATAAAAGAACTTCTGTTGGTATCCCTGATTTCAAGCTGTACTACAAAGCAATAATAATAAAAACCACATGGTATTGGCATAAAAAGATAGATTGATCAGTGGAACTGAATTGAAGACCCAGAAATAAACCTACACACCTTTGGACACTTGATTTTGGACAATGAAGCCAAAACCATACAATGGAAAAAGAAAGCAAAAAGAAAGGAAAAAAGGTGCTGATCTAACCAGATGCCTGCAGGTTGAAGCACACAAACAGACCCATGTTTATCACCCTGCACAAGATACAAGTCCAAGTGGGTAAAAGATCAACATTAAAACTGAGACGCTAAATCTAATAGAAGAGAAAGGGAGTAGCCTTGAACTCATTGGTACAAGAGACAAATTCCTGAGCATAACATCCAAACCAACAGATCAAAATTTAATAAATGGGACCTCAAGAAACTGAAAAGTTTCTGTAAGGCAAAGGACACTGTCAACAGGACAGCAGTGTACAGATTGGGAAAAGATCTTTACAAACCCTATATCCATCAGTTGGTTAATATATAAAATACATAAAGAACTCAAGAAATTAAGCACAAACCAAATAACCCAATTTAAAGAAATGGGGTACTGAATCTAAACAGAGAATTCTCAACAGAGGAATCTCTAATGGCGGTGAAGCACTTAAATGTTCAATGTGCCTAGTCATCAGGAAGATGCAAATCAAAACAACTCTGAGATTCCATCTTACACCTGTCAGAATGGCTAAGATCAAAAGCTCAAGTAACAGCACATGCTGGTGAGGATGTAGAGAAAGGAGAACACTCCTCCACTTGCTAGTGGTATTGCCAAGTTTTTATAACTATTCTGGAAATCAATCTGGTACTTTCTCAGAAAACTGGGAATAGCTCTACCTTAAAACCCAGCTATATCACTCTTGGACATATACCCAAAAGATACTCCACCGTACAACAAGGACATTTGCTTAACTATGTTCATAGCAGCTTTATTCTTAATAGCCAGAATCTGGAAACAACCTAGATGTCTCTCAACTGAAGAATGGAATACCACTCAGCTATTAAAAACAAACACATCATGCAATTTGCAGGCAAATGGATGGAACTAGAAAATATCATCCAGAGTGAGGTAACCCAGACCCAGAAAGACAAGCATGGTATGTACTCATTATGGATATTAACTATAAAGTACAGCATAAACTCTATACAATCCACAAACCCAAAGAAACTAACAAGGTGGGTCCACGGGAAGGGGCTTAAATCTCACTCAGAAGGAAAAATAAAATGGACATCTGAAGTAGATGGAGCAAGGGAACTACATGAGAGAGGGTGTGGGGTGCAGGAATGGGGGGGGGATGAGAGTTAGGGAAAGAGGAGAGAGGGTCAAAATTGGTGAAGGTGCTTCTCTGGGATGGGGGTGATCCTAGAAGTCTATGATAGAGACCCTGTCTGAGGCTCCTAGCAGTGGGTTGGAATGGGATAGAACCTGGCTACCTCCTGTAGCCAGGTGGGTCTTGCAGTGAAGGGAGAGCGACACTAAGCCACACTCAGAGCTTTCAACCCAGCCAACTAATGACTGGTCCAATTTGAGTCACTTGCCATGAGAGAAAGCCCACCACTGACACTATTAATGATATTCTGCTGTTCTTGCAGGCAGGAGGCTAGCATAACAATAATCTGAGTGGCTTCAACCAGCAGCTGATGGAAACAGATTTATGCTTTAATAGAAGAAGCGCCTAGTCCTACTTGATATTCCAAGGTGGATCGATGTCAATGGGAAGTCTCTCTTTCTCTGAGAAGAGAGGGGGGCATAGGAGGAAGTCAGCGAGGTTAGAGGGAGGTCCCTGGAGGAGAGGAGGGAAGGGAACTTCCTACAAGGATGTAAAGTAAATAAATAAATTAATGAAAAACAAAACAAAATAAACAAATAAAACCCAACACTCCCACCCCAATCACATAAGAAACCAGTAACTTTTTAATATACTAATATATAACAAACACTGAGAAAAATGTAAGGGAAAAAGTCCTTTTTAAAAACCTTAGTAATAATATACCTAAGCAAGGAAGCCGAAGAACTCTACAATGGGAAAATTTAAAACTCTGAAGAAATCGAAGATTCTAAGAGATAAAATTCTCATGCTCATAGATAAACAGAATTAATATAGTAAAAATGACTGAGTTACTGTTGTCACCTACAGATTCAAGGCAATCCTCATAAAAATTCTAATGGCCTTCTTCACAGAGCTAGAAAGAAAAAAATCCTGAAAGTCATAGAAGCACAGAAGATGCTGAATAGCTTAAGTTAAAAAAACAAAAAGAAAGAAAAAAGCCAGAAATATCACAGTATCTTACTTCAAGTTATATTGTAGAATCACAAAACAAAAGCAGTGTTAAGTTGTATAAAAATAGACATGTAGATTAAAAAAAATAGAGAACCCAGGAATAAACCTATGCATTTGGCATCAACCTGATTCTTGACATATTTTAGAGAAAAAACAATATAAAACAAAACAAAAAACCTCTTCAATAAACGATGCTGGGAAAACTGGATATTTACATGTAGTAGAAGGAAACTAGGTCCCCTTCTCTCACTATGCACAACAATCAGTTGAAAGCATATCAAAGACTTTAATGTCTAAAATCCTTAGGGGAGCACATACAGAAGACATCTCAAGATACAGGCATAGCAAAGACTATCTGAAAAATACAATACTAGCTTAGAAAATTATGCTAAGAATTGGCATAAGAGACTACATGACATTACAAAGCTTCTACAAAATGAACTATAAGTGAAATCCAGGTTTCAGACTGAGCAAAAACATCTTGGCCAATTTACCTACAATAGGATTAAAATCTAGAATACACAAAAGAACATGAAAAATGAAACAAAACAACAAAGTAGCACAAACCAATCATGTTATCAGTAAGTTGGTTAATGAAATACATATATCTCAAAAGAAATACAAAAAGTAAATTTATGGACAAATGTTCAACATCCTTAACCATCAGGGAAACATTGTTTTGTGATTTCCATCACCCCCTAAGAAAATAAAAGAAAAGCCGGCAAGGCTATGAGGGAAAAAGGGCCCTTAGTCACTGCTGGTAGGAGTATAAACTTGTGTAGCCACTATGGCAATTAGTATGGAGGTCTCCTAATTAAAAAACCAAAAAAAAACCTACTATGTAATCCAACTTGGAGACATATACATAAACATGTACACACACACACACACACACACACTCTCTAAATCAACATAACAGAGATACGAGATACTAGCATATTCTCAGCTCATAAAGCAAGGAAGGAAATAGAATCAGCCTAGTTGTTCATCAACAGATAAATGGATAATGAAAACGTGGTACATACATACAGTAGTATTTTATTCAGCAATACAGAAAAATCATGATACATGCAAGAAAATTGATTCAACCAGAAATCATTATGCCAAGCCAAGCAAGCAAGCCCCAGAAAGACAATTATTCCTATGTGTATATATGGTGTGTGTGTGTGTGTGTGTGTGTGTGTGTGTGTGTGTGTGTGTACTGGGAATGGAATCCTGAGGGTGCTAGGAGGATTATCTTAGGGGAAGGGGAGGGTCAGAGTGAATTACAGAATTTTTATGATATAAAAGCTGAAAAGGAGTAGTATTTAGTGTGTAGGATGGGAATCAACCATAGGGTAGGCAAGAGACATGGAGGAAAGCAGTGTGGGAAGGGAACAAATTACAAGATAGTATTATGACTCCTGAGTATGAAAATGGTATCACTATGTGCATTACTTTGTATGACAATTTGAATCAATAAAAATAGAAATTATGAAAAACATTTGGTTGCTTTTGTAAGTTCTATAAGGTAAATAATTCACCAGAACCCATATAAATTCTTAAAATGTTATCAAAGAAATCCAAAAGAAAACTTACTTAATTTCAAGTTGTTTTATCCTATTTTCTGCACTCTTTAGTCTTAGCTGAAGATCATCTTTTGAACGCTCTGCAGCAAGGCATCTTTGGTGCATTGCTTCTAATTTTCTGTAATCACCTTCATCCTGTTTGCCTTCACGGTAAATCTGAGGAAGAGGCTTATAAGCATTACCTTATAAGAAGAAATTTATCTCAATAAATAATGCTAAGAAGTAAAGTCATGATTGTTCATCTCTTCCTACTGTAAGGTATTTTTAAAGACACCTTTGATTCATTTACAAAATAAAATGCTTTAAACTGACAGCTAAAAATGAAATCACTCATGCTTACTGTAAACTATTCAACTAATACAGAAATGTAAAACAGCTGCTGAAGCTTTTAAAAAATGCTTTAAATGTCAATTTAAACACAACTGGTGGTAGGCTGTGTATGTAGCTCAGTGCTAGAGCCCTTGCCAACTATGTACAAGGGCCCTGAGTTTCACCCTAAAGCATCAAAGAAAGAAAGATGGAGGGGGAGGGGCTTCCTTATTTGGTGAAAACTTAGTGAATATTCTTCCAGATAATTCTCTACTGAAATACTCAAAAAAGTAAGGGTTACCTGAGCAACAGTAGCTGGATGTGGAGCTCCCTTTCTCAGGGGTAGTTGCGCTCTAGCTCGACTGAGACTAGGAGTCCTCTTATAGCACCAGGCTAACTACCCAGCAGGTCCTGAGGTCTAGGTCACACCTATCTGCCCTTCCAAGTCAGCTGTGTTATGCCCACTGGTAAGACTGCATTGCCCTTCCCACAGAGATGCAATAGCTGTGTATCAGAACTCCTTGCTGGCACACTGAGCACCTCTGCAGCCCTACAGTGCTATGGCCTTGGTTCACTATTGTGTGGACAATGAAGAACTGGTTGCAGTGTCTTCTACGTTTCACATTGCACCAATATAACCTAGTCCTTAACTTACACCATATAATATTAAAAAATCATCCCTAAGCCTAATGTATAGCTGGCAGCTTTTAAATAGGACTTACCTAATATGACACAGAGGCAATCTGGAAGGATCTACCTTTACGAGGGTGGCAGCCAAAAATGCCTACCTTGGAACATAAGTAAATATGCTTATTTCCCCCACTGAAGCCATATCCTATGCTCATTTCCCAAACGAAGCCATATTCTATGCTGTTTGTTAATTACTGTTGTACTACTACTTGATTTTGTCTTTTTTTTTTTTTTTTACAAAATGGACATATCACCTATTTTGAATGCCATGGAGTTCACTTTTCAAAGTCAAAACCTGACTTTATTGCTTAGTTTTTTGTTTGTTTATTTGTGTTTTGTTCTGTTTTGATTTTGAGATAGGCTTGTTCTGTGTAGCCTTGGTTGTCCTGGACTCTTTGTAGAACAGTCTTGCTTTATACTCACAGCAATCCATCTACCTCTACCTCCCTGAGTGCTGGGATTACAGGTATCTGCCACCATGACCGACTTGCTTAGTATTTTTAATGTTGAGTAAGTTACTTAGCCTTTTTATGTATAGCACTAAACTACTATAGCACTCTAAACATGGTAAGTGCTTATATTTGGTTGCCTTTTCTTTCCCAAGACACTTTAAAACAGTGGAATAGGCACTGCTAGCGAAAAAGCATGCAAGAAACCATTTTTAAGGTGTAGTTTTTATTTTAAGTGAATAAATAAAAAAACACTAATACAAGCTACAATAAAGGTAGGAGTTGTGTTTATTAAAGCTGCTGATAATGTCCGGAGGCTTGCAATTACACTCTCTTTTACTTAAAACAAATGCTAGTCAACAACTGTTCTTCTTGAGTCCACTAATGATGTTTGATGTGTACCTTACAAAGCAGCCCAAAGGGAAGAATTTTCTTAGAAACTGATGCCATAATTAAAGTGATTTTGTGGATATTCATGCTGAGCAATTAAAAACATCTCCCCACTTTTTAATTTTATGAGATTATGCTCTGATTTTGTCTCTTTGTGGCAACTTTTGTATATTTTGTTTTACCATCATCAAAATAAAATTTTCAGTAGAGTTGTGCAATAAAAAAAAGTTGTATCTTGAAGTACAAAGTTCAAAGAAAATCGGTATTCTTAGAAAAATGGGATGTAGGTGATATTATAATTTTAATGACTTTAGTTGTATTTGAGTAAAAACGTTGCCCAGGGAGTACTTATAAGGCCAATGTGAGCAGAGCAGGTAGCAAGGCAGAGGCCTGCAGCTGCCTTCAGGCAGCAGTACTTCCTTCTTACCTTCTCGAGTTCTTCTTCCACAGCTCTTTTTCCTCTAATGGCTCGATCGATTTGACCTTGCTTTTCATCACAATCCTAGAAAAGCAAGTCATAATACAAGTAAATGTATGTGGTAAAACATTAAGATGAGGAAAAAAATGGAAACATAAAATGGTTTATAACAAGAATATTACAGTTATCTAATTAATTAAGTTACGCCACAGTGATGGTCAATTTCAAAAAGTGACTAACCTATCCCAGGATTTCAGTGATTGCCTTTCCTTATAGGATACAAAGGAATTAACAAAGTAAGTAAGTAAGAGTCAGGGAACTCATGGCAGAAAAATGATGAGGGTTTTTTGACGTTACAGGTTCCCTTTTCATATACTAACACCAATGACTTTGCAAGAAGAACTGGACAGTGTCACAGTATCCCAAAGGAAACATTATTTGGCATAAAAGTGCAGAAATTATAAGTTAATTTTTCTTTGCAAAATACCCAACAGTCAGGGAAACCTATTAGCATGAACATAAAACACTGTAACAATTACACTTAAGAGTTTTTGTGTCAAACATTTTACTTAGTGATTTAACAAGTATTATCAATTAAGCAATATATTTTGTCAAGATACTAAAACAAGAATCAACTAGTGTGTTATTTCATAATTATTTTCCTATTTATTTGAGAGTAAGAATAGTTTGATTGTGAGTCATGCTTTGTTGACAATACACCATTAGTAATATTTAATTTTTATAACTATACAAAAGGCCTATCTCAGTGTTTTCAACATTTAAAGTAAGCTATCAAATTACGACCCAGACTTGATGACTTTGAACCCTTACAAGTAGGATTCTTTTTGAAAAAATAGGATTCAAGTTTGTAGGAAACAAAACTTTAACATTCTATATACATTCACGTACATGGTAAGAGACTTACCTATAAAAGGTCTTTGTTTTTGGAGGAATGCTTTTCATAGTGTCATTACATAGCCCAGGCTGCCCTCAACCTAAATACAAGATCCTCCTGCTAGCTAGGCTTGGTGGCACATGCCTGTTATCCCAACATAGGGGAGACAGAGGCAGGTGGATCACTGTGAGTTGGAAGCCAACCTGGTTTAAAAGGGAGAACAGGACAGGCAGGACTACAAAGAGAAACCCTGTCTGGAAAAACAAAAACAAACAAAAAATTCCTTCTGTCTCTGTGGCTGTTGAGTGGTAGTTTCATGATGTTAACTTGTGACTTCTGCTATGTAACTTTAATATATATCTGTGCTGGCTAGGGTTTGTCAGTTTGATACAAATTAGAATCACATGGAAAGAGAGATGCACAAAAAAAAAAGTCTCGCTCCATCAGACTGGCTTGTGGGTATGTCTATGGGAGCATTTTCTTGACTAATGACCAGCAAACTGTGGGCGATGCCTTGCTGGACCACATGGTCCTAGGCTGAACATGAATGCAGGCTCAACATCTCATAAAATGCAAGTAAGCAGCATCTCTGCACAGTCTCTGCTTCAGGGTTCCTGCCTTGAACTCTTGCCCTGGATGATGGACCACAACCTATAAGCAAAAGTAAATCCCTCCCTTCTCATGTTGATTTTTTTGTCAGTATTTTATCACAGCAATAGAAAGTAAACTAGGACACGTTAGTAACAAAGTTGGATCAAACTTCTAGATTCAGGAAGTGGCTTACAAAGAATAACTGTGCATATACCTACGCCCCTACTGAAGCCATTATATTTCACTGACATCAAGTGATGATGGTTCAAACAGTATTTATTTAACCTGGGTTAAAAATGGATAAAATGAAGCAGAAAAGTTTAAATATTAATAATTACCATACTAGTATTAAGTATACTATAATATTAAAATAAACATTATACATTTTTATTAAAAGATTTGCTCATTAGCATTTTTGAAATATTTTCAAAATCACGTTTTATAAAGGATTATTAGCACAGAGGCCACACTCATTAGTGCCTATTCAGAGTAAAAACCACTAAAGAAAGACAGACTACACCTTTGTTCATCGGAAGACTCAAAACAGCTACACAATTCTAGAACTACCTGTTTTTGCTGTATTCTACAGGTTCTCACAAGATGGACTTTCATTTGATTCTAGAAAGCATTAAATTTCTCCTGTTGCCTCTTCAATGGCATGCTTCTTACACATCTGCATTTTAGTAGTTTTCTTTGCTACTGATTGCTAGTTTTATTATTCTATGATTTGATAAGTAATAAGAATTATTCCAATTATTCTCTATTTTTAAAGACTTTCTTTATGTACTAAACTGTGATCTATTTTAAGAAAAATTTCATTGAAGGCTGAGAAAATTGTGTGCTCTATAGAAGCACATTGCCTAATTTATGGTGTAGCTCAACCCTGAAGTTTCTTGACTGAATTTTAGTCTGAAGACTTAACATTGACATGAAGGAAGTACTGAGGTCCCCACTGTTATTCTATCAGGACCGAACTGTTCTTTGTGACAGTTTAGGAAACTAGGAGTCCTGTTTCTTTCCTTATCTTACTACTAGTGTCTTCCCTTTATTAATATAAAACACCCATCTTTACTCCTTTGTGTAACTTTGCTTGAAGGCTATTTGGGTCATCTCCGATTATGCAGCATCCTGCTAGTGTTTGATTCTGCTCAATTACTGTTCTTTCACTTTTGGTCTGTCTGTGTCAGTGAAGTGAATTCCTTAAAGAAATTTATAGCTAGTCTGAATCTTTTAATTGGAGAATTGTAATTACTTGCATTTAGGGCTATTATTGAGGGGTAATTACTGATTCTTGTAATTTTGTTGGTTGTTTTCTAATTGGCTTAACCATTATTATTTTCTTTGTTCTGATTCACATGGTGATAATCTTTGGTGGTTTCTTGAGTTGGGCACAGCTAATTCTTTCCTTATTTGTTTTTCTCTCTTACAAAATTCATTCTTTGCAGTGTTCTCATGAGTGGGGTGTTTCCTGCTTTGTGTACAGGTCTCCTTTTAGCATCTTCTGCAATACTGTCTTAGTTGGTATGATCTACTTTAGCTTGTCCTTGTCATGGAAGGCCTTTATTTCTCCATCAATTTTGAAAGGTACAGTAAAGGCAGCTGGCAGTTACTCACTTTCAGTATCTGAAATACATTGTTTCATGCTTTCGTGACTTCAATACTCCTGATGAGCAGTTTTCTCATTCAGGGTAGCAATTTTACATAGCCTAGAATAATCTTGAACTTCTGGTCCTCTTGCCTCGCCCCCACCACACCGATTACACGGTAGTCAGGCCATGGAAACCAGGGTTTCCTACATATCAGGCATGCACTCCAGCCTCCCAAAGGATATTTCTAATCTACCCTAGCAATTTTCATATTAAAAATGTATTTAATATTTAAAATACTTTTTAATCAGACAGCATAATTTTCTCATAGAATAAATGTGGTATCAGATAATGCTTTATATCTATAGAAAAATCATACAGGTATAAGTGTTTGATATACAGAATAAACAGCTTTTGCTATACAATGACTGTTACACCATTAACAGCTTTAAGGACTGCTAGTCTTAGACAGTCTTCATTCTTTTTGGAAAACAGAACAAAAATATTTTTACACCACTTACAATTAACTAAAGGGATCTTTGATGGTGGCTAAGAGACATTTTTCTTGTATTTCAAGAAGATCCAAGTTTTTTGATAAAACATGAAAAACAACAAGTAAAACAAGACACAATTTTATACCACCAATAGGCCATGCTGCATCGCATTTGTATTACACATTGTTCCTACATCATTATTACAAGTGAAATTAAGTAAGCAGAAAGGAACCATTCCTGGACCTCTACACAATGACTAAAGTCCAGTAATGTAACTACATGGCCTGTGGCCTTTCAGAGGCATTTAAATAGCATTCTGCTGATGAATATTTACTTTAAAATACACTGTGCAAAAACACTGTGTTAGCAATGGGAAAAAATTAAGGAAGATAGAAGACTCTTACTTTGAGGTGCTACAATCTATTTGGAGATATTTTCCTAAAAAGAGCATGAATACATAAATGGTCATGTGTTCAACAAATTCTAATGCACATTACTAGAATACACAAGCTACTGCTAACTGTCATAAGAGATTAAAAGTGATAGAAGAATTCAGAAAAGATGTATGTTTGTAAAGTTGTAAATATATTGCTAAATCCTGGAAATTCTTTTTTTTCTAACCTTTTGGGAACCATCATTACATTTTTATCTCATATCTTAAATTTAAATTTCTAATCTCTAGTCAAATAAAACCTTTTTCTCAGCAACCCCTCCTTGCCTACTCATCTGTCTGTCTGTCTGTCTATCTGTAGGAAGCTTTACTATCTTTCTTCTTTTCTACTGATATAGCTTTTCTTCCTGGTTTCCCTGTAGCTGGTTGGTTTAGTGGCTCTGTGTTTTCTGTCAATGAAAAATTAAATATGATGAATGCCGCCTGTCCTACTCTTCCTTACAAAAGCCAAAAATAGTGTAAAAACATCTCTGTGGAATTTTACTTTGTTTCCTAACACCTAGCATAGGTCATGGCATAACAAATGTATATGGAACAAATGAATTTCCAATAACATACATATGGGCCTTTAAAACACCTCATATTTAAAGGAAACTACTAACAAGGTCTTCTAACATACCATCTGAAGGGCTGAAAGTTCTTCCTTCAATTGTGAAATCAGTACTTCATACTGTTTTTTTGTGCTTTCAACCTGTGAATTAAGACATAGTTTAGGTAAAGAATAAAGAATGATTAGTGTCAAAAACTTAGAATGATTTGTTTTAATTAAAAAGTAACTTTTATGACATGAAATATAAATAAGCATACAACGAATGAAGTATCTAAGAATTTGTCATGAGCTGTGTGTAGTGAGGAGGCACATAGGTGGCTAAGGCCAAGTTTTTTTGTTTTTTGTTTTTTTTCATCCTGCTTGGATTATATATTGAGTTCAAAGCTCCCATAAATTATACAGCAAGTCATATGGATTGTTCCAGACCAGACCAGAGGACTGTACAAATAGCATTGGCTTAGTATATACAAGGCTCCAGAATTTTCAGCATTATAAAAATAAAGAATTGGTCATGAGAATCGAAGAAATACTGGATGATATATCCAAAAGAACAGTGGCCGCTCTTTTATTGTTATTAGAAATAAAGGTGGAAAACCATAATTTTTTTATCATTATCTCTCCCAAATAATTTAATCATTACTTTAGATAGTACAAGTAATTTTTAATGAAAATATATTCTCTTAATCTAGAAAATTGGAGCAGAGTACATCAGTGTATCTACTGAATGTCTGGCTGGACGGGAGACAACCAGGCTGTCCTAGGTGCTGGTGCACTCCACCTATTGAGCTGCTACAGGTCACACAAGCTGAGAAGCAGCACTTGGCACTTGAGAGAGAGAGAGAGAGAGAGAGAGAGAGAGAGAGAGAGAGAGAGAGAGAGAGAGAGAGAGAGAGAGAGAGAGAGAGAGAGAGAGAGAGAGACACTGAAAAAGCAATGTCTGCAGACTCCGTAAGCCCTGCAAAATGATGCCAGAGAACAAGAAGCAACACACTCAATAAGCAATTAATAACTTAAAATACGTGTGTTCCACATATAGGATCTTTTCACAATGCACATTAGACGCTAGTGCTATGTAAATGAGTGCTCAAGGAAAGCTTTGAATGAACACTGAGATTTTCAGAAACAGAACTGGTGTGCACAGGGCATTTGGAAAAAGTAATTACACTTCATCAAGATGTCTGCAACAGTCATTTTGCCTAATAGCTACTCAGTGGTTTTTTTGTTTGTTTTGTTTTTTGTTTTAAGAACTAAGAGGACTATAGATGAGGACACAGACCAACAGGAAACTTTTATGATCTAAAAGCTTTTGGAAACTTTCTTGTATGAAATGACCTATTTTAGTGGAAAAAAGTAACTTTCTTTAGAATACATTCCATACTGCCTGCTATGTACTTTATTTGGTTAATTAATGACTTATCTTTTTGAAGGCCTGCCAAACAGTATGTGGCTTTTACTTTGGGCTATAATTTATGTTGGCATTTCAGATAAATGGGGGATTAGGACATTATGGATCAATCTATTTTGCTTGTGGGTCAGTAATAGCATGCACATAATATTTGTTGAAGAGTATGTGTATAAGGTATTGTTCAGGGTG
Source organism: Acomys russatus (assembly GCF_903995435.1). NCBI lineage: Eukaryota > Metazoa > Chordata > Mammalia > Rodentia > Muridae > Acomys > Acomys russatus. The sequence goes on from NC_067151.1 coordinate 20,445,106, forward strand.
CTTATGTGTATCATTCACTCATTCTTACAACCTCATGAGTAATTACTTCCATTACAGTTGAGGAGAGTAAGTGCTGAAATTTCCAGTTAGTAAAGGCTTGGTGCTCAGCAAGGCACTATTGGGAAACGGTAGAACCTTTAAAAAGTGGGGTGTCCTGGGAAATCTTTAGCTCATTTGATGCATACACTTGAAGGGGTCACTGGGATGCCAACTCCCTTTTCGCCTATCTTTAATCCTGACTATATACTAAGTGGTTTGGTTCTATCATGTGTTCCTGTCATGATATGCTGTCTTTCTGAAAGGTTGACAATGCGACCAGCTAATCATAGACTATAGCCACCGAAACCTTTTCTCATTATAAGTTAATTCTCATGTTTTTGTTATAGGAAATGGAAAGCTGACTTATACAGCAATGGACATAGAAATTAAGTCATGTATGTTTCATGCATTATAAATATTTTGGGTTTAAAAGTATAGTTGTGGTCAGGCATGTTGGTGAACACCTTTAATCCCAGCACTTGGGAGGTAGGTACTACAAAAATATGAGGCAACAGGTGTTTCAGCGCTGTTATAGTTTCATGAGACCTCTGTCATCATACACAGCTTGTTTTTTACCAAAATGACTGTATACGGATGACTCAAGCCTCTATCTAAGGGATATATTTGCAATGGCTTTGTAAAAATGAAACTACCATTTAGTTGTTTGAAAGAAAGCAAATATGTTAACTTTGTGTTTTTAAATTATAAAAAAATATCACTTGAACTTGTAGTCCACTAAGGAGAAAAATAGTATCGAGCACAGAAAATACAGGTAAGAAAACCCCCACTGTTTATGAAGTCAAAGAATATGAATATATATATAAATAAAAGACACTATACCATAGCAATTCAATTTAAGGGTAAGAAACATCAGTTTTTAACTCTTACATTAACAATTTGATATATAGTCCTTGTAAGTGTCCACATAAGACTGTTAATTTTAAAGTATTTGGGTAGCATTTAGTCTTAGTTAGGACTTACTTCTTTTCTTGCTTTTATGGCAGCATCTTGAATAAGCTGAGAAATTGTTTTCTTCATTTTCTCTCTGTCATCTTCTTTTTGCTTCTCTTCAAGCAGAATCTTCAGAAGATAACGACACATTATACATCACTTTTCAGTGGGGAGGTAATACGCTCTGACAACAGTGCCTTAGTCTGAATTTCTGAAATGCCTCCATAGGATGACCTTGCATAAGTCATGAATAGTATAGAATTTTCCCAGCATTGCCCACCTTTTCCTAATTAAATCTTTGCTATTTACTTCAGCCAGTTTCCCATCACTTTTCTTATTTCCAGAACTCAAAGTATCAGGGCCATTTTAAATCTTTCTAATTTAAAGTCCCTATACAAACTAAGTTCCTATATATAAGTACTCAATCTTGGACAGATCTGTTGACTCTCCTTTACATTATTTGGTAGTATTCAAAGCATGGTCTTCACTCTTCTCACCTCATCGCTGCAGTAATATATACTTTATCATTGATGTGTTCTCTCCTCTAATCATTTTCATTTCCCACTAAAAAGTAGTCAAAATCTTCTCAGTATTATTATCTATTCTCTGTGAAGTAAAATTCAAAAATACACAACCGGTTTCCTCCTATTTGCTCTTAAATTTCTTTAATTTTTTTATTGATTCTTTGTGAATTTCACATCAAGTACCCTAATTCCACTCATCTTCTAGTCCCTTTGTATCCACCCCTCTGTTCTTTGAACTTCCCCACCAAAAAAAAAAAAAAAAAAAAAAAAATCTCATTGTGGAAGCTGTAGTATGTCAGTGTGTCCCACAGTATACCCTTTTGCTCACATTTCTTTACTTGCAAATATTCACTGCAATGAATCATTGTTTCGTTTGAGGCTTCTGGTTTCTACTAGATTAACAATACTGGATTCTCATAAGGACTTCTCTTGGATATCCTGTTGTTGCCCTGTGTCATGGAGATTCTACAGCGTTGGAACTTCAAGACTAGCCCCTTCATGAGCTCCAGCAGCTCACAGATGGGGAAGATGTTGGAGTGGGCAAACTCAAAGCCCTGAATCTGGGCTTGGGTAGTAGCTGAGTTGGTTAGCCTATTAGCTCTTCCCCACCCACACCACCAGGGAGAAACTCTCCAGCACTGCACCAGCTAGCTCATCCAATGCTCATCCAGCAAGTAGAGTCAGCTCTTCAGCTCTCATGGCCTCATGACAGCCTCCCTGTGCCCCTGTTGGCAGGACCAGCTCTATTGTACTGCCTAGCTAGGTGCAGTGCCCCCTCTCCCGAGTGCTGCAGCAGGGGAGAGACTAGGCCAGCTCCACTGTGCTGCCCAGGGGAGATTTAGGGCCCACTCTCTTGTGTGCTGCAATTGGTGAGGGCCAAGGCCAGCTTTCCTACTTTCATGACCCTGAGGCCAACTCTCCTTCCTGCTCCTATGACCCTGGGAGAGCTCTCCTGCCTGCCTCAAGTGGCAAGGATTGGGGCTCTCTTACATTTCTAATCAAGCTTTCCTACCATGATCTCCAAATCCATTGTCTACTGAGTCAATTTTCAGTACTTATTTTTGGCTTATTGAGGACCCTTGAGATAACTAACTCCATTTGTCTTTTAGTTTGACGTTCTTTATTGGACCATCAGTACAGCACGGTACCAGCTTTCCCCCACCTTAACCCATCATATCTTTTCATATACGTTGTTAGCTCTTCTTCTTAATACTGGACTGCCCAAGGCGTAGCTCTAAATGTCCATCTCTTTCTGAGCTAATCAAATCTGATTTAAAATGCCATTTATATGCTAATAATTCCCAAGTACACATCTCTAATCTGAACATCTTTCTGGTTGGGCCAGATTGATTTTCCCCCTCACCTACCCTGGCCATTGACAGATATTAAATGGGTGACCCTGTGTTCTGACCCACTCATCTTCAAAGGAAAATATAAACATTCTCATCTGTTTCTTTTTGAAGTTTAAGTAGGATGCTTATTATACTCCACTGAGTGCCACCAGTGGTGCACATATGTCCATGAGTTTATGGTCATTCACTGAAGCACAAATTACCTGTCAAGTGTCCATATTCCCCAAAGAAAATTGGCCATCTGTATTCCAGCATCATTCAGCTGACAATGCTGTTTAACTGGGGCTGGGACTTCACAAGCTTCCCCCCCCCACCGAAACTGTTACAGAATTTTGACTTGTGCGGGTAGCCACAGATGCTGTGAGCTCATGAATGCCATGTTCTGCCATGCACAGACAGCCCTACTTCACAGCATTCTTTCCCAATCTCTGCCTCTTACAACAACCTTTCCCTCCCCTTGAGCCTTGTGTGTGTGTGTGTGGGGGGGGTGTGTGCGCGCACACATTCTGACCAGATGTTAGTCTCTGTATTAATTGCTGTCCACTGTGAAAAGAAGCTTCTCTGACAAGAGTTCAGAGTTGAAGTAGGACATAAGTTATAACAGACACTTGGGGGATGTTGGAGGAGGGGGATGAGATTGGATATGATAAAAACACATGTACATGGACTCATCAAAGAATTAAAAAAGATCATGAGAGAATTACTGTTATGACTTAATAACTTTGAAGAACATGGGGATATGAAGAAGAGGGCTGCAGACTCTGCTTGTTATCAGATTATGAGAATCTTTAAATGGTCCAGAGGTTAAGAGTATTTGGTGCTCTTGTAGCAGACCAGGGGTTGGTTTCCAGTATCCCCATGGTGCCTAACAACCATCTGTAATTCAGGTTCTAGAGGATCTGACACCCTTCTTCTGGCCTTGGTGTGCACTATACATACATGCTGCACAGAGATATATTCAGGCAAAATACTCATATACATAAATAAAAATAATTTTAAAAAATTCTTGATTTTGAACAAAAAACCTCAAGATGGAAATACTCTAGCAATTAAGCAATGAATCAAGAGGGAAATTAATATAATAGTCATAGGCTGCTTTTGAAGGATTTGTTGATTTGACTGAAGTGAGAGACAGGCAATGGTACCCTCCATTTTCTCTCCATTATACACCACACAACATATGGGAAGCGTTTAATTAACTATGCTTCAGATGATAAAGACAAATAACTGTCCTGTCCTTACATTTTCTGTTAACTTGGGTGTTTTGAACACTTTACAAGCATAATATGTATATTGTGGGTAGAATATATTTTATTTTTGGTGGTACTAATCATAAAAGAAATGGCCTCACATGTGCTAGCCAAATATTCTGCCAATGAGCTATATCCCAAGACCTACTGTATATATTTTAACTATTCCAAGAGTGGAGAGACAGAATTTAAGTCATAGTAGGGAACACTAGCCCTGAAAGGCATAAGCACATTAGTATTTCCAGTTTGGATTATAAGTGATAATTCCTTCCTTCCTTTTTTTTTGAATTAGGGTATTAACTATGTAGGCCCAACTAGTTCATTATCCTCCTGCCCCACTTCCCCTGAGTGCTGAGATTGCAGGCATAGATTTTACTAAGTATGTAAAATCCAATGTATACTTTTTTTATTTGTAGTCTTTCTCTTGAAAAACCTAAATAAGGCACTTCCTTTATACACCATGCATTTCCTACTAGAGTATTCTACACATATTACATAGCTCATAAACATTGGTATACATATTAATGCTATTGTGAGTTCTGCAAAAAGAGTTATACCATTAAAAATATATCTACTTTCTGTTTTCTATGGATTATACTCATTCAAAGAGAAACAGAATAACACAGAAAGCATTGTCCAGAATAGTATAGAAATGACAGTGGTTAGGGAGTTAAAAAAAGGAAGTGTGAATCTAATCTTTTGAGCTACATTTAACTCTGTCAGTTAAGGTTCTGCTAGATGAGGAGACAGTACAGGTAAGAACATAGTAAGCATGACTAGGAGTCACCTGATTTGGTACACTCTGTAAAGAACTGTGCCAGTATAGAGGAAGAATAGTGAATCGGGGATGGGGCCATAACAAGTCTGATATTTAAATACTATCTTTGAAAAATGACTAACATGTTACCATATTTTATGATATCACTCTTACCTTCTAAAACACAGCATAAGTATTTGATACTGGGAAGTGTAATCTGTCTTCATCCATGTATCTGATAGTTTATTGTTAGGGCCTATGGGCATCTTATTCTTTATAAACATGTTTGCATGTTTTCTTACCTGATTCTTTTTAAGGTTAGCTTCTTCTAAGAGTTGCATGCTATCTCTGGCTCTTGAAATAGCCTCATATTTCTCATTTTCTGATTCATTGCACTTTGCTTGTAGATCGCTGACCTGCTTTTCCAAAACTGTTTTCCTTGTTCTTAGTACGTTGGCTTCTTGAATTGCTATACACAATCTAGAAGTTAATAATCGCAGTGTGAAAGGACACATGCAGTTTACTAAACATCACTATAGGATGGAATTGTGTTTGCTATTTTTACATGCATCTCATTGCTGTAGTACTACAAAAGTAGATTTTACAATCTCTACTTTAAAGAAAACCATTCTCAAAAAGCTTCAGCTTTGATTAAGATAATAAAATGAACAGCAGAACTGAGACTGAATCAAGGTATTTTGACTGTAAATGTATGATGACCCCTGTGGTTTTCTGGTGTCTTTATAATTTTGCAAAAATTTTATAGATTATATAATGTATTTTAGCCATATGGGTCCCCCATTACCTTTCTCCAGCTCCACCTCTACTTCCTCAACATGTTTTTCATCTACTCCCTAATTTCATGTCTGTTTTTCTCCCCAACTAAATACAATTACTGCTACCCATATAGGAGTGTGTGTGGGCTCATTTACTGGGATGTGGTAAGCCTACCAATGGCTTCCTCCTTGCAGCAGCCATCAAATGCCATTAGCTCCTCAGCAAGGGTTAAGGCACTAAAAGCCCCTCCCTGTTCCATGCTAGATTTTTTTTTTTCACCAACAATTTGATTTTATTACAGTCATTGCTGAGAGTGCTTCTACATAAAAATATTCAGCACAAAGTAGCAGAAGTATATTGAGGAGCATTGCAAAAAATCCTTTCCTTACCCCAATTCATTTAATAATCTTTTTTTCTGGTTTTTCTTTTTTTTTAATTTTATTAATTTATTCATATTACATCTAGATTGTTAGCCCTTCCCCTGTTTCCTCCCATTCTTCCCTCCCTCCTATTTCCCCCCTTCTCCCCTCCCCTATGTCTGTGATTGAGGGAGACCTCCTCCCCCTATATATGCTCTCAGAATATCAAGTCTCTTCTTGGTAACTTGCTATCCTTCCTCTGAGTGCCGCCAGGCCTCCCCATCAAGGGGACGTGGTCAGAAAAGGGGCACCAGAGTTCGCGTGAGAGTCAGATCTCACTCTCCACTCAACGGTGGAGAATATTATGTTCGTCGGCTAGGTTCTGGTAGGGGTTCGAAGCTTACTGCCTATATTCTCCTTGGCTGGTGCCTTAGTTTGAGGAGGACCCCAGGACCCAGATCTGCCTGTTATAAAGTTCTTATTGTAGGTTTCCAGGACCCTGTGGGTCCTACTATTTCCCCATTCTTCCATGCTACTCTTGCCTAGAGTCTCAATAGGATGTCCTCTCTTCTGACCCACTTTTTTGGTAAGTAAAATTTTTCATGGTACGTATCCCTTGGACTAGTGATTTGATATAAGTGAGTATATACCGTTTGTCTCTTTTTGCTTCTGGGTGAACTCACTATGATAATTTCTAGATCAATCCATTTGTCCACAAATTTCGGGAATTCCTTGTTTTTAATAGCTGAGTAGTATTCCATAGTGTAAATGTAGCACAGTTTCTTAGTCCATTCTTCTACTGAGGGACACTTAGGCTGTTTCCATGTTCTGCCTATTATGTATAAAGCACCATGCTAGATTTTTAAAGTTCATTTATTCTCTCACATATTGATCCTAACCCTAGTCTATGGCCCCTCCCGTGCACCTTACTTCCCTCCAATCCACTCCTCTGTTGTTGGGGGTTGGTCTGTTTGCTGCCCAAATGAGCAGACTCACATACCCCAAAATGTTTGTAACTTTGCATAAAAGTTATTCCTGTTTGACCAATAAAAAGCCAACACACTTGGTCAGAACAAATGGGATAGGTGTAGTTAAGGTTCATGGGCTTCTGGGACAGAGAGGTTATTGGGAAGAGAAGCAGTCAGAGACCAGAAGAGGACAGGAGACAGTGGAGGAAGAGGAGAAGGAAAGAGGCCGCCATGGGTTAGGTGAAGTAAGAAGCACATGGCAGTGTGGATGGAGGATCCGGCCCAGATGGAGAACATCAGCAAGTATTTCGGATTATGGAAGGGAGGTAGCTTGACAGACACTATTAGAAGCAGATGACATGGGACTGGGGCAGAGAAATATGGGAGGCAGTTTAGGGAATTAATACCTGCCATGCCCCAGGTGAACCAAGGCTCCTGTAAAATATAACAGGTGTCTGTGTTTTTACTGATTGATAGGTTAGAAAATACCACCATAGTAATTATAGTTTAATATCACACATTTTTTAGACCATAATTCTAAATTAACCACAACACTGTTTCCCTTCAGAAAATGGCAGGCCTCCTAGGGATATCAACCAAACATGGCATTACAACACGACTAGGCACCACCACTCATATTAAGGCTGGACAAGGCAACCTAGTAGGAGGACAAGGGTTCTAAAGCAGGTAAAACCACCAGAAACAGCTTCTACTTCCTCTTTAGAAATCCTACAAAAACACCAAGTCATACAACTATAACATGTGTAGAGATTCTAGGTTAGACCAAGGCAGGCACCCTGATTGTCATTCCTGTCTCTGTGAGCCCCTGTGAGTGCAGGTTTGTTGATTCTGTGGGTTTTGTGTCCTTGACTCCTCTGGCTTACAATCCTTCCTCCCTCTCTACAGCAAGATTCCCAGAGCTCTCCCTAATGTTGGGCTGTAGGTCCCTGCTTCTGTTTCCATCAGTTGCTAGGTGATGATATGCTATTATTCCTGTCTACAAGTACCGCTATTTCCTATGCATAATCTCAAATACTTGCTAATGTTCCTCATCTGGGCCAGATCCTCCATCCACGTTGGCCATGTGCTTTTTACTTCACCTAACCCATGACGGCCTCCTTTTATTTATTTATTTATTTTCTTGCTGGTCATGTTTGGTTCTATTCGAGGTCTCTAGGCCATCTGGCCTCTGGTTTCTGGTCCTTCTTTCAGTGTCCGGGGTGGGCTCCCTCTCTTGGCATGGGTCTCCTATACTAGATTTTTCAACTGGGCTAATCTTGTATAGGTCTTGTACAGGCAGCCACAAGTGGCTATGAGTTCTTGTAAATGCCACGTCATATCCAGAAGCCAATCTTTTATGGCACACTTCTTTATCCTCTAGCTCTTCCATCCATTCTGTCCCATTTTCTGAGATGTTCTCCAAGCTTAGGAGTAAGAGTGGGGTAGGGATGACTATATACTTCATCTCCTTACTGTTAGCCATTCCCAATTGCTTATTCAAAGGACTGTGATGAGTTATGAGTCTGTGCAGTAGCCAGTGCCTTCTGTAATGAGCAGCTTCTCTGACCAGGATTAAAAGCAGCACAAATCTGCTGGTATGTTCAGAGTTGAGAGGATTTCTGTGCATTACAGATTACAACCCTAGATTTGATTTTCATAGGTTACTAATGACAATTTTCAAGCTCCTCAATGGAACATGAGAGATCTGGATACAATAACAATATTCCAGAATAAATGTTTGTAGGCAGATAGCAATGTAAGACAAAACTATAGAATATATTTTAAAAAGCAGCTCAGATCTCCAAAGATAATTTAAAAAGTGATTGCTTCAAAAAAACAAAATCAAAAACACATCAAGGTAAAGTATCTATATTTTCTTAAGTACTTTTTCCCCTTGGGTAACTACTTAGATTTTTTTTAACATATATTTTTTATTCAACTGCATTATATTTTTATTTTCTGCTTTAAAATGGAAAGAAAAATTGATCCTGAAAGTAAGAATGTCTATGCTGCCTTGGGGAAAGGTAAAGGCAGTAAACAACTTCCTCATATATGAAAAAGATGTCTCACTGTTTCCCGAATTATTCAATATCTGCTTTATATTCTGTACCTTATGATTTTATTAACTGAAGTTCTTCTTTTGGACAGGGTCTGCTATGTGTCCAAGGCAGATTTGAACTGATGACCTCTTGTGTTAGTTTCGCAGTGCCTGTCCTGTCTCCTGTACACCTGTTCTTAAAAGACAGGTGCTTCTGATTTCCTAAAGCAGCACCTGTGTTTTCCTCGATCAACAAAACATCCAGGATGTCATCAGATAGCAGCTGAATGCTGGAACTTTCCCCACCTGCCTGATGCTGTCATCACTGCATTCATAAATTACCTTCATTTATTACTTTCTCTTGTTTTATGACTACAGAAGATTATGTAACCATTTCTATTTTGCAAGGTGCTACCTAGAGTAATCTGAGTGTGTTTCCAGACCATTGGATACTCATGTTTAGTTCAAAATAGACTTATTGATATGAGAGCTGCAATTTATTTAGGGCAGCAATTAAAGTGCTAATTTGTAAGAAACTATTTTGTTGGATAGATGTTTAAAGTTTCATTCTGCAGAGAATATTGAGACAGCTATGTATGTGATCTGAATAGTCTACCTACCCATTACCAATCACTATATTTTTCTTCTCCATTTCAAACCTCTGATGTGCGAGTAGTGTGTGTTGCACCTGCTGTACCTGGCCTTCATTCTTTCCTTATGTTGGTAATACTAGACTTTATTTGAGCCCTACTCTCCCAGGAAGATAGAGATGTCTAAGTAGTGCCTCCATACTTATTCTAAAACCCTCCTCTATTCCTTTCTAAAAAGGGCAACCCTTTTTAGGCTATGATCCTTTTTGATATCTCACTTAAGACCTATTCCTTATTTGTTTATCTGCCCGTGTGAAATCGCTTCCTAATTTGTAAACAGCACTCCTACTGCAAAGTGTGAATATGTGATTTCTTAAATTTGTCCAGTGCTTATGGTCTTTTACAATGCTCGAGAGTCCTTGAACTACCCAATCAAACCTTGAATGAAAACAAGTACGAGTCTATTTTTATTTTTAAATTATGTGACATATATCTCTGTATGGTTATGTGGTGTGCATATAGGTGACCACCACAGGTAGAAGAGGACATTGAATCCCCTGGAGCTGAAGTTACAGATAGTTCTGAGCTGGTCAATGTGAATGCTAGGACTAAACTTGGATCATCTGAAAGAGAAACAGGAGCTCTTAACTGCTTAGTCATCTCTCCAGCCTCAAAAAAGAATGTTTTACCTAAATTATATGTTCAGATCACTTTCACACTACTGCTCATAAAGACAATGCGCTTTCTTTTTCTAAGTGTATATAGCAAGTATTCAGTGCACATTGAACAAATGGTTTTACTCTGAACATATAAGTTGCTTTAAAGAGAATATTAAATTTTTTCCCCTTTCAGGGCACTAGAGAAGACTCAGTGGTTAAGAGCACTGGCTGCTCTTCAAGAGGACCTGGGTTCAGTTTCCAGCACTGGCAGTGGCTCAAAACTCTCCATGACTCTAGTCCCAGGGGATTTCACACTTTCCCCACTCTCTGTGGGCACCAAGCAAGAAGGCAGTGCACAGACACATATGCAAGTATAACACTCATAAATAAGGTTTTTTCTCCAAATAATGCAGGGAAAATTACACCTAGTTTCCCTAGGATTTCTTTCAATTATTTCATAGACCTCTCACCATTATTCTGGCTCAGAAGGCATAATAAGAGTTCCAAACATATCTTACAAAAACCTCGTGAAGCCATCTAAAACAAAACTATCAAAGACAAAACTGCTTACAACTTCTCTTGCCCTGCCTCCCCTTCTCAGATATAATCATTATTGATTCCTTTAGGGATCACACCCATTTACTTCTGCCTATTTTAGTTATTCTCAATGGAATAGCTAAATGGAATTTAAATTTTAAAAAATTCTTAGCATAAAAAGTACATGTTAAAGTTAGGATGGGCAGAAATAATATTATCAATTTTATTATCATGAATGTTGTCAACAATGAAATTTTATCAAACATAATTTACTCATTTTATAAGTAAATAAAATCATTAAAGTATTCAGAACACACACACAAACACACACACATACTTCAGCTTCACATAATTTTTAACATGGGACAATAAAAATCCTTAAAGGAGTGTTATGTTAAAAAATATAAGCTACCAGGGACTGGGAAGATGGCTTTGTCAGTAGAGGTGATTTCTACCCAACTATGAGGACCTGTGTTTGATTCATAGCACCTACATAAAAAAGCCAGGCATGGCAGTATGCTCTTCGAGTCTGTTGTTAGAAGGCAAAGTCAGGAGGATCCTTGGGGTTTGTCAGTTAGCCACCCTAGACACTTATGGAACCTCCAGGTTCTATGGGATAACTTGCCTCAAAAAATAAGGTAGAGAACAAGAGAGGAAGACACCTGATGTTGACCTCTGACCTTTGCAAATACGTACACACAAGCAGATGAAACTTCACACACACACACACACAAAAGAAACTTCACACAAAATATGAAATATCAGAAACATTAGTATATGTTATAAATGGGCTAAAATATTTTTGAGCCATGATTTAACTGCTAAGCTATTAAGGAGAAGGATACATCACTAAGCCAAGAATACATAGCTGACATCTGAAATAAGGCATCATTTCAGCAGTGGTATCATGTTTAAAACTATGGCCTAGTTTTCAAAAAGGATAAATGTATATTTTCCCTATTTAAATAAAGGTTTATAATCCAATTTTCAAGCTATGTTGCTCAACTGGCAAAAAGAGAAGGAATTAAGCAAAAAGAACACTGAAAAAAACATTTTGATAAACCCTCATTTTATAGTTCAATAGTCTACAGTAAGAGTGTGCTGACAGTTGAGATCTGTGAGGACTTGTTTTGTGGTTACAATGGAAAGAGGAATAGCTAAAATTCAGTGGTTGATGCCTGAGATACTAGGTATCTCATAATCCTTGGCACAGTCTCATAATATAAAAAAAAAGTCTCCCATAAAAGGCAAATGGTATTGTCAAAAATATTATACCATTTTGTAATGACTATGAAGGAGAGATCAGTGACTGAAAAATGGATAAGAAAGGCAAGTGGAGATTAGAGTTCCCCAAAATACAGAAAAGACTGGCACTGGCAGTTTGACTTCTGGGAAACAATAAAGTTAAGGATGAATCTGCAGCCTACAGGACTTGGCACAACTGAACCTGAGGCAGGAATGATCTACAGCATTCAGCTCCCAGAGATAATCTTTCTTGCAGAATCTGTGGCCAAAGAATATTAATAAATAGTTAAAAGCTGACATTTTCACTGCCTTCTGTTTCAATGGTTAGATTTTTACCTGTATTATTTATTAAAGTGCAGAAGTATGGAGGATTTGTAGAAGTATCAAATTTCTTCAGATATAGACATTTTTAAACATGTTTTTTAGAAGAATGGCTGTTTCTAACAAAAACTATTTCAAATTCTCTAAGAGTACATCAAGAGGACTGAAAATGGAGGTGTCTTTTATGCTACAATATTGTAATAGAGTTCACAATGAAAACCAGGTTGGGAGACAAAGAACTTTTCCTCAAAAACCCAAGCCCCTGGTGCCAGGAGAGAAACTTATCTTTCTTCCTGGCACCCACAGCTAAATCTACATTTGTACATCTTCTGGATTTAATTTCATGGTTTGTTTAAGTTGTAGTAATGTTAGGTAAGGCAGAGACAGGTTGAGGATTTCTCCTAGGTCTGGCTAAGATTGCGTGTGTGTGTGTGTGTGTGTGTGTGTGTGTGTGTGTGTGTGTGTGTACGTGTGTGTACGTGTGTGTGTGTGTATAAAAATCTCTGTTTTATCATTTAAATATTATATCATCTCCTCTTAATGTGGATGAGTGTTCAGATCCAGAGCCAGGGTTTATAGATGGGGGCTCTAGTAACCATATTAACCTAAGTGTCATGATAATCATGAGTTGATTTCTTAAAAAAAAAAAAAGCACAAGACTAAATTTGGTGCAACTGCTCTCTTTCAAATTGTGACATGGACCAACGTACTTTTCATGAATCTCTAGATTCTAGATGCATTATATAAATGATGTTTTTAAAGACAGGGTGTCTACATAGCCCTTGCTGTGCTGGAACTCATATATATTAGACTACCTTGGAACTAACAGAGATCCTCTTGTCTCTACCTCCTAGGATTAAAGGCATGTGCCACCATGTCCAATTAAATATATGATTTTAAACATATGTTTAAAGCATAACAATAATAAAATTTTTAATGTTCAGATTTAAAGCCCATTAAGCCCATAAGTTTTGATTTAGCATTTATAAGATATCTATTCCAATAACTATAATTGAAACTCTACTGTGGGGCACATATGCGAACCACAAAGACACCATTAGGAGCATTACCTTGACTCTAACTGTTTTATACTAGAGTGTAACTGCTGTACACGTCTGTCTGCTGCTTCTTCTTTTCCCTGAGCAGACATAATATCTTCCTCCTAGAAAGTAAAGAATCTAAAGGTTACTTGAAGTATCTGAGAACATAATTCACAAACACCATTTTACAGCATGAAAACTACAGCAGACTATAAAGTTATGTTACTAGAATGCTAATATGTAAGTTTAAAAATGATATACTTAGGAAGCAAACATACATACGCCCTTTGTATTAAGGGCTTAGGGGCAAAATTCATCATTAATATCATATTAAGCAACCAAAAGTTACTGCAAGTAGAATTCTGGCACTGATTCACAATGCTTCCACTGCTCATCCCGCAAAACAAGGCTAACATTTCTATACAGCCACTCTGATGTTATAATATGATCTCTTAAATATTTTCTATTAGCTATGAAAATAAGACAGGATAAGTTGGTGCCCTGACAGAGTGATGCTTTGAATACTATCCACAGGTTTGTTTTTTTTTTCATCAAGTCTTTCTAGAAAAGGTTCTTGCCCATCCTTGCTTGCCTTCCTTTACATTAAACATTTTCTTCTTTTCCTTCCTTTCTTTCTGAGACAGGGTTTCTCTGTGCAGCCTTGGCTGTACTCGCTTGTAGATCAGGTTGGCCTTGAACTCACAGAGATCCACCTGCCTCTGCCTGACTGCTGGGATTACAGGCATATGGCATCATGCCTGGCTACATTAAACATTTTTTAAATATCATTTTACTTTCTCCATTGGTCTTGACGGTATCTTTGAAGTTTTTTTTCTTCCCCAAGACAGGGTCTTCCTGTAGCCCTGACTAGTTCAGAAGTCAGTGTCAACAAAGGCAGCCTTTCAGCTTGGGGCAATCCTTCTGCTTACATCCCAAGTGCCTGGATTACAGGTGTTCTCCTCCATGCCTGGACTAGCAGACTCTTTGAAAATAAAATTTTCCAGCAGTAGACATACCACCTTGGATTTATTATTTTTAGTCTGAGCCCAAGAGATCCTACCTCAAAAACTAAACCAAATGAACAATTAATAAACTTCCTTCAGAATTTTTTGAAGTCTCCTCGGGACAAACTTTGTTTATTTCGCATGTTTTGTTTGATTTTGAAATGCAGCTTCACTGGATCGAGAGCCTGTTGAGAGCTGTGTTCTCCTTCAGCACTTTCCATGCATTATGCCAATAGCCTAACCATCCAGGTCAGTTGACTGTTTCTGCAATGTCTTTCCTTAACTACCAATGTTGTCATGATTCCAGAGGCAGCTTTGTTTGTTTATCCTCCTTGGCGGGGGGGGGGGGGGGGGGCATGTCCTAAGACTCCTGGGTGCTAATGTTTTCTACCAACTTTAGGTCGTTTCCTGTCCTCTTTTTTCTCTTTTCTGCAGTTCCAATTGTAGTTATATTAGACTGGCTCATACTACCCAACAGAACTAGATATTTGAAACTGATTCTTGGGCAAGGATATTTCTACTTTTCTCTATTCAACTTCCTTGCTTATCTAGTCTTTTCCAATCTACTTTTGGGCCTATCTAATGAATTACCCCCAACCCCCTGCCCAGTTACTGTAAAAGCCCTAGGATTTTTATTTTAAAATTGTTTTCTAGATCTCAATCAAAATTCTCTACCTTTCTCTTCATTTCAACTTTATTTTACTCTAATTTAAAAACAAAACAAAACAAAAAACTCCAATTCCTTGAGTATTCCTTTTTTTTGAAATGGGGTCTTAAATAGCAGTACAGGCTGGTCTTAAGCTCACTATGTACGGAGGATGATCCTGACTGCCTCAGCTTCGGCCTCTGTTCTACTTCTCAAATGCTGGGGTTAGAGGTGTGCATTGCCACGCCTGCCTGGATTCGGTTTGTCGTCTTCTTCTTCTTCTTCTTCTTCTTCTTCTTCTTCTTCTTCTTCTTCTTCTTCTTCTTCTCTTCCTCCTCCTCCTCCTCTTTCTCCCTCCTCCCCCCTTCTTCTTCTTCATCATTGTCATCTTCCTCCTCCTCTTTTTTGTAGTCCTGGGTCTTAACCTGGTACTAGTTACTTTTCTTGGTGCTGTGACAAAAACACATGACAAAAGTTATTTAAGAAAGGAAGGAAGGGTTTGTTTTGGCTATTGTTTGAGTTTCTATGTCCATCATACTAGGGAAGATATTGAGGCAAAGGCATGAAGTAGTTGGTCATATTTTACCGTCAGTCAGCCCCTGGAAGAATGCTCCCATGATCACAGTGGCTCTTCTTACCTCTATTAACCTAACCTAGAAATTCCCTCAGACATCCAAAATGTAGTTGGTGATTCTAAAACCCTTCATGTTGAGAAGATAAACCATTGCATCCATGCTAGGCAAGCCACAGCACACTGACTACTGAGCTATGACTCTACCCCATCTTAAATATAAATGTAACGGTCAATTTTGAATGCTATATCTTCTACATGAAATAAGCAGGTCAACTGACAGTTTTGTATTCTCCATTTGCCCTAATCTTTGCCCTTCAAGCATAGAAACTACTTTTCTGTTCAGTAATTTTTGGTTGAAAACTTGCTATTGTCAACAGTGTAGTTATTCTGGTATTGCACAAGTATTATTCAACTGGGAAATGATCCTGCTTTTATGTGGTCTCTGTAATCTGTTCCACAGTGCACAGCAGCTGACCTCTGTGACTATTTCTGATTTCCACTTTTGTTTATGTATAGGCAGGTTCTATGGAGTGTCCCTAACCTACACAATCAAGGGTCAGTCTAGTAGGACAGAAGTAAGGTTTAATTTCTTTGTGATTTCCTTGTTTCTAGAAGTTTGTTTCCTTTAATTTTCAACTTTGGAGTTTGTCCTCTTATACTTCAAATAATAAAATAACTTTCTGAGGCTCAATTTGTACATATTTCTAGGATGTACTTAACCATACAAACAGCAAACTCAAATATTTAGTTCATTGTCTTTTGATTTCACCAAAGTAGGTTTCAGTCTGTTCTTGATCCCCTCTACGTGTATATGTTGACTATCAGGCACAGGTTTAGTAAAAATTTAAACTAAGAAGATGGGTTTCTTTTTTTCCTTACTGATCTTCTTGCTGCCAGTATGTCCTTTAAAAATATCCAAAGGTTAAAAAAAAAAAAATCCAATGGTTTTTTTAGGTTTAAACTTTGAGTACTTAAGCCATTATAAAGCTATTTTTTAAAAAGCCATATGTGTGGCGAGTAAATTATAAGAATCATCAGGTCAGAAATCTAAAATGTAGACATTCTTATTTCTTTAGTTCCTATTTTAGGATGTTTTCCAGTCTAAAGAAAAAAAATTACTGTGGGAGATCTCTCATACCTCTCTATACTATTCTATCACTACTGGAACTCTACAATCAACTTTTAAGAAATCAGGAAATAATATATATATAGTCTCTATCAGAACTAGAATTTTTAATAATTATATTCATCTAAATCTAAAGCCTGAAATTTCCTCAATACCTTTCTAGAAGTCCCCTTTGACTCACAGAAATAGCCTATTATGACAATAAAAACCTTAATAAACAATACAAACTATGGCATTAGGTATTTATTTCCCACTTGCATAGGACAAGTTAAGCAAAATTTGACTGTAATCTGCATTTTAACAATCTGTTTGCAGTAGCTACAGTGTTTTAATTCACTATGCTAAAGTTGATGGAAATAGTGTCTTCACTAAGTTATTGCAAATGCTATACCTTCTTCAGCATCTGTTCTTGAAGACCTTCAGTCACTTTAGTTAATTCTTCCACTTTTGTTACTGCAACTCTCAGATCTAACTTGGCTTGCCTGAAAAAGAAAGAAAATTTACATGTTATGATAGACACCATAAAGACTGGAAGTTCAAAATCTAAATTTAGTAAAATAGTTACTAATGTTTATTGTAACTAAAAATGAATCCCAAAGGTAAATTCTAAACTATTTCCTTATTGCTAGTAAAATACATGTAAAAGCAAACAAAAATATGGTTAATTGTAGATGGGTATAAAGAAGAATACTTTATTTAGATAAATTATATTTAATGTACAATCTTATGTATTTAATGAAGAAAAATCTGACCATCACAAACAAGAACTTCAGTATAATGTTGCTTTTCTATTTGTTTCATGGGTTATTGAACAAGTGAAAGTAAAGTACATTAAAGTGCCCAGTAAATACTAGTCAAATGTAAGGCTTAAAGCATCTGCTAGGAGTCTCAGTACACAGAGCATCATGAGCCCAGTGCTCACCTGACACTGCTAAGAGAACAAAATTCTCCCATTTGTAGACCTATTTCTTATTTTGAAAATATCCAGTCAACTACTAAGTTGTCTGTGAAGTGTGTATTTATGGCCCAACCTTTAGCATCACTTCTGAGGATTGATTTCCTTAAGCCTTTCTGTTCCTTAATACAAGTTTCATAGGCTTGAAGCTGCCTGAAACAGCGATCCTCCTGCTTTCTTTCCCTACCTACCAGGTCCAGCTTCAGGCTTCAAACTCCATTTTAAAATTTATTTCTAGATTTCTCATTAAAAATGGGAAAAAGCTGAGTAGTGTTCCATAGTGTAAATGTACCATAGTTTCTTTATCCATTCTTCAACTAAGGGACATTTAGGCTGTTTCCAGGTTCTGGCGATTATGAATAAGGCTGCTATGAACATGGTTGAGCATATGTCCTTGTTGTGTGGTGGAGCATTTTCTGGGTATATTCCAAGGAGTGGAATAGCTGGGTCTTGAGGAAGCCCTATCCTCAGTTTCTGAGAAAGCGTCAGATAGATTTCCAAAGTGGTTGTACAAGTTTGCATTCCCACCAGCAATGAAGGAGTGTTGCTCTTTCTCCACATCCTTGCCAGCATGTGTTGTCACTTGAATTTTTGATCTTAGCCATTGTGATGGGTGTAAGATGGAATCTCAGAGTTGTTTTGATTTGCATTTCTCTGATGACTAAAGAGTTGAGCATTTCTTTAAGTGTTTCTCAGCCATTCAATATTCCTCTGTTGAGAATTCTCCGTTTAATTCTGAGCCCCATTTCTCAATTGGGTTATTTGGTTTTGTGATGTTTAATTTCTTGAGTTTTTTTTTAAATATATATTTTAGATATTAGATCTTTGTCAGATGTACAAGGAGAACATCGTGACAGGTGGATCGGGGCCCAGGGGTCTCTGCTCAAACTATTGCACTAACCAAGGACAATACAAATAGTAAACATCGAACCCCTACTCTGATCTAGCCAATGGACAGGACATTCTCCACAGTTATATAGAGAGCGGGGACTGACTCTGACATGAACTCTGGTGCCCCATATTTGACTACCTCCCATGGGTAGGGAGGCCTGAGGGGACACAAAGATGAGACTTGATAGCCTATGACCATATAGAGAGGGAGGAGGTCCCCCTTGGTCATAGACCGAGGAGAGGGCATTAGGGTGAAAGTGGGAGGGAGGGAGGAACAGGAGGATACAAGTGATGGGATAACAATTGAGTTATAATCTGAATAAATTAATAAAATTTAAAATGGGAAAAAGTGTTATTTTCATCATTTTTGAATAAACATCTATATTGTTCTCTTGGGGAAAGGTGAGGATCAGTCAACCCCAAAGCCTCATCTCTTGCCAGTTGCTCCCATGTACCCTATCACAGGTTTAAAAGGGAACATACAAATCACATACTTCCTGAGCACACTAGGAATTTTTCCATTTTTATTATACAAGTCTCTCTCTCTTTTCCTAATTTTTCAACATTTACTCAAGTCCTCACTGGTTTTATCTACACAAGAGCCTCAATCACAATCCTTATAAAACATAGTTTCTTGTACATTGACAGACCACACTGCATTATAATCAATGCTACATGGGTTCTCCCTTGTGAAGTTATGAGTTCATAGAAGATGGCACACAACTTGAAGGCAGAGACCATAGTTTATTATTTTTTAACCCTTTTGGAGACAAGAGCACAATAAATGAGTGTAAAGGAGAGAAGGTGAAAACACCAGCTATAAGCACAACTGTGTCTTCATGTTTTATCATTTCAATGTTCACATGTGCAGAATCCTAGAATGGTTTTTGGAAGCCTCTACGTGCACACTCATGTACACACACAAACACCCTTCTGTTCCTTCAAGCAGATCTACTACTATATAAGTCTATGCTTTGTACTTGGATGTGGTTGAAGACCAGATAGTTTAGTCTTACAATTAAACTTAATTGTTTAGGGGTTAAGATGTTTTTAGATCTAGATAGATGTTTTAAGTTGACAGAGATGAGATGTGATAGACATTGATTCTCATTCAGAATTTTAGAATCACCAAGATAGGGAAGATATTTTCTATAAGGTTACCAAATACAATTAGTCAAAATACCATGAACGTAACATTCATATAATCCCTGATTGTTTCCTGGTTCTTCTGGCTGTATGTAATTTTTGAATTTATGTATAATAATATAAATGTATATGCCAATAAAATAAAATAAGATCTTTAGAAAAAAGAGTACAAGGCATAGCAATAAAAATGATTTGAGAAGACACTGTCCTGCCTAGACAGACTGGATGCCAAAGAAGAATGGATGTTAGGAGGCCTCCCTTTTCTGAAAAGAAGGGAGGAGGGGTGGAGGGTGGGAAGGTGAGATGAAATGGAGGGACCTGGAGGAGAGGAGATAGGGGAAGCTGCAATAGAATGGATGTGCTTAAAGATAGTGTTATCATCCATTGCACATTGGGGTGTGAAGTGTGGGGCAAAATTTTATTTCTCCTAGAGATGAGGAAAATGAAGTTCATGTGCTTAGCAACCAGCCAAAACTATCCATCAGTGAACGGCTGCTAGTCTGAATGTAACTGTCCTTTCAACCCACAGGCTAAAATCCTGTAAAAGTACAACCCTCACATAACCTCATGGGATGGTCTTAGGAGGTGGGATGTTTGGGAGGTGATGAAGCTATGATTGTAGAGCCCCTAAAAAACAGGATCAGCAGCCATGTAAAAGAGGCCCCAAGGGAGGCTGCTTGTACCTCCGTGTGAAAGTGCACCAAGGTACAAGGTTCCATGCCCACACTGGACTTGGAACATGCTGGTGTCTTGACTGTGGCCTTACCATCCTCTAGCACTATAAAGAAATAACTTTACGGTATTTCCAATCTATTTCACCCTACGGTATTTTGTTAAATAGTGAAATGGACTAAGGCAATGAAGGGACAGGATGTAAACGCTAAGTCCATAATCTATGCTTCTCATACAGCATCCCACACCAGAGCACAACCTCAAGAGGTACACAGATGCACACTATTTACCAAAACAGTTATAAATATAAATGAAACATTCTTAAATAGCCATCTATTTCAGATGCACAACTTGAGGACAATGCTGTCTAGCTTACTTTTGACCAATTCTTGAAACAAACAAAAATATTAATATCAAATAGTTGCTGCAAAGGTCCATTTGTGACCCATGTGCTCTACAAGTAAAATGGGACATTCTTTGTTTTCCAAAGAGTAAGAGAAGCAAACATTTAAAAATAATATATAATTATAATCACCTCTTAAATAAAATTAGGGTTAAACACTGTGAAGAAAGAACAATAGGGAAACCCTATCCTCATCTCAAAACCCCTTTTTGCTTTCCCTCTGGAAAGCTGGCTGCCAACACATATGGAACTGTCTGGCAATCCTGTGACTAAGCACATCTGCTCAAGGCCACTTCTCACATGGGAGCGATCCCAAGAGACATCATGACTCAAAACTTGTGGCACACACGTTCCAGATCTCTACAGCATTTTTATAATAGAAGACACAATGTTTTTCAAATTTAAACATGAAACATCTGAGAAAAATCTGTTATCTCCGTTAAAATAAAACTATTACCTGGCAAAAGTACATTTAAAAATAAGTGGTATATAAAAGTTATTGGCACATACACTTTTGGGGGGAAACTGCATTTGTAAAAATGACTAGAAATGAACACAATGAATATACATACATTTCAATTTACATACTTTATCTATTACACTCAATATGATAGCATGAGTTTAAGAACTGCACTTGTATAACACTGATTCTTATGTTCTTCAATAAAACCATTTATTTATGAATAATTTCATTATCACAGGTTTAAAATGACTTGGATTTTACTAAAATGTTGAGAGTACTAAAAATTTACCTTTATTCTTGAATTTTTGAGATTATTGGTAATAAAACAGATATAAAGGTCAATATAGCTTAAAGGCTGGATCTATACTAGAAAACACAGAATACTTTTGATATGAATGGCATAACACTTCTGTTAACTATATCAAAATGATTGATTAGGGGTGCTCATTCTGAAATCACATTACTAAGTACTCACCCATTATTGAGCAGCTAAGTGAAGAGTATAATACAAAAATTTTCTGAATAATGAGAGACTAAGAAAGCAGTTGTACCTCTGAAAGATTGATGAGCAAGGGATGTGGATAGAAAACTCATATAAATTAGTTTACTTTATCGTTCCAATAAAGGAAAATTTAGTTATTTAATTTGATAAGTTAATCCCTCAAAATATTTTCTTACCATCTTTTGTGGATCTTATAGGTTAGTGAGAAGAGTTGAAAATATATACAGTTACACATTATAATGTGTTAAAGTGATGCAACAGGCTAGCATTCATTCTACAACTGTTGTGGAGAAGAAGTACCCTAGGCTTTAAGAAGAAAAAGTGATCTGAAGTTATGACACATGAACTGAACTTTTAAATTTGGGAGGGCATTTGTTAAAGGAAGGAATTTAAGGCAATCTGAAAAATTTGAGAGAAACAAGCTAAAATATGGCTTGTTCAGAAAAGTAAAAATAGTTCAGAAAGCTGAAGTGAGGAGTAGGCTGGGGTCAGGTCAAGGAAGACTATGTCATTCTGGGAAGTCACTGATATGACACAGCAGAGTCAGGGGTTTCCGCAGTGGCTTACATGAGAAGAGGCCCAGCAAGGGCAATGACAACACAGTGATAGGGAGTGAGACACTTTAAATGTGGATTTGGAGGCAGAACAATGTATGATGCCTCCCTCCTCCTTTTCTGAATCAGGAACTGGATGACACTACAAACAGAAAAAAGGTTTGGAAAATGGGACAATGAGCTCAGTTCAGAGTCCATTGTGTTTTAACAATCAGGATGGAGATACCCTATAGGACTCTGGGTTAAGACAAGCTAGAAACCTAAGACAGAGTAGGATACGGGGGTAACTCTAACTGAGACTCCTAGTAGCAGGGGTCATGGAGACTGAAGAGGAAACTCTCTAATTAGACAGGACTCCTAGTGGAGGGAGGGGAACAACAACCCACCCACAATTTACCCTGCCTACAAGATGTGCAGGGATAAAGATAGAGCAGAGATTGAGGGAGTCTAACCAATGCCTGGCCCAACCTGAGACCCACCCCATGGGAGAGAGCCAAACCTTGACGCTATGAAAGATACCCTGCTATGCTTACAGACAGATGCCTAGCATAGCTGTTTTCTGAGAGGCTCTACCTAGCAGTGGATCAAAACAGATGCTGAGACTCACAGCCAAACATTGGGTGAAGTGTAGGGAGTCTTGTGGAAAAGTCGGGGGAAGAACAGAAAGACCTGAGGTGAGGAGCTCTACAAGAAGACCTACAGAGGCAACTAACTGGGGCCTAGAGGAGCTTGCAGAGACTGAAGCACCAACCAAAGATCACGCATAGAGTGGACCTAGGCCCCTACACAGAGGTAGCTGATGGGCAGTTCAGGCTTCAGGTGGGTCTCCTAGTAAGGGGTGGGGGCTGTCTCTGACACTGACTCTGTTGCCTGCTTTTTGATTACTTCCTCCTGGTGAGGCTGCCTCGACAGGCCACAGAGAAAGAGGATGCACTCAGTCCTGATGCAACTTGATGAGCTGGGGTGGGTGGGTGGGTGGGGGCTCCCTTTTCTGAGGAATAGGGGAGGGAGGATGGGTAAGAGAGATGGAGGGAGGGTGAGACTAGGAGGAGAGGAAGGAGGGGTCTATAATCAGGATCTAAAGTGAATAAATTAATTTTAAAAACAACAACAACAAAGAAGAAATAAAAACTTATGCTATCCTACTCATAGAAACTACTGAAAAAGTGAAGGATAACATAGTCAAGCAACATGAGGGGAGTCATGTCATATTACCCATAATCTTACTAAGGACATTTTTTTTGGCTTCAAAACCCATGATATATAGTTAAGTTAATTTTTGGTTGTGGGTACAGAGGATTAAACTCAAAGTTTTGTAAATGACAAATAAGTATCCTATCATTGTATTACATACCCAGATCCCAATTCTCAGTCAATAATGTTAGCAAGGTACATATTCCTTATATAAAAACAGTATCAATGCATGTTAATGAGTGGCTAAAGTTAATTAGAATATATACGTTATTTGAAGACCAAATGTATAGCACTGAACAAGCAAGGCACGTCTCTTAACACCAAGTCAATGGCACAGCCATTTAAAATTATATTGAACAAAATTATTTGAAAATTATTTTAATTCTTAACCCCTTTGCTCTTTTATCCTTTCCTTAAATTTTTTTTTTCAAAAATAAAATTTAATCGTATCATTTCACGTCAGTGGCTGCTCAGAATGACATCAAGCCTTCCATGACCTGACCTCAGGCCATTCCTCACTTCAACTTTCTGAACTATTTTTGTTAAGTTTCAGAATTTAACATGTACCCATATGCTAGTGCTTCAGGCCATTAGAGGAAATCCTTCTACACAGACCAAACCCATCACTCCTAAAGGATATACATAAATGGCAATACATATGTTTAAGAAAAGGTCTCACTGCTGCAACTCACTGGGATCCCCTTTATTTCAGATTCCCATGCTTGGTTCTCTCTGTCTCTCTGTCTCTCTGTCTCTCTGTCTCTCTGTCTCTCTCTCTCTCTCTTTTTTAGAAATATCCAAGATGCAGGATTTAAGCCCACTGAGATAGATATGTATTAAAGCAAATATAATAAAATGAGAAAGCACCTACAGAGAAACAACATGAAATTTCCATTAAATGAGTGAGTGCTAAATATATCTGCAAGGATAAAAGAGTAAAAACCTGGTATAATGAAGAAAACACCTTCCTGGAGAAAGCAAGTGTAGCTAGACAAATTTTCTGAGATACAGAATAATGATCAAAAGGCAAAAAGAAGGAAGCCAAGAGGTTTGGCGAAACAGCAAAGTGACACTTAGAGCACTTTACACATGAGCGTCAAGGAGGGCCAGGTGAATGAAGGTTGTTAGAAAACCCTGAGCAGTTTCATCTGCTGTGCTAGGGTATCACCACAACTCTCAAAAAGGAAAATAAGAGAAGCTTTAATTATATATCCACATGATTTCAGTTTTTGGAATCATATTATCAGACAACAGCAAATGAAACTATGTTTCAGTGTAAGTACAAATGTGTTTAAAGAACTTCTAATTTACTTTTTCTTGGCATGGTAATATAGAGAAACTAAAAACTAAATTTTGGTAATGTCAATATGCCCATCATTCAGAATCTGTCAAACTTGAAAGCAACACCCTTCCCTTCAGAGAAGCATCTGCTTATCCTTATGTTCCTTCAAGTCTGTGGCAGGAAAAGCAGGCATAGTTTTATGTATACAACTCTGAACTGATTAATGTTGGGGTACAGAATACCCTTGGTAAATATTATGGCAAAATTGCTTATGGGCAGCACAACACTCATGATCCTTTCGGCTGCAGAAAACCACAATTAGTATTATCACTCTCAACTCATTTAATCTCAAGTCATAGTCTTTACACCAAATGTCCAAAACATGAGATGAATGTTCCACACAGATGTCAAAAATCAACACACCCACTCATCATCCTTTCTTTTTCAGTCAGCTCTCGTTCTTGCTTCTTTATGGCTGTGAGTACTGTCAGAGAGCCAGGCTTAGGCACATACTAAGATTAGCAATGAAAAGATGTGAGTTCCAACTTGCCTTTTCCTTGAGTCTGTTGGGAAATCCTGAGTGAGACAGTTCAAGCCTTTGGTTCCATTTAGTTCATAACGTTAAGAAGTTAAATCAAATTGCCATTAAGATGCTGTCTGCCAGTTCAGCTTTGTAATAGTTTACCTTGAACTCCCACTTTCCCTTTCAACATGGGATCTTCCATATCCACAGTACATGAGTGCACATCCTTATGAACCAATTTCCTTACTCATTTTTCTTCCAGGATCTATCTCTGTATTCTAGGTCATCCTAGTATGCTACAGATATTACTTCTCCTTGCAATCTTTTCTGGGCCTAGAATTCAGACTTGACTTGTTGTTTCTAACTGTCCTGACAAAGCTTTCAGTTTTGTTTGGTGATCCTTCTTTTCTTTGTTTTCTAAGTTCATGTTAAACTATGATATGTGTTGTTATTGCATGTTTTTATGCTCAAGACCCATATCTGTTTAATGTAAACATTATATTTTAGATCTATATTATGGCATTTTATAACTTTATATGAAATACATGAATGCTTGTTGTTGATGCCTAGTTTTCCAAACACATAATTACTACATTTTACCTACTGTTCCCATGGTGACAAACAGGTAGGCTGCCCGAGTTCCTAAATTTTACAAACAGCCACATTCTATAGAAACAATGACTACGTTATGCAATATAATTGCTAGAAACGTTTTTATTTTAAAAACATATAGCTATATTAATATATATACTTTGTTCCTAGAGTATACATAGAAATATGAATATACCTCAATACTTAAAATGTCTATAATGAACAGACTATTATATAAATGTTGTTGAACTATATGTTAATGCATACTATCCTCTTTTAGACTTCATTAGTATATTCTACCTCAAATCTATATACATATATATGCATGTGAACACACACACACACACACACAGAGAGAGAGAGAGAGAGAGAGAGAGAGAGAGAGAGAGAGAGAGAGAGAGAGAGAGAGAGAGAGATTTTTTTTGAGACAAGGTTTTACATGGACTAGCCTCAAATTCACAATTCTCCTGTCTGCAGCTACTAAGTGCTAGGATTACAGGTATGTGTCTTCATGCCAAGATTCCATATTATAATTATGCCATCAATTTTTGAGTATAAATATAGCATAATAATTCCTAACTATGAAATATGGAACACTAAGAAATCAGAAACTTTATACCTGATCTCAAGTGCTAGTTTGCAGTAAAAATGTCTACAAGCTAAAAATATTGTATTAAATTACTTTTAGATTCTGACTATGAGATACATAAAATGAATTAATTTTGCTTTTAGACTTGATTCCACTTCTAAGTCAATTCTTTGTATATATGTAAATATGCCAAATTTTGGGAAAAACATTCAAAACATTCAAATTTGTAACTCTTCTGTCACATTGATTAGCTTTCATTTTCCAGAATGCTGTGACCTTTGAAATGCTTGCTCACAGTCTTTGCCCAATTATCTCTGGCTCTTACTTATCAATCTTTTTCTATTTTGGTTTATATTTTAAATGTTGAATAAGAAAAATTTCCCATATACAATGTGTATATGACTTAAAAGAAACATCACTCCATGAATATGTACAATATTTATGTTTTAATGTACCATTTAAACCAAATTTAAGTATAAAGTTAAAAAACAGAAACATTTTCCTAGCCAAATATTTAGATTATGTTATTAGAAAATATTCTGTGATGTCTTGCTTTCCAATTAAAATATTAAACCTATAAAAAATAAATATGGAAAGGAAAACTCCTATAAAACTTTCTTATAGATAGAAACTATTTCCAACATGATAATTCCTTACTGACTTATAATGTTATTTCTGATATCCACACTTCCATGAATACATTCCATTTTGTTTTACTTGATAAAACTCATCCTTATAAATAATAAGTTTTCCCCCTACATAATTAATTGTCTTGATAATTGACATTTTACTATTTTAAGGAGAAAGTAGATTACTATACTTCTTTCAATCTTTGTTTCTCTCTCTCTCCCTCTCTTTGTTCTTCCTGCTCTCCCCCCCCAACAATTTACTCCAATTTATATTAATTTGAAATATAAAGATGTGGGAAAACAGTCCCACTAAAGAATTAAAGTTTCTCATCCTGGCATAGTAGTTCTCGATTTTGTTTTGTTTTTAGATTTTTTATTTCTTTGCTGACATTTTTCATTCTATCATTGCAAATTTCTATTTCCTTAATTTTACTAATTTATTAGAGTAAGCTGTGTGTTAGCACTTGTGTGTACAGAGGTGTATTTGCCCCTATACACATGAACACATGTATAGAGTCAAGAGAACATCAAGTCTATTGCTCTCTGCCTTGTTCCTGGTTTCTCACAAAAAACAAGGCTCCCCATTTTCTCAGCTAGGGTAATAGCTGCAAGCAATTCTCTTCTCTCCTCCTTAATGCAAGGGTTACACTCATGCACAGCTATGCTTGGCTTTTTATCTCTGCAAAGGATCTAAATTTAGGTCCATATGCTTGCAGATCTTATCCACTGAGTCATCTCCCTAGTTCCTATCATTTAAATTTTTGAAGTTGTTCTTAATTAGTCACTGATTCATTTTGTTGTGCTTGTTTAGAAATCTTTGTATAAAAGATAATAAAATAAACGAACAAAATAGGATAGCCAATTCTCATTGATGAAAAATAAGAATTCAAGTACAGTAAAAATATATATACTTAACACCACCACATCCAATCATAAACCAACCCTTCTCGTCATAAAGGCACACACAGACTTCAGGACAACAGTAATAGGTGTCTTCAATGATATTCCATTCTCATTTATAGTGACGTCATCTAGATAAAATATACCAACAAATTTCAGAGTTAAGCTGTACTGTAGATCAAATGGACTTAACAGACACCTACAGACTGTTCCACCCAAAAGCTGTAAAGTGCGCATTTCTGAATGATTAGTGAGTCACTAAAGGAATCTGGAAGGAAATAAAACAATTCTTAGAATCAAATAAAAACGAAAACACAACATACTGGGACCAGAGGGAACAAAAAAAGCAATTATAACAGGAAAGTTTGTAGTTACAAATGCATACATTTAAAAAAGACCAGATGCCTCAAATAAACAAATAAACCTCCAGTTGTGGTAGCACAGGCCTTTAATCTTAGCACTCTAGAGGAAGAGGTAGGTGGGTTTCTGTGAGTTCGAGGCCAGCCTGGCCTACAAAGAGAGTTCCAGGACAGCTAGGGCTATTACGCAGAGAAACCCACCCCCCACAAATATAATAAATAAATAAATAATCTAGTAATAAAACTCTAGATCTTAGAAAAGTTTACCCCAAATCAGCACAAGGAAAGAAAGTATAAAGACCGGAGTTTATATTCATGAAATGGAAAACTAAGGAACAACACCAAGGACGGGCTCTATGACAGGAGGAATGCACTGACGAACGGACCCTTAGCAAACTACTCAAGAGACCCACATCAATCGCTAGAGATGAAAGAGAAATAAGAATATATTGCAGCAGTTTTCAATGAGTTCCAGTTACCAGTGAATATTGTGAATTTATATTACAACAAATTAGAAAAACCTAGATGCTACAAAATTACTTATCTTGAATTTGTTTTAATTTTACATATTTTTAGGGCTCAGTGTGTAGCTCAGTGGCAGAAGACTTGCAAGGCTGTGGGTTTGACCCCCCACAACGCCAGTCCTCCATCCTGCGTTCTACCTTAAATCCTATCTTAAAGTTGTATGCAGCTCTGCTTTCCTTATTCTTTTTAATAGGTACATAATGTTCCATTGATGATAGGTATGCTCACTAGTTTTCTGTCAATTTGATACAAGTTAGGAGTTATTGGGGAAGGACAAATACACTGAAAAGCAAAGTATATCCTGACGTTGCTTCCCTCAGATTGGGAGATTTCCTGTTTAATGACTGATGTGAAAGGGCCCAGTGCACTGTGAGCAGCACCACTTCTGGGCAGGTGGTCCTGGTTCTACAAGAAAGAGAGTTGAGCAAGCCAGAGACAGAAAGCCAGTCAGCAGCATTGCTTCACAGCCTCTACGATAGTTCCTGCCCTAACTTCCCGCACTGATGGTCAGCACCATGAAAGGGTATGCATTTAAAACTAAGCCTTTCCTAAGTTGCTTTTAGTCAAAAGTTTTATCATAAACACAGAAAGTAAAGGACAGGAAGTCAATGACTATCTCTTCTAGGTACATCTTTTTCTTCCCAGCCTCGGCTTCCCACTCCTCTACTGGTACTTCCTAGTAACTACCTGCTATGAAACAGGTTTTGGAGCCTCCTTTTCTTAGGCAGAAGTCCAATGGAAGATAAGCAATGGACCACTTTTCTAGGGGAGTGAGTTTTCTGCTGTAGCACTGGCTGACTATGCTATATCCCTTCACAAACACGTTATAGTCACCTGCTGACTCACTGCTCTGATGGCTGATGTTCATACACGCAGTATTTCTGGCAAAGGTTTAATAAAATGGAGAAAGAAAGCATAATAGAAAATCTATGGCATTATAAGTAATTTCCTGAATGTATATAATTAATAAAAAATTCATTCCTGAAAATACCTAAGATGTTTTCGAAGTTTCTCGATCTCCATGTTTTGTTCAGTTACTGTTTTCAGGAAGTGTTGGTTAGTCTGTCATAAGAACAAATCAAAAAAAGTAAGTATTAAAACATTTAGGAACTATATTTTTAAAGGTGACATACAGCATATAAGCAAAACACAAAATAGAACAAAACAAGGTTAGATTCTTGATAATCAACTATGTTTTTTGTGGGTAAAACCTTGGGTCTTCCTTCCTCACCTCTACTCCCATGGATCCTGCTTCCAACTCCCAGACCCTGCACTGTTGTCCAAGGGATTTCTCTGGCTGATGTGCATGTGTAGGAAACTGAAGTGCTATAGGCTATGGGATCAATAGTGTGTACTGTAGAGCAGTCTAACAATGTTAATGGGACCGAGGTATAAATAATACGAATTCCCATGTTGATGATTGGTAGGACAAGACCTATAGCTCCAGAAACACTACTAATTTATCTATTTTTCTAAAAACTTGAAAATTACACGTATTTATTGAAGAAAGGGACATGCCACATGGCATGTGAAGGTCGAAAGTCAACTTGTGGGGAATCAGTTCTCTCCTACCACACCAAGGCTTGGTATCACCACCTTTATCCACTCAGTCATCTTTCTGGCCCAATTTATTTTATTTTAAAGTTAATTTATTTTATTTTAAAGTTAATTTTTTGACAGTATTGATATATAGTCCAGACTGGTGTCAAACTTTCCATCCTTCTGACTCTGCTTCCAGGAATACTCATCTATGCTTAGCTTATTTATATTTTATGATATATATTTATATAAATGAGTTTCACTATGACTTCTGGAGGTATAAAATATCCTTCAATAATCAGATTTTCATTTTTTTCATTCTCTCCTTTATTTTATTTCCCTATAATCTCCTTCAAAATAAAACTATAACATCATTTCCTCCCTCTCTCCATCCTTCCATTCTACCTCACATATCCTTTCAAACTCATGTTCTCTTCTTCTTTCTTACTTTTATACATATATGTGAATGTGAATATATAAATACAGCCTGAGGAGTAACTTTACCGCTGCTTATAGGCCTATTCTTTTAGGGATGACCACTTGCAATTAGATAAACATTTAGGGTAGGGTGCTCATCTCTGGGAAAGACAAATTCCTCTCTAAGTAGCTTTAAATCATCTGTAGCTCTTCACCTAGGGGTGTCTATTAGGCCTATTTGGCACCATGCAAAATGTCACGCTGAAGTTTGTGTTTTTTCAGTAGTATCTACTGATACTGAGTGACATACT
This sequence comes from Acomys russatus, assembly GCF_903995435.1. Lineage (NCBI taxonomy): Eukaryota > Metazoa > Chordata > Mammalia > Rodentia > Muridae > Acomys > Acomys russatus. The sequence continues at coordinate 20,476,308 of NC_067151.1, forward strand.
GACATTTCCTACTATTATTACATCCCTTACATCCCATTATATTTACTGATAATTGTTTATGAAACTGGGTACACCAACATTCTTTGCATAATATAAACAACAGTTGCATTTTCTTCATGGATTGTTCCCTTTGTCAATATGTAGGAGTCTTTGCCTCTTCAGATTAGTTTGGATTGAAGGCTGCTCCGTACATATGGGTTTTTACTGTTGTTAATCCTAGAGGTCTGTTAGCTTTCTGAGTAGAGCATGTAGGATTCATTCCTAATTCTTATTTGTTCATGTTTCCTCATGAAAGCTATTCTTAGGTCTCATGATTCTCTTTTCCTTCTTTCAGCGTTGGAATCTTTTAAATATACTCCTCGGTGCTGGCTTTGCTGGCATGTGCTTCTTTCATTTGTGTTCATCTTAGAATGTCTTTATCTCTCCAATGGTTTTAAATAACTTTGTTGGATATGATAATCGTAGTTGGCAGTTCTGTACTCTAAGAGATTGAAATATATCATCCCGTGCTTTCTTGGCTCTTACGAGTTTCTCCTGAGAGGAGAGGTCTGATGTAATTCTAATGAGTTTGTCTTTACAATCAACTTGGGATTTCACTTATAGCTTTCACTATTTTGTTTTTGTTCTGTACTCTTGGCATTTAACTATAATGTGACACAGAGACATTCTTTTCTGGTCCTATCTGGAGTTCTTAATGGTTCCTATTCTTGGATTGCCATATCTTTTTGTGGATTTGGGAAATTTTCTGCTATAACGAACATGTTTTATACATCTCTGTTTGCTTTTTAAATCCTAGCTCCTTCTTTTGCCCTTAAAATTCTTCAGTTTTGTTAGTTATTGAAAACTGTGGTAACGATTTTTTAAGATTATCTGTTACCAGGAATTAGTTCCATGACATCTTGAATTCTTGACTCTGTATTTTTATTTGATTTACTAAAATTTTAATTCCTCTTTTTGAATAATCATATTCTTTCATTTGATCTGGACTCCTCCAGTCAATTTTTTTCAGGCTCCTATGGTTTCATTCTTTCTTTGTTCTTAAGATTAATTTTTTTACTTTACGTGCTGACCACAGTCTCCCCTCCACCCTTTCCTCTCAGTCCTTCCCTCTCCACCCCACCCCACATCCCATACCGAGTATACCGAACTGCAGCAAGACTTCTATTGAGGCTAGCTGAGGCAGCCCAGTATGAGGAAAGGGTCCCAAAGTCCTTTGAGAGTCAGAGACAGTCCCTTATCCCTCTGTTAGGAGTCCCACATGAAGACCAAACTACACAACTATTACATATGTACAGGGGGCCCATGTCAGTCCAATGCATGTTTCCTGGTTGGCAGTTTAGTCTCGGTGCCCATGGGCCCAGGTTAGTTGATTCTGTAGGTTTTCATTATTTCTATATGGAATTAAACTATTTTCCCCTTTTTTCAAAGTCCACATGTTTCATGAATTATTTCACTGACATCAGTTAGCATCTAATTAAGAGTTACTTTACACTCTCTATCCCACCTATCTGTCGGCCTGTTTGTCTGTCTCTCCTTTGTCTCCTTTATTAAGTGCTGGTTTCTGAAGATGTATATGGTTCCTTTGAAATATCTGTTTTTTCACTTTTTTTGGAGGACTGTTTTGGTTTCTAGACATGAAAAGAGACTGGAATACTCCTGGTCTTCATAGACTTGATATCTTCTAAGATAGAGCCTCCACCAATTAGCTAGTCCCAGGGTTAAGAGATACCCTGTATTATTTTCCTCCCATAGATATAGTGGTAGCAATGGCTTTGTGATGAGGGGCAAGGCACTGTGACATGCAACATTCTATGTTATGAACCCCACATTTCCTCCAGGCAGCTACACTGTGTTGGATAGAGCATGAAGACAAATGAGACAAAGGAGATAGACAGGTTTCTAGAAAACCCTAAGAAGATAGGGTGCTGGGTGTAAAGATCCATTCTTTCCTGCAAGAGGGACCAGGAGCTAGCTAAGCTTTTGTTCATTAGCTAGCAATGAGTACAGTGACGGCCAGGGTCAATGGCACTTATTAGTCTAAGTAGTACCACACCATCATTCTTTGCACAGTAGCTAAACTGTCTAGGGACAAACAAGATAGAAGTCAATTTATTGAGAACCCCTTAAGAAAAGCTGAGGCTGGATATGCACACCAGCCTCTTACTTCCCCTGGAGGAAGCTGAGAGCTAGAGAGTCTTATTTTTGATCATATGATCCTATGGGAACCATGCCTCTAGTACAAACCCAAACCAACCCTCTGGCTTTACTGACTCTGTTTTCATCTTCTCTTGAGAAACAGAAACTTTTAATGGGCTCTGACTGCTGAATCACTGTGCTTGTGGGGAAAAGGTTCAGGTCTATTCTTACACCTTCCTCAAGTTTCACTAAAATACACTTCATTTATCCTACACTCATTACTTTATTGTGCAACTGCAGGAACCTAGTAAGAGACCTTTTTAATGGGGACTGCTTCCTTTTTATAGGGACTGTTCCTTTTTGTTTTGATCTTGACTCAGATTTGCTCCTGCCACTACACTCCTAATGCTTTTTGATTTGTACAAGATTGTTTCATGACAACTTTTTTGCTTAGTATTTGCTTGATATCTAATATATATATATATATATATATATATATATATATATATATATATATACACACACACACATATACATACATACATACATGTATATATATATATATAAACAACTCTGCTGTTCTGGCCTGATAGTATGAATGGTCCTAAACTCAAAAGAAATCTGCCTTTGGCCTCTGACTCATGAATGTTGGAATTAAAGGCACCATCACAGGTTAATATATCCCTGACAACACTGAACCATCCTTTTCCTATGACTTTCCCTAAAAATATTTTGGGGTTATTGATATAATAAGCTATATAGTAGAAATATCAAACAAAGGATTATATAATTCTTACAGATCTAGGAGATACACTGATAGAAACAACAAATAACTGTGACATTAAGTTAAAGTATTAGTGTCTAGCAATATATACTATTGTACAGAAATATATTATTAAAAGCCTTTAATTATAGACCTCACAATCCTTTTGTTTTGGAGCATTTTACTTGAATTTTAAGACTACGCAGAAATATACTGTAAAAAACCTATGATGCTAAATCTTAAATGTTAGCCAGTATGGAGGTTCATCTACAGTCCCAGGGAGAGCGTGACAGGAGGACTGTAAGTAGCCAGCCTGGGTAAATCCAGGCTAGTGTAGGCTACATTATGAGGCCAATGTCTCACAGATGACATAGACAAACAAAATAGGAGATTCTACATGTTACCATAAATAGGAGACATTTGACTAAAGGATAATAAGACAGTGCAATAACATGGAATGACTTACTTTTGATGACATAAGTCTACTCTTAAGCACAGACATTGTTTAGCAAGAATTAGCAGAGTAACTAGGGAAGAATGGAAGGCACAGGGAGAGATCACCCAGAATGCCATAATTCTATTACTCAACAATGAGTAAAAATAAAATTCCAAGGAGGTATAGAAAGCAAAAAGAAAATAAGAGCATTAAAAGAGAGTAAGTGAAACTGGGAGGCTGAATTATATTTGTTTAAAAGAGGAATAGGAAAATTTACATCTATATATAACATATTAATCCCACATATTTACAGTTAATTTACAGATGGTTCATAATTTAATTAAGTTTTTAAAAAGAAGCAATTTATTCCTTCAACAAAAGAGTTAAATTATACTTCACCTTTCTGGCCATGTGTGATGAGAAACACTAAAGAAAAGATGCATGCATTACTTTTGAGGAGCTGAAGGTCTAAATCACTTATTCTTAAGTGACCTTGCCAAATATCCTAAGAGAGTTTTCAGATTAGGATTTAATTCAAATACATGCTGGCTAGATCTTTAAGGGGTTCTAGGAAGTATGCTCAGTTACTTAATATGTAGGAAAATTAGAAAACAATAATGTTTATATGCTTTAATTTATATAACATGCTTTGTTGCTTTGATGAGAACAAACATAAATAAATATAGTTGCAGCTTCTAATTTGTAAAAATTAGGTACAAGAAATGGTTATTTCTACTTACCATTTCTATGTTCTCATTAGCAACATGAAGTTTCTTCGTTAGTTGTTGAAAATTGTTCAGCTGGTCCTAACAAGAAAATATGGTAAGTCCATAGTGTTTTATTGGTAGCCCATACTTTAAGTAAAACTAAAATCAAACACCTAAATTTGTATGACATAAGCATCAGATCTTCTATTATATGAATTAGTAGTGAAATAAATTAAACATTACAATAATTAAAAATTAAACAAGGAGGCAATGGTGATACTAATGATTTACATTTCATTTAAAATCATTATCTGTACAAATTTATATACCAGAAAATAATATTTTAAATATAAAAGACATACATTTACAAACATTTAAGTGATTAGATATTTCAAAAGCTAGAGAGTATGTATATGACACTGGAAACTACATGTGCAAACATATCCAAAAAGGACAAGGTACTGCAAAGGAGCCACTGTGGTTACTGCGCAACTGTTGTAAAAAGTTCCCATGTTCCATAAATTTAAAATCATTTGATTAGGTCATTTGATCCTATTAAACACTACTTATACAAAAAAAAAAAAAATAAAGTTGGGACAGGCTGCTAGCATGTTAGATAACAAAAGTAATGATTAACAGGCAACTAGGGAAATAGAGATAAAGTATTGTTTACAAAAAAATCAAATGACAGAATTATAGTAGAAGAAGGATCTTGTGTGAAAACAACAAAATAGTTTAGGGGCTTAGCTGTTGACCACTAGGAAACAGCCTTGAAGAATTTACTTTTTAAAGTGTTTTTTTTCTAGACCTCAGACTAGTCACAGATCCTGTTATGTGTTATTTCAAACCACAGCATTGATAAGAAAAATCTTGTGAACTAGAATACCATGTAAGTATCATTAGGATTACACAGGCAGAAATTCACTATAATAATAGTATTCACAAATCTGAACTTGAAGAATTAACAAGTGAAAACCCACTTATTTTAACAGATAATTCCCAAGACAACAGTACTCAAATGTACTTAGCAGTAAAAGAACCAACAGACACTTGGGAGGCAGAGGCAGGTGGATAGCTGTGAGTTTGAGGCCAGCCTGGTCTACAAAGTGAGTCCAGAACAGCCAAGACTACACAGAGAAATCCTGTCTCGAAAAACCAAAAAAAACAAAAGAAAAACAAACAACAAAAAGACAACCAAAAACAACAACAAACCAACAGAAAAATAATGAAGGCAGATATTTTAATTGGATAATCTTTTTTTTTAAAGAACACATTCCTTTTTTTCTTTTTTAAAAGATTTATTTATTATGTATATAATGTTGTGTCTGCATGTACAACTGCACACAAGAAGAGGGTACCAGATCTCATAAATGGCTGTGAGACACCATGCGGTTGCTGGGAATTGAACTCAGGACCTCTGCAATAGCAGGCAATGCTCTTAACCTCTGAGCCATCTCCCCAGTCTGGGATAGGTAGTCTTTATGAGACAGTTTTGTTAACAGTTAAAAAGCAAAAGCTAGATGCCTGATGTAAAAACACTCTTGCTTTAGACAGAAAGAAGTGTTCAATAACCAGTAAGATTTCTTTCTATGGCAAAATTACAATTAATTTATAGTCAACATACTAGACATCTACTTTAGTAATAGGTCAAATTTAATAGTGTGAACACTGCTATTTGACAGCGTTATAATTTGAACAAGTATATTTGAACAAGTTTCTTCATTCACTATAACTCAATGAACAGTTTTTGTTTTTTTTTTTTTGTTTTTTTTTAATTTCAAAACAGGTAGGAAATTAAGCAATAAAACTTGAGGTCAGTGTATAAAAAATATCTTTCCCAAGCTAATACACCTTTTACTTTTAATCACATTCAAAACACAACATGTGCTGAGACAGTATTTTGATTCCTTATTTGTTTAAAAGATTCTGAAATAAATTTATTAACATTAAAAAACACGAGAGACCTAGAAGTTTCTTTCCAAAACACCTTCTTTCATGATACAGTTTCTGACCAATATATACGAAAATCATGAAACCCAGGTTTACTTTTTGCTTTCGGTTTTCAAACACATGAATCTGGGCTTCAGTCAAGTGTTCCTGGTAGAGTTTCTGTATACTTTCTAACTCCTGAGAAGCAGTCTGCCAGAGTTCCAGAGCCCAAGTTTTTTCCTATCAAAGAAAAAAGAATTGATAGTTTCTTAAAGTATCAGCAGGCTATTTACTGCTAGCATAATTAAATCTTATTCTTTTAGAAATGGTTGTTATAAAGTTACAAAGTAAAACTAGGATGTGTATAAAGATGGAAGTTATGCATCGTTTAATGATAAGAACACCGTCAGAGAAATGTACTATTAGAGACCACAGCATTGTACCTAACTACAATGACACAATCATCACTAGGTGGTGCAGTCTCACGGAATAACATTGCATACATAGTACATCATTGACAGGCTATTACTTGGCATGTGACTGTAATATAATATTTTTAAATGTTAATAGTAACTTAGAAAATAAATCTAAAAGTAAAAATCTCAAAGTCTGAAATTTTAATTTTAGATTTAATATCTAACTTTATTGCTATCAACTGTATTATTAAAAACCTCTCTATTTGTTTTACAAAAAAAGTGTAAATTAAACCTTTGTATTACTAAAGGAGAAAAGCCCTGAGAAAGTACAGTATGATTTTCTGATTGTAAAGAGTTCAGTTTTTATTATAGAAAATATGGAAAATAAACAATAAAAAACTATTTAAAACTTTAGTATTTGTCCTTCTAATAAATATTACTAATATTTGGATATAATCTTTATAAATATTGACTGGTTTTGTCTATAAATATTTTATAAATGTACTTCTGGGATATAATTTTTTAAGATTTATTTATTTATTATGTATACAGTACGCTGTCTACATGTGTGCCTGCATACCATAAGAGGGCATCAGACCATATTATAGATGGTTATGAGGTACCATGTGCTTGCTGGGAATTGAACTCAGGACCTCTTGAAGAGGAGCCAGTGCTCTTAAGCTCTGAGCCATCTCTCCAACACCTGGGATACACTTTTTTAAGTTTTTCTTTTTAGTGAAATCATAATCACATAATGTACTGTTTTTAACATGACTTCACTTGGTATTTTATAGTAAGATTTTTCTTAATTCATCAATAAGTGCATATTGTGCCATGGCTATCTAAGAGGTACTTCAATAGCTAGCATTTGGAAGTATTACGTTCACTTATGTCTGTAAACAACTGTAAATCTCTCCTAGTCTGGAACAGAGAACTTTCCACATCACTTTTCTTACTATTTTTGATGCTCCTTTCATCTATACATTGAAAAAGTTCAATGTTAAAATCATGTTTCTGAACAACATAAACACAGCCTTTCTAATTTACCTAAAATACTATTCATAAGTATTCTAAAACCAGATTTCTAGGGAATAAATAGATAATTATAAAATCAAATCTGTAATTCATAATTTCTGGGACTAATTATAAACAAAGAAACAGAGCCACAAAGGCTTTTCTCTACCCACAGAGCTACAGAGTAAAAGAGAGATTCAAATTCATACAAGGTCTGAGATACAGGGATGCAAAATTATAGAGTGAAATAAAGTTTCCTTATGTACAAATTCATAAAAATTATAACATTGAAAATACATAGGACACAGAATAGCAAAAATTTCAAAAAACTACATCAGAAGTAAGAGTCAGAGAAAATATAATTTTAGAAGGTTAATTATGTTATAATTTTTGAAAATTAAAAATAGTATCAGATAAAACACAAAAATATGTAGATTTAAGGAATTTAAGTATTGAGTACTCTTTTTTTTAGAATTTTCTTTTAACATTAATTATTCTTAAAGGACAAAAAGTGTTCAAAATGCCATATGATTCAGTTAAAATACATTTGAAACAATATTTGCAACAAACAGGCCATTTATTACAAGGTTTAAGTTTTAAGAAAAATCAAATGTTTTTGATGCTCTGTTCAATACCAAAAGGGCAGCCCTGAAATTATATATACAAGTGACATTATACAGTGAACAGATTGTATTTAGAGATGTATGTACATATACATATATGCATGTAACACTAATTAATGAAAAAATATCATGAATGTCAAACCAAGAAAGGATATTGCAGGGTTTGGAGTAGCAAAGAGAAGAAGAGAAAGGAAAAAATGAAGTAATTGTAGTATCAAAAATAAAACAATAAAAAAGATTAACACATATTTCTGAAGACTTGAAGTGTAGTACATTTAAAAAGCTATGTCACTTACTTGATTGGCTAGTTGCAATTGTTCTTGAAGGTTCCTCACAGTCTCATCATCTGCACAGATGTCATTTCCCGTCCCTGTGCCAAAGGGAAGGGTTTCCGATTGCTTTTCAACAGCTTCTTTTAATTTTCTGTGCAACCTTTGCAATAAGCAGTGAGTGTTATACTCTTTCAAATAACAGTATAATTAGGGGATCATTATCATTTTAGTACACTTCAAATAAAAATAAATGAAATCATTAAATACTATGTGAATAAAAGTATAAATGTTTTCAAACACATCAAACAGATAGTCAAGTAGAATTCTGTTTGCCCTACAGAGATTTAAGAATTTCAAAAAAGTAAAATTCAGATGTTTTATCATACTAAAAAATAAAATAACTTAAAAATAGACTATTACATATGTTATCTATTATATATATGAATTTATGACATAACTTTTTCTTAATTTTTCTGATGTTTCTATGCAATGTGATTACCAGACAATTATTTCAAACTATTGGAAACCTCCAAAAAGATGTCTTTTTACAAATGGGCTCACACAATTCAAACTCATTTTGTTTAAGAGTCAATTGTACATGAATTTTTAGCTCTTTGAATTTATTTTCTTCAGTTTTTTTGTATTTGCTCTTATATTGTCTTTTCTTTTTATTGTAAAATAAACGCATTTAAAAATATATTTTATTTAATTCAGATTACAACTCAATTGTTAGCCCATCACTTGTATCTTCCTGTTCCTCGCTCCCTCCCATTTTCACCCTATTCCTCTCCCCTAGGTCTATGACCGAGGCGGACCTACTCCCCCACTATATGGTCACCGGCTATCAAGTCTCATCTTGGTAGCTTGTTTATTCTTTCTTTGAGTGCTACCAGGCCTCCCCACCAAGGGGAGGTCGTCAAATATGGGACACCCGAGTTCATGTCAGAGTCAGTCCTCATTCTCCACATAACTGTGGTGAATGTCCTATCCATTGGGTAGATCTGGGTAGGGGTTCAATGTTTACTACTTGTATTGTCTTTAGTTAGTGCAATAGTTTGAGCAGATCCAACTGTGCCCTGATCCACCTGTTACGATGTTCTTCTCATAGGTTTCTAAGACCCTCTGGATCCTTCTAGTTCCCCATCTCCTATAGTTCTCTTATCTAGAGTCCCAGTAGGATGTCCTCACATCTGGTTGAACATTCCCAATTCTTCTATTATTTCTCACATCTATCAGTACATCTTTTTATAGTTTAAATTTTCTATTTGGTTCCTTTTTAAAATATTCACAAGGATGATAGATTGCAACTTAATGCAGCCACTATTGAAGCTGAAAACAGAACTATGGTATGATCAAGCTCTACCACTCCCTGGGTTATACTTTGATGGGCTCTAAGTCAGCATACAGCAGCCGTACTAGCATATTCATGTGTACTGTGGCAATATTTACAACATCAAGTGGTGGAACTAACCTAGATATCAGCAGATGACAAATATATAATGAATTTTATTCAACTACATGAAACAAAAGAATGTACTCTGGGATCACCATGTCAAATACTGCAGGTTTTTTCTTATTTGGAATTTAGATTTTAAAGATATATGTAAGGTATAAAAATAGGAGAAATTACGTGGGAAGAGGTAGGAATTTTGCTGGGTGAGAAAGAGCAATTGGAAATGCCCAATACTTAATAGGTAATCAAATACTTGTGACTATTTACTTTTGTTGTACCTGACAAGGAACTTAAGGGAGGAATGGTTTATTTTGCCTCAGGACATATCCAGTGGGGAGAGCATGGTTCCATGTTGGTATATGTATAAAGCTATGTGCTCAACTCTGAGTAGACTGGAGAAAGCAGAGAAATGGGAATGCAGTATTCATCTGGCTTTCTACCTTTCCCTCTTTATTCAGTCCAGAACGCATGGGATGGTGCTGCTCACACTCAGTGTTTCCCTCCTCAGAAAGCCTTTCTATACACGCCCGTACGACACATGTCTTCAGGGGATTCTACATCTAATCAGGTTGAGAATGAATGACTATTTTACTGATTCACTTAATATTAACTCAGAAGATACATGGTTCCACACTTCTGTAGGCAACTTAATAATGTCCTTAGAGAGGCAGAGGTTTTACCATATTTTCTTTCTTTCAGTCTTGCTGAGTCTCTAGAATCTGAGCTCATGGTTAAGCAATTGTCTCTAAGTATGTATCCCTTGGTAAGTCAGCCAAGCCCCACTGTACACACCCATGAATCTTTCGGCAGCACAAATTGGTCTTGACAGGGACCAGGAGCATTAAGTTTGGTAAGATTAGTATTTTTCTTATGAAATGATTTCATTATTTATAATCAGTTCCTAGATACTATGCATCCCTACACAAATGTCTTAAAAATGTTTCTAATCCAATACTATGGCACTGCACACGACTGCATAACCCAAAGCCACTGCTAGTTTCCATTCATTATTCAGACATGATCATATATTTTTCTTAAAATATTTCCTCATAATTTATAAATTATTTTGATTTTGCAATCACTAACTATGACATGTAACTAAAAGTACAATTTTTCTCTAAAGACATAATTAGCAGAGCTCACTGAAAAAGTGCCTTTAATAAACTGAGAGTCCATTTTTTCCACTTTGCTATCATGAAACCCAACTGATGCTATGGTTTGTATATGGCTCCTGTCAAATATGTTGAAATATGAAGATTTTTGTAACATTATTTTGAGAGGGTAGAGTCTTTAGAAGGGGACGTTAGACATCTTGACAATGAATTAGGTCTTGTTATTAATAGGCATGAAAGTGACTGTTACGAAGTATGCTGGCACACACGTCCCTTCTCCACGTGCCCTCTCCTACTCTGCATTTCTCCACCACAATATGGCAGCATTGGGCCTCGACTAGAAGCTGAATGATGTTAGTGCCATGTTCTTGGAACTCCAGAACTGTGGGAGTCAAATAAACACCTTTTCTGTATGAATTACTCAGTATCAGACATGCTTTATAGAAAAAAAGTCACCACACTCACACTATTACATGACTTTGAAATAGAGATTTTAAAAACTAGCTTCATGAAAAGAGTATAGTAAACAAATATACAAAACAGCTAAATGGTTATTATCTATACATTATAAAATGCCTTGTCTTCCCAATTCATTAAAAATTAAGCTCAACCTAAGTTTATTGGCAATTGAAAAAAAATCACTGTAAAATTCCTTATTAGGATATTAAAAGTCTGATTAACAATAACTATTTAAAAAAAATTAAAGCTAAAAACACACCATAGATTAAAAAAACACAATGAATGAAAAAATTTAAACCTAATTTAAAAATTTACTCAATTGTACACTTTAATAAGAATCCACAGTATAAGTCTAAGAAGGTCCCAAAATCAGAAAGGAGGCTTAATAAAAAGTACATTTTAAAGAAATAAAACGATAATATACTTAAAGTGAAGATATAATTGCATAGGAATGCTATAAAATTCTAAAGAACATGTGCTGGCTAGTTTAGGGGTTTTTTGTTGTTATTTATTTACTTATTTATGTATTCATTTATTTATTTATATCAACTTGACAAAAGGGTCATCTGGGAAGAGAGAACATCAATTGAGAAAATGGCTCCATCAGATTGGCCTATAATAACCTGTGAGGTAGCCCACTGTGAGCAGTGCCACCTCTGGCAGATGGTCCTGAGTTGTGTAAGAAAATAGAGTGAGCAGCTACAGGAAACAAGGCAGTAAGCAGCACTCCTTCAAGGTCTTGACTGTAGGTTTCTGAACCACTTGAGTTCCTGTCCTGCTTTCCCTAATAACACTGAGAGCTTAAGTCAAATAAACTCTTTCCTACCAGGGTGGTGTTTATCATAGCACTAGAAAACAAACCAGAACATGTACTCATTTAAATACAAGTACATGAAACTACAGAAGAATACAACAAGGGAAGTGAAACCTTGGAGTCCATGCATTTAATGAATTTAGGCCTCAAAAACGCCACCCCCACCTCCACCTCTACCTCCTGACCTTCCAGTTTTAGTTTAGTTACAAGTCAACAACAGATCAAATTTCTATAGTTTCATGTTTCTTAACATTAAATTTTGGGAACTCAGGACAGAATAAAATTTAATATTATTGACTATCAAGTTTTACAATTCTAAAATGTTGAGAGAAGTCATAGTAGACAAAGTAAAATAGCCATAGGAAAATATTATTAAATATTTTAATATTTACTACCTTAAAATTGTAAGACGACAACAGGAAATTCTTTCATTAAGCACATCTCAATGTGAGAATGGACATTTGAACTACCTATTATCTAGCATGTTGCAACAGGCAACTGACACTTTTGTTTATATTTTTTATTTCTGTATCCATATAGCACCTGAAAGTCTAAAACTATTTCAAGATGTTTTAAAAGATGCTGCTGAAGAGATTAAAATTTTAGCAGAAGCACTTAAAAAGAGACAAACATATCTTAGTAAGAAAAATAAATAAAAAATGAACAAAAAATGGAAAATGAGACGAATAAGCGTTTCACGAAAATGTACATGAAAAATAGGCAAACACTAAGTATTCAGAAAATGTAAATTAAGATAGCAATAAGAAGTTACATAACAGTGACAATGATAGTAATTAGGAAGGCTGATTAGAATTATTACTCGAGAAAATATAGATCAATATGAATTAAAAATACTACTGGTGAGAAAATTTACCTTGCCTACAAGATATGCAAGGATAAAGAAAGAGCAGAGTTTGAGGGGATGTCCAACTAATGCTTGGGCACACCACGTAAGAGAACCAACCCCTGAAACTATTAATGACACTCTGCTATGTTTGCAGACAGGAGCCTACCAAAGCTGTACTCTCAGAGGTCCCATCCAGCAATAGATCCAAACACTCTATGACTCACAGCCAATCATTGGGCAGAGCTCAGAGAGCCTTGTGGAAGAGTAGGAGAGATAGGACCCTGGAGGGGACAGGAGCTCTACAAGAAAACCATCAGGGTTAACTAACCTGGGCCCAGGGGGGCTTACAAAGACTGAAGCACCATGTATAGACTGGATCTAGGCCCCCTACACCTATGTACCAATCGGCAGCTTGGTTTTCATGTGGGTCGCTTTGTAAGGGGAGTGGGGGCTGTCTCTGACAAGGACTTTCTTGCATGCTTTTCTATTACTTCCCCTTGCCGGGGCTCCCTTGACAGGCCACCATGGTAGAGGGTGCATTCAGTCCTGGCATGGGTAGGTGTGGGGGCTCCTGTTTTCTGAAGGGCAGGGGAGGAGGCATACAGGAAAGACGGAGGGAGGGTGGGACCAGAAGGAGATGAGGAAGGGGGCTACGAGTGGGATGTAAAGTGAATAAATAAATAAATAAAGTAAAAAGATACTACTGGTGAGAATGTAAACCAGCTCATATAGCCAAATCATAAATTAAGTTGACATTATATTACAAACCTATATATATATAACCTGACAATTTCATCTCTTGAAATTTTCATACCTGTGCATGATGGTGGAAAGAATTAAGTTCCAGAAAACTGGATGATACAATATTTAGTATTAAAAATGCAAACAGAATTCAACATAGTATTTACTTTTAGTAGAGAACACGAGGATAGAAACTACAAGGAAATCATGGATAAATGCATCAGGGTTGGCAACATTTTTAGGTTTTAAGTTGGTTGTTCGTTTGTATTTAATCAGTATGTTTCCTGCTACACATATCTTTACATTCTCTTATTGCTTGATAATATTTATATGGTACTTATATGGCCTATTTCAAGCTATTATTTTCTTTCTAACGGTTAGCCCCATGAAATAATGCTCTTTTGTCACAGTCTAGCCAACAAAAACCTCAGTATCAAGCATGAGAATCCTCATTGTGAAACCTTGGTCAGGGAGGCCAAAGGACACCCACACCAACAATACAGACTACTAGCCTTGCCGTTCAGTTGCTTCCCAGAATTTGAAGTTAAGTCTCTATTGCTGCAAACAACACACCTTTTTGGACACAAGACACAAAGAAACTGAGCTAGAAATAAACTGGAAGTCTCCCTGAAGACTAGTACTTACAGTACTAGAAAGTGAACGTTACTAAGGGGGGCAAAAATCACCAGTCCCATCCAGCTGTGCTACCTGTAAAACACAACAAAGATCAGATAACAGACACTTCTATCTTGTGATTAACCAACATCTGTCGAACTGGACGTAAGGATTAAAATAGGAAATTCAGATCTACTACTATATAACCTAGCCAACTATCTAGGACTAGTGAGGCCATATAACCTAGGAGAAACCATTACTACCACTTTCCTAAACCAGTATCGTTTCTAACTCATCCTAAATATCTACCCTTATACCCACAGATAAATGTAGCTCTCAGCTCTCATAAAATAAGCTTACTTTTTGGCAGCAGATAAGACTACTACAGAAAACTGTAACTGGTCAAAATGAAGAAAATTTACTATGAGGTGCCCAGCCACACTCTAGAAAACTACCCCTATGTCTGAAACTAAGGCTAACAGATAGGAAGAGGAAGCAGAAAGGCTGTAGCAGCAGCCAGACCAGGATGTTGCTGAGAGACTGTCTTCTAGATGCTCCAGCGAAGCTACTCTCATCAAGTCTCAACAACATGGTCGCCTAAACCAAGATCTGAACAATGACATCAGTTGACATGACTATAAGGGCAAATCTCACAAGGGTTCACACTTAGAGGAAGAGCTAAAGGGAATTAAGGATTGCTGAGAACGGCAAAATTAATAGCTAATCCCCTGTTGTCGTCTCTAAAAATACACGTAAGAGCAACACTAAACGAACTCAGCAGACGCGGGCATGCGCGCACACAGACACACACACACACACACACACACACACACGTATGTATATATATATATACACACACACACACATTTAATAATAATAGGTAAAAAAGAAAAAGGTTTTATTTTTTCCAATCTATAAGCAAAAAAGTTACAATGAATGAGTTAAATAATTTGTTTAATGTCACAGGTAATGAAGCCAGTAGTCAACAGAAACTCAAGCCCAGGAGTGTGTGCTCTAAATTGCCACAGTCTATGCATTAACGAACAAAAATAAAACTTACCTATAACAACAAAGACCCACTGACTAATGGATTTACCTTTCATTTTCTGTGATGACAGTTTCAAGTTGTAGTTTCATCTCACCCATGTGTTTCTACAAGAATAATAAAGCATGTGTAGTCTCCATTTAGTACTCAATTCATATGAAGCAGTAAGACTTTGATATTTACAGATAAAATTTGTTCATTACTTTTAACAAGCAGTATCATATATGGACAGTTTAACAATGTGCTAAACATAATAAAACATTCATTTTGAATAGACTGTAAATAAATAAAAACATTTTATGCAATAATTAATAAAAATTTATATAGTCAGGAAAATTAAGAAGACACACTTCAGTATGATAAAAATCCCACCTGGGCTGGTGGGGTACATCTTTAATCCCAGCACTGGGGAAGCAAAAACAGGTGGATCTCTGTAAATCCAAGGCCAGCCTGGTCTACATAGTGAGTTCCAGGACAGCCAGGGCTGTTACAAAGAGAAAGCCTGTCTTGGAAGAACAAAACAAACAAAGACAGCTGATTGTTATACTTTGAATATATAACTCATTTAATTCATCTATTTGGAGAAGCTCATATCTGTATGTATATTCTGTCCTACTTCAAGAGGTAAAATGGGTATAGTGAAAAAGAAAATTAAGGTCGTCTTTAGCAACTATACTCACTACCCTTACTTTCTGAACACTGTTCTAAACAAGGGTGCTATGGTAAACAGACATGGTCACTGAAGTACTTACTTAGCAGCCTAGAAGACTTAGAACCCACTAACTAAAATACAATGAAGATTATAATCCACTCTGTAAAGACAATGAGTGAGATGAAAATTTTGCTGATTTCCTGAGGTAAGAACGAGATTAGCCTTTCCTAGGAAAAGGAAGATGGAATGTTAGTGAAAGCAAAATAGCAAAGTAACAAGTCAGTTTTCAATAAGAGCAAAAGGGTGAATGGATGGCAAGAAGTGGTCATGGAAAAGCATGTTTAAAACAAATGTGCACTCAGCTCAAAATACACCCACCAGTCTTGACTGTGCACTCTAGGGTAAAGAAGAATAGCCAAGCCTAGAGCAGACCTGGCAGGAGATGTGTGAGCAGGCAGCTCTCCAAGTCTGTTTCTCTTCTGTTCAGAGATGCTCAACGCAGCTTGGTGTAAGAAACCTCTAACCGCATTTTAAGATGAAGTTGGCATCAGAGTTGAAAATTTCCAGGTTTCTGATAGCCAGAATTTCAGTCAAACTAAAATGAATCAATGTACTACCAGATAATTGAATATTAATCATATTTGTAAAAATACTTGAAAAGTATCTAATATTATAGATGATTATGTAGTATATATGTGTATTACATAAGTCACATTAAAGACTTCACTATAAAATACTTGAAAAGATTTAGTATTTGGAAGGAAAAAATCTACAAAGCCCTTCTTGTATCAACATATCCCTACTATACATTTTTTTTTTTTTTTTGGCAGGGTGTGATTTTTTTTCTCATTTATTTATTTATCCACTCTACATCCCGATCTCAGCCCCCTCCCTCCTCTCCTCTTGGTCCCACCCTCACATCCTATTTCCCCTTCCCCTCCTTCCCTTCTGCTCAGGAAAGGGGAGTAGCCTCCACCACTTGCTGCCTAAGCACATCCTCTTCCAAAATCAGGCAACTGCATCCTTGTCAGAAATAGCCCATATGTCAATTGCTAGGGGACCCTCATGAAGACCAAACAGCCTACCAGCTACATTTGTGTAGGGGGGGCCTAGGTCCAGTCCACACATGCTCTTTGGTTGGTGGTTCATTCTCTGTGAGCCCCCATGGGCCTACATTAGTTGACTCTGTTGGTTTTCTTGTGGAGTTCTTATCCCCTCCAGGTCCCTCTATGCTTTGCCTAACTCTCCTAGACTCCCTGAGCTCTGCCTAATGTTTGGCTGTAGGTCTCAACATTAGTTTTCATTTAAAGCTGGGTGGAGCCTCTCAGAGGGTGGTTAATGTTAGGCTCCTGTTTGTACACATAACAGAGTAACAGGGGTTGGCTCTCTCCCATGGGGTTGGTCTCAGGTTGGACCGGTCAGTGGTTGGACAGTCCCTCAATCTTTGCTCTATTTTTATCTCTGCACATCTTGCAGGCAGAGTAAATTTTGAGTCAAAGGTTTTGTGGGTGGGTTGGTATTTTCTTCCCTCCACTGAAGTCCTGCCTGGCTATAGGAGTCACCCCCATATCGTCCCTCCTCTTTTCATTTCTGATTTTAATTTGGATATTACTTCTCTGCCTTTTGGTTAATTTGGCTAAGGGTTTATATTGTTGATTTCCTCGAAGAACCAGCTTTCAGTTTCATTGATTCTTTGTATTGTTTGCTTATAAATAATTGATTTCCTAACTGAGCTTGATTATTTCCTGCTGTCTACTCCTCTTTGGTGTGTTTGCTTCTTTTCGTTCTAAAGCTTTCAGATGTACTGTTAAGTTGCTAGTTGAGATCTCTCTAATTTCTTTATGAAAGCACTTAGTGCTACGAACTTTCCTCTTAGCACTGCTCTAGTAGCATCCAGTAAGTTTGGGTATGTTGTGCCTTCCTTTTCTTTGAATTCTAGAAAGTCTTTAATATATTTCTTCCCTGACTCAATGGTCATTGAGTCCAGAATTGTTAATTTTGTAGGCTTTCTGTGGTTGAGATGCAGCCTTAGTCCATGGTGGTCTGAGAAGGGCCTATTTCAATCTTTTTGTATCTTTTAAGGCTTGCTTTGTGGCCAAGTATATGGACAAGTTTGGAAAAGGTTCCGTGAGGTGCTGAGAAGAACATATATTCTTTTGTGTTTGTATGAAAGTATCTGTAGATAACTGACATCACTTAGTTTCATTATTTTCCTAATTAGTTTCTGTCTTGATGACCGGTCCATTGGTGAGAAGGGTCTTGAGGTCTCCTACTATTAATATGTGTGGTTCAATACGTGATTTAAGCTATAATAATTTTTTATGAATGTGGATGCCCTTGCATTGGGGGCATAGATGTCCAAGATTAAGACATCATCTTCATGTAGTTTTCCTTTGATTGAATATTACCCTTCCTCATCTCTTCTGATTAATTTTGACTGAAAGACTATTTTATAAGATATTGGCTACTCCTGCTTGTTTCTTTTGTCTGTTAGCTTGGAAAATCTTTTTCCAGCCCTTTACTCTGAGGAATTCTCTCCATCTTTGTTGTTAAGATGTGTTTCTTGTATATAGAAGAATGGTGGATACAGTTTTTGCATCCACTCTCTTAGTCTGTGTCCTTTTATTGGGGATTTGGGTCCACTGGTTTTGAGAGATATTAATGACTAATGATTATTGACTCCTGTAATTTTTATGTTGGTGGTAGTAATGTGTGTGTGTGTGTATGTGTGTCCCCTTCTTTTTTAAAATTTTTTAAAATTAATTTATTCTTGTTACATCTCAATATTTATCCCATCCCTTGTATCTTCCCATTCTTCCCTCCCTCCCATTTTCCCATTATACCCCTCCCCTATGACTGTTCCTGAGGGGGATTACCTCTCCCTCTATATGCTCATAGGGTATCAAGTCTCCTGCGCAACCTGCTGTCCTTCCTCTGAGTGCCACCAGGTCTCCCCCTCCAGGGGACATGGTCAAATGTGAGGCACCAGAGTACATGAGAAAGTCATATCACACTCATATCCTCACTCCACTCAACTGTGGAGAATGTTCTGACCATTGGCTAGATCTGGGTAGGGTTTTAAAGTTTACCACCTGTATTGTCCTTGGCTGGTGCCTTAGTTTGAGCGGGACCCCTGGGCCCAAATCTGTCTATCATAATGTTCTACTTGTAGGTTTCTAGGACCCTCTGGATCCTTTTATTTTGCTATTCTCCCATGCTTCTCTCATTTAGAGTCCCAATAGGATGTCCTCCCTGCTGTCCCAGTTTCCTGGTAAGTGAAGGCTTTCGGGGGACATGCCCCTTGGGCTAGTATACAGATATAAGTGAGTATATACCATTTGATTCTTTCTGCTTTTGGGTTAACTCACTCATTATGATCATTTCTAGCTCAATCCATTTATCCACAAATTTCGGGAATTCCTTGTTTTTAATAGCTGAGTAGTATTCCATAGTGTATATGTACCACAGTTTCTTTATCCATTCTTCTACTGATGGACACTTAGGCTGTTTCCATGTTCTGGCTATTATGAATACGGCTGCTATGAACATGGTTGAGCAAATTTTCTTGTTGTGTGCTGGAGCATCTTCTGGGTATATTCCAAGGAGTGGAATAGCTGGGTCTTGAGGAAGCCCTATTCCCATTTTTCTGAGATAGCACCAGATAGATTTCCAAAGTGGCTGTACTAGTTGGCATTCCCAGCAACAATGAAGGAGTGTTCCTCTCTCCCCACATCCTCGCCAGCATGTGCTGTCACTTGAGTTTTTGATCTTAGCCATTCTGATGGGTGTAAGATGGAATCTCAGAGTTGTTTTGATTTGCATTTCCCTGATGACTAAGGATGTTGAGCATTTCTGTAAGTGTTTCTCAGCCATTTGAAATTCCTGTGTTGAGAATTCTCTGTTTAGTTCTGAGCACCACTTCTCAATTGGGTTATACGGTTTGGTGGTGTTTAATTTCTTGAGTTCTTTATATGTTTTGGATATTAGACCTTTGTCAGATATAGGGTTGGTGAAGATTTTTTCCCAGTCTGTAGGCTGTCGCTTTGTTCTCTTGACAGTGTCTCCTGCCTTGCAGAAGCTTCTCAGCCTCATGAGGTCCCATTTATTAATGGTTGACACTAAGGCCTGGGCCGCTGGTGTTCTGTTCAGGAAGTTGTCTCCTGTGCCAATATGTTCCAGGCTCTTCCCCACTTTTTCTTCTAAATGACTTAGTGTCTCTGGTTTTATATTTAGGTCTTTATTCCACTTGGATTTGAGTTTTGTGCAAGGTGACAAATATGGGTCCAGTTGCATCTTTTTACACATAGACCTCCAGTTAGACCAGCACCATTTGTTGAAGATGCTATCCTTTTCCCATTGAATGGATTTGGCTTCTTTGTCAAAAATCAAGTGACCATATGTGTGTGGATTCATATCTGGGTCTTTGATTCGATTCCACTGATCAACCAGCCTGTTGCTGTGCCAGTACCATGCTGTTTTAATTACTATTGCTTTATAGTACCGTTTTAGATCAGGTATGGAGATTCCTCCGGAGCACCTTTTATTGTACAAGATTGCTTTAGTTATTCTGGGTTTTTGTTTTTCCATATGAAGTTCAGAATTGAACTTTCAATGTCTTTAAAATATTGTGTAGTTATTTTGATAGGGAATGCATTGAATCTGTAGATTGCTTTTGGTAGGATGGCCATTTTTACTATGTTAATTCTCCCGATCCATGAGCAAGGAAGATCATTCCACCTTCTCAGGTCGTCTTCAATCTCTTTCTTCAGAGTTTTGAAATATTTTTCATACAAGTCCTTCACTTGCTTAGTTAGAGTAACTCCTAGATATTTTATATTGCTTGTGGCTAATGTGAAGGGTGTGGTTTTCCTAATTTCTTCCTCTGCAAGCTTGTCATTTAGGTATAGGAAGGCTACAGACTTTTTTGAGTTAATTTTGTATCCAGCTAATTTGATGAAGGTGTTTATCAGCTGTAGGAGTTCTCTGGTGGAATTTTGAGGGTCACTTATGTACACTATCATATCATCTGCAAATAGGGATAATTTGACTTCCTCCTTTCCCATTTGGATACCCTTGATCTCCTTTTGTTGTCTTATTGCTCTGGCTAGAACTTCGAGTACTATATTGAAGAGATATGGAGAGAGTGGGCAGCCTTGCCTTGTTCCCGATTTTAGAGGAATTTCCTTGAGTATCTCATCATTTACTTTGATTTTGGCTATTGGCTTGCTGTATATAGCCTTTATTATGTTGAGGAAAGTGCCTTGTATCCCCGATCTCTCTAAAATTTTAATCATGAATGGGTGTTGGATTTTATCAAATGCTTTCTCTGCATCTAAAGAGATGATCATGTGGTTTTTAATTTTCAGTTTGTTTATATGGTGGATTACATGATGGATTTCCGTATATTAAACAATCCTTACATGCCTGGAATGAAGCCTACTTGGTCATGATGAATGATATCTTTGATGTGTTCTTGTATTCGTTTTGCAAGTATTTTATTTAGTATTTTTGCATCGATGTTCATAAGAGAAATTGGTCTGAAATTCTCTCTTTGTTGAGTCTTTGTGAAGTTTAGGTATCAATGAGACTATAGCCTCATAGAATGAATTTGGTAATTTTCCATCCATTTCTATCTTTTGGAGTAGCTTGAATAGTATCGGTATTGGCCCGCCCTTGAAGGTCTGGTAAAATTCTGCACTGAAACCATCTGGCCCTGGGCTTATTTTGGTTGGGAGACTATCGATGATTGCTTCTATTTCTGTAGGGGAAATAGGACTATTTAGCTTGTTTATCTCTTCACTCAACTTTGGCAAGTGAAATTGATCAAGAAAATCGTCCATTTCCCTTAGATTTTCAAATTTTGTGGCATATATGCCTTCAAAGTAGGATCTTATGATTCTTTGTATTTCTTCAGTGTCTGTTGTTATGTCTCCCTTTTCATTTCTGATTTTGTTGATTTCAATACTGTCTCTCTGCCTTTTAGTTTGGCTAACGGTCTGTCTATCTTGTTGATTTTCTCAAAGAACCAGCTCTTGGTTTTGTTGATTCTTTGGAATGTTTTCTTAGTTTCTAATTTGTTAATTTCAGCCCTGAGTTTGATTATTTCCAGACGTCTACTCCTCTTGGGTGTTTCTGCTTCTCTTTTTTTTCCCTAGGGCTTCCAGTTTTGTCATTAAGATGCCTATGTGCGATGTTTCCAATTTCTTTTTAAAGGCACTTAGTGCTATGAATTTTCCTCTTAGCACCGCTTTCAATGTATCCCACAAATCTGGGTATGTTATTCAGATTACATCCTGAATGTTATCCCTTTACTTGTATTGTTCCATTCTTACCCTCTCTCCCTCTTGCGCTCTATTCCTCGACCCCAGACCTCTGACAGAAGAGGATTCCCTCTCCCACTATATGGACACAGCATATCAGTCTCATCTGGATAGCCTGCTTTCCCTTTCTGTGTGGTGCCAGGCCTCCCCAACAAAGGGAAGTGATCAAACCAGGGGCACCAGAGTTCATGCCAAAGGCAGTCCTCATTCTCCCCACAACCATGGAGAATGAGCTGTCCATTGGCTCGATCTGGACAGGGAGTCTAGAATTTCTGCATGCATTGTCCTTGGTTGGTGCAAGAGTTTGTGCAGGCCACCCTGGGTTAATGGTCTCCTTGTGGAGCTCCTGAACCCCCTGGGTTCTTCCATTCCTATTCTTCCATACCATTCTCAGAGCTCTACTTGAAGTCCTGCAACAAGTCTTAGCACGTGTCCTGATGCTCCGCTGGATGGAGTCTCTCAGAGGATGTCTACGTTGAGCTAATATCCACTTATAAGTGAATATACACCATATCTTTCTGAGTCTGGATTACCTCACTCAGGATGATCATATCTACTTCTACCCACTTGCCTGTAAATTTCGAGATTTCCTTGTTTTTAACAGCTGAGTAGTATTCCATTGTATAAATATACCACAGTTTCTTTATCTGTTCTTCAATTGAGAGGTTCTGGCTATTAAGGATAGGCTGCTATGAACATAACTGAGCAAATGTCGGCTATATGCCCAGGAGTGGTATAGCTAGGTCCTGAGGTAGCACTATTCCCAATGTTCTAAGAAAGTGCCAGATTGATTTACAAAGTGGTTGTACAAGTTTGCACTGCCACCAGCAACGGAGGAGTGTTCCTCTTTCTCCACATCCTCGCCAGCATGTGCTATCACTTGAGTTTTTTATCTTAGCAATTCTGATGGGTATAAGATGGAATTTCAGAGTTGTTTAAATTTGCATTTCTCTGATAACTAAGGAAGTTGAGCATTTCTTTAATTATTTCTCAGCCATTCCATATTCTTATGCTTGGAATTCTCTGTTTAGCTCTGTACTCCATTTTTTAATTGGATTATTTGGTTTGGTAGTGTTTAATTTCTTGAGTTCTTTATATATTTAGGATATTAGCTCTTTGTCTGATGTAAGGTCATTTTTTTGTGTGTGCTTTGGGTGTGTTATGATATCCAGGGCTTTCTGTACTAAGTTAGCTTGGTTCTCATGGTGCCATACTGCCCTGCAGTTTTTTGAGTGTGTTCTTATGCTGGCACTTAGCTATCTGTCTGTCCCCGGTATCTGCATGCCTGGTGGTCCTTGGTGGCAGTAGGCCTCTGATATTGAAGAGCTGCAGAGCTGGTGACAGGCTCTGGTAATCCCTAATGGCTGCCTGCTTCTTCTGGTGGTAGTCGCTGATAGCTGGTGGCCTCTGGGATTGCAGGTAGGGCTGTGGCCTGGAAACTGGCTCACTGAGGGCATGGTGCAGATCATACTGCTGCTGCGTTTGCCTGGAGGGACCTGGCTGGTACACGCTGATGGCTGTAGCCTTGAGATCTCAGGTAGAGTGGGGGCCTGGTCAATGGCCAATAAAGGGTATGGGGTAGACCTCCCTGATGCTGTTTGTCTAGAGGAAGCTGGCAGGCAAGGAATTGGGGGAAGGACCTCATCTGCTAACCCTTGATGGCTGCTGGCCTTTGGGATGGCAGGTAGAACTGAGCCCTGAGAAATGGTACGTGGAAGGCACGGAGCAGACCTCACTGCTCTCAGGAGGTGGGAAGATTTTTATACAAAGAATTACAGCATGCTTTTATTGATTTGAAGGTACATTATTTATTGGTCAAGTTTGTCTTTCAATGTGTTAGATTTTTTATGTAACTCTGACTCTCCTGAAACTTTCTATGTAGCTGAAGCTGGCCTTTAACTCACAGAAATCCACCTGTGATTTCTGAGTGCTGGGACTAAAGGCACATACAACTTTGCTCAGGCACATCTGTAATTTGTAAAAATTAGCCCTAATTACAAATTATATCTATGTGAGTTTAGATATACTATTCTTAGAAGTAGTTAACATCTTTTCTCTCTCTAAAAAAAATGTCACATCTATTACTACCCCTGAAGACTCTTGGGGTTTCTAGTGTAGCTTCTTCCTAAAACTAATTCAGTAATCACCCACAGGTGCTAAGAATACCAAATGAGAAACTGAAGCCAAGAACTTTGGCAAAATAGTTCATTAAAGAGACACAGGAATCAGATAGGTTAAAAGGGTTTAAAGAGAGTTTAATTTTTAGGCAACTATCTATTTCTGGAACAACAACTGAAGTACACAACATGTCATCATATAATTCAGAGAGTGAATTCAGCAGGAATTTTAGATTTGCTAGTCATAAAACTAAAAACGAAACACCCTTTACACAAAAAGGACTTTTGTTGTTCTTTAGTTACCTATCAGAAAGATTGTTGTGGTTGTTTTAAGATTAAATGGAAACGCTAAAAAAATATACCTTGAAGAATAGAAAATAAATTAACTTACAAATTGTCTCATGATAATGCAGAATCTGGCTGAATACTATACCTTCACTTTATAAAGGAATATACTTGCAAATAAAAGTCAGCACAATTCTTCCCCCCCCCCACCCCCCTTTTTTGAGACAAGCCTCTGCCTCCTGAGTGCTGGGATTACAGGAGTGTGCTACTGCAGCCAGCTCAACAGAATTCTTTACCGAAAGTAAACATCTAACTTCATTCTTAGGAGTTGTAAGCATTGTTTTCTCTTAGTAAAGGTATATAGCAATCAGCTAATTAAAAAATTAATATCATAAAAGTTGTTAAGGCAGCTCTATCTCTCTTGTTCCCAGAGGGTCTAGGATTCAAAGGCCTATATCATGGTTGTATATAAAATGCCTTCCACAGACTTGCATTTTGAAAGGTTATGCTTAGAAGTGGGAACTTGAGAGGGGATTGCATCATAAGGACTCTAACTTTATCAATAAATTAATCCATAGCTTAATGGGCAATTTAGAGACACAGCCTAGTTTGAACACACAGGTCACCAGGGGATGCTGTGAAAGAGTTTATTTTGTCACAGCACCCTTTTCTTCTCTCTGCTTCCCAGACACCATGAAGTGAGCAGCCTCCCTTACCATGTTCTCCAGCTACCATCATATTCTGTTTCTCCTCACGACCAAAGTAATAGAGCCAGGTATCCTGGATTGAAACCATTTCTCAAAATCTACCTTACTTCCTTTTAGGTGAGTTTTCTCAGGTATTTTGGCAGATAGATGGAAAGCTGTTAAAGTCTACTTCATGCAATACTTTAAAGCACGGCCTTGAATCTCTTCTTGTCCATGCATTAAGAGAAAAGACAGCAGGTGGTGGTGGTGGTGGACACCTTTAACCCCAGCATTCAGGAGGCAGAAGCAGTTGAATCTCTGTGAGTTCAGGCCAGCCTGGTCTACAGAGTGAGTTCCAGGACAGCCAATGATACAAAAGAGAAATCCTGTCTCAAAAAAAGGGCCTAGGAGTGTATGAACCACAATGGGCTTAGAATCTGCTATTCCCATAGCATTATTCTGAGAAAATTAGTCAGAAAGGGACCATACACTTTCTCACATTTGCAATAAATCAACTCTGCTTTCTTTATTGTTAGTGAATTGATCCAGGGTTTGGTATCTAAACCTAATATAATCACTAGTATATTCAAGCTCAAACAAGAAGCAGCCATTGCCAACTGGTGGGCTTAGCTTGAAACAACAGAAATTCAGATTAAGAAATGCTTCTAACTATTTATCTGCTGCTTGTATTTCCTTTTGTGTGTATATGTATAAACTTTCCATTAGCTGGTTGGCAGCTTTGTTATTTAGCATTTAATTTTTACAATTCTGTATACATCTTAGAAGAAGGAAGCAGCAGCAACTAAGAAAAGGCAGTGGGGAAAACAATAAAAAGTAGAAAAGGAAACTCTGGGGCCAAAGGGTACAGCTTGGGAAAGGGACCTAAGGAAAAGTGGAAGTACACATGGATGGGGAGATAGGAGGGATCAATAAAAACAAAGTACGTACAAAAACCTCATATGGAAACCCATTACTTTGTAAGCTAACTTTAAAACTAAAAAGGCTTTTAAGAATAAAATATTTATGTTGTTATCCTGGTATCAGAAAATTCTGGAGAAATATAAAAGACATTTATTTCAATTCAAAGAAACACATAATAAATATTAGCTAGATTCTAAAAATGTTGCTAACTGAAATAATAACCCTATATTGTTTTAATTTTCCTGGAGCCTAATGTCAACAGATTTGAGACTGAGATCTGTCTACATAGATAGTTTCCACTGTTCTTAGAATAAACTTCCACTAGTAATAAAAAATACAATCTGCTATAACCAAAGCCTTTATTGGAAACAGGTTAATAATACCTCACCTAAAAGACATAGATACAGACATCTAATGGAAATAGCATCTGAAAATGAGTAAAACAATTCTGCAAACAGTGACAAATGTGGGTAGAATAAGGTGAGATATAAAAGGCTCTGAGACAGCTCTGAGCACAGAGATACAGAAAATAATAATGCCATTAGAAAACACTTCCAAGCTTATAATAGGTGCCCCTGGTAGGGAGCAGGAAAACTGAAGATAATGTTTAAAGATACACATTACAGATGAATAACACTTTCCTATTTTCTTCTCATAGTAGACCCTTACAGTTTAGTGATTATGATGACATACCTGGTAATAGGTCAGCTGCCTGTTTAGCTCTTCCAGCTGTCTCTCATACTCAGCAATAAGAGGTAAAGAACTAAAGGAGAATACAGATTTAAATGACAGCATAAGTTAAGCATGTAACAAGTAACATATCTCAAAATAAATAATTGTGTCTAATAGGAACCATTACTTTGATTATCTTCTTAAACCCTTAGCACAAATAATATTTTGGACTGAAGGTTTCTTGCTTGTGTTAAAGGGGCAGGAGAAGGCCTGAGCACTGAAGGATGACAAACAGCTTCCCTGGCTTCTCCCGGCAGCAAAGCCTCACTTTCCACAGGGTTTACTTGTATAAAATCAAAGATGCTCCCAGATACTACCAAGTATCTTGAGAGACAGGCAAGATCGCCCTCCTGTATAATCCAGTCCTATAGACTTTACCAATGTTTTTATCAACGCAATAGCAAGTTATTTATGTTTATACAGCAGACCATAAAATAAACATTCCTAAACTAAAGAAACTCTTTAAATGATCAAGTAAAAAATAATATGCATCTGGTATTACTTTACCTTTGGTCATCTACTGAGTTCACTAGTGTGTCACCTCTGCCTCCTTTGGACACGCTGTTCTGTAACAACAAGAAAAACCTTATAAAAAATGTGTTCTCACAGTCTTCTAGCTAAAATTGAAACTTGCTTAAAATTAAATGTCACTAAAATTTTTACAACTTTATAAAATCTATCAATATAATTCAAAAGGAAGAAAACCCCTTGATACTTAAAACTTGGTAAGTTTACGCATACATGATTTTTTTAAAAAAGTTGAATTAGAACTGTGAAGAATTTTCTATTTGATGAAAATACCTACCAGCGAGCAACACCAGTTATCATTGTTTGTGGTGAAACAAGGGGAGCTTACATTAAGTTCAGTAACAATACAAGGCTGTTTATTATCACTGTTGAAAATCTGGTCAATAGGATGTAAGGAAGATTTAGCGACTAAAGCGCAACATGTGACACAATTATAAACAGATAATTTGATCATTTACCTAGAAAACACCACTTAATACAATGAATGCTAGGGAAAATTAGAGAACACACTAAGTCCTAGATGCACTAAAAAAGAAAATTCAGTACTTTTCTCAAATATTAATAGTCATTTTCCCTTTATCTTCCATAAAATGATTTGTACACTTTTTTATAATGCCCAATGTTTTTACTTTTGCAATTTTAGCTGAGTATTACATCAACATTTCATTACTTTAAGCTCTACTTCCTTTTATTTTTATTTAATTAATTTATTCAGATTACAACTCAATTGTTATCCCATCTCTTGTATCATCCTGTTCCTCCCTCCCTCCTGCTTTCACGCTATTCCCCTCCCCTAGGTCTAAGACCTACGGGGGCCTCCTCCCCCACTATATGGTCAAAGGCTATCAAGTCTCATCTTGGGAGCCTGCTTATTCTTTCTTTGAGTGCCACCAGGCACCAGAGTTCATGGCAGAATCAGTCTCCGCTCTCCACATAACTGTGGAGAATGTCCTGTCCATTAGTTAGGTCAGAGTAGGGGTTCAATGCTTACTACTTGTATTGTCCTTGGTCAGTGCCATAATTTGAGAAGACCCTCTGGGCCCTGATCCACCCGTCACGATGTTCTTCTTGTAGGTTTCTATGATCCTCTGGGTCCTTAGATTTCCCCCATCTCTATATTTCTCTTTCCTAGAGTCCCAATAGGATGTCTTCATATCTATCCCAATCTGTGGTGACGACTTTGTGGGACATGCCTTTTGGGCTAGTGCCCAATTATAAGTGAGTATATACCATGTGAATCTTTCTGCTTCTGGGTTAACTCACTCAATATGATCATTTCTAGTTCCATGCATTTGTCCACAAATTTTGGGATTTCCTTGTTTTTAATAGCTGAGTAGTATTCCATAGTGTAAATGAACCACAGATTCTTTATCCATTCTTCAACTGAGGGACATTTAGACTGTTTCCAGGTTCTGGCTATTATGAATAAGGCTGCTATGAACATGGTTGAGCATATGTCCTTGCTGTGTGGTGGAGCATTTTCTGGGTATATTCCAAGAAGTGGAATAGCTAGGTCTTGAGGAAGTCCTACTCCCAATTTTCTAAGAAATTGCCAGATAGATTTCTAAAGTGGTTGTACAATCTTGCATTCCCACCAGCAATGAAGGAGTGTTCCTCTTTCTCCAAATCCTCACCAACAGATGGTGTCACTTGAATTTTTTATCTTAGCCATTGTGATGGGTATAAGTTGGAATCTCATAGTTGTTTTGATTTGCATTTCTCTGATGACTAAAAATGTTGAGCATTTCCTTAAGTGTTTCTCAGCCATTCAATATTCCTCTGTTGAATACTCTGTTCAGTTCTGAGCCCCATTTCTTAATTGGATTATTTGGTTTGGTGGGGTTTAATTCCTTGAGTTCTTTATATATTTTGGATATTAGATCTTTGTCAGATGTAGGGTTGAAGGTCTTTTCCCAGTCTGTAGGCTGTAGTTTTGTTCCGTTGACATTGTCTCCTGCCTTACAGAAGCTTCTCAGCCTCATGAGGTCCCTTTTATTAATTGTTGACCTTAAGGCCTGGGCTGTTGATGTTTTTTCTGTTCAGGAAGTTGTCTCCTGTGGCAATACATTCCAGGCTCTTCCCCACTTTTTCTTCTAACCGATTTAGTGTCTCTGGTTTTATATTGAGGTCTTTAATCCATTTGGACTTGTCTTTTGTGCATGATGATAAATATGGACCTAATTGCATTTTTCTACATGTAGCCATCCAGTTAGACCAGCAACATTTGTTGAAGATGCTATCCTTTGTCCATTGAATAAATATGGCTTGTCAAAAATTAAGTGACCAAATGTGTGCGGATTCATTTCTGGGTCTTCGATTTGATTCCATTGATCCATCAGTCTACTGCTGTGCCAGTACCATGCTGTTTTAATTACTGTTGCTCTATAGTACAGCTTGAGATCCTGGATGGAGATTCCTCTGGAGGATCTTTTATTGTACAGGATCGTTTTAGCAATTCTGGTTATTTTTTTGTTTTTCTATATGAATTTGTGAACTGATTTTTCAATGTCTTTAAAAATTGTGTGGGTATTTTGATAGGCATTGCATTGAATCTGTACATTGCTTTTGCTAAGAGGGCCACTTTTACTATGTTAATTCTCCTGATCCATGAACAAGGAAGATCATTCCATTTTCTAATGTCATCTTCAATCTCTTTCTTCAGAGATTTAACTTTTTTTTTTTTTTCAAACAAGTCCTTCACTTGCTTGGTTAGAGTTATTTCTATATATTTTATATTGCTTGTGGCTAATGTGACGGGTGTAGGTTTCCTAACTGCTTACTCTGCATGAATGTCATTGCACCAAGGAAGGCTACTGAATGTTTTGAGTTAATTTTGTATCCAGCTAATTTGCTGAAGGTGTTTATCAGCTGTAGGGGTTCTCTGGTGGAATTTTGGGGGGTCATTTATGTACACTATCATATCATCTGCAAATAGGGATAATTTGACTTCCTCCTTTCCCATTTTGGATCCCCTTGATCCTCTTGATTACTCTGGCTAGGACTTCAAAAACTATATTGAACAGATATGGGGAAAGTGGGCAGCCTTGTCTGGTCCCCGATTTTAGAGGAATTTCCTTGAGTATCTCTCCATTCAATTTGATGTTGGCTATTGGTTTGCTGTATATAGCCTTTATTATATTTAGGTATGTGCCTTGTATTCCCGATTTCTTCAAAACTTTAAACATAAATGGGTGTTGGATTTTGTCAAATGCTTTTTCTGCATCTAAGGAGATGATCATATGGTTTTTTTTCTTTCAGTTTGTTTAGATGGTGGATTATTACACTGATGGATTTCCGTACATTAAACCATCCATGCATGCCTGGAATGAAGCCTACTTGGTTACAGTGAATGATATCTTTGATACGTTCTTGTAATCGTTTTGCGCATATTTTATTGAGTATTTTTGCATCAATACTCATAAGAGAAATTGGTCTGAAATTCTCTTTTTTTCTTGGGTCTTTGTGGGGTTTAGGTATCAACGTGACTGTGGCCTCAGAATGAATTAGGTATAATATTCCATCCATTTCTATCTTTTGGAGTAGCTTGAAGAGTATGGGTATTAGCTCTTCTTTGAAGGTCTGGTAGAATTCTGCTCTGAAACCATCTGGCTCTGGGCTTTTTTTGGTTGGGAGACTATCAATGGTTGCTTCTATTTCTATAGGAGAAATAGGACTATTTAATTTATCTGATCTTGATTCAATTTTGGCAAGTGGAATTGACCAAGAAAGTTGTTCATTTCCCTTATATTTCCAACTTTTGTGGCATATATGCCTTTAAAGTAGGATATTATGATTCTTTGTATTTCTTCAGTGTTGGTTGTTATATCGCCCTTTTCATTTCTGATTTGTTGATTTGGATAGTGTCTCTCTGCCCTTTAGTCTATCTTGTTCATTTTCTCAAAGCAAAACAAAACAAAACACCAGCTCCTGGTTTTGTTGATTGTTTGAATTTTTCTTTTTTTCTAATTCGTTAATTTCAGCTCAGAGTTTGATTATTTCCAGATGTCTACCCTTGGGTATTTCTGCTTCTTTTTTTTTCTAGGGCTTCCAGATGTGTCATTAAGTTGCTTATGTGGAATGTTTCTAATTTCTTTATAAAGGCACTTAGTGCTATGAATTTTCCTCTCTGCGCCACTTTCAGTGTGTCCCAGAAATTTGGATATGTTGTTCCTTCATTTTCATTGAACTTAAGGAAGTCCTTAATTTCTTTATGTTTTCCCTGACCCAGGAATCATTAAGTAGAGAGTTTTTTATTTTCCATGTGTGTGTAGGCTTTTTGTTATTTCTGTTGTTGTTGATCTATCCTTCAGTGAAAGTGGGGTGTTGAAGTCTCCCACTATTAATGTGTTGGGATCAATGTGTGGTTTAAGCTTTGTTAACAGTTCTTTTACAAATGTAGGTACCCTTGTATTTGAAGCATAGATATTCAGAATAGTGCTGTCATCTTGGTTGACTTTACCTTTGATTAATTTTGGTTGAAAGTCTATTTTATTAGATATTAAAATGGCTACACCACCTTGTTTGCTTGGAATATTTTTCCAGCCTTTTACCCTGAGGTAATGTCTGTTCTTGTGGATGAGATGTGTTTCCAGAAAGGAGAAGAAGGTTGGCTCTTGTTTATGTATTCATTCAGTTAGTCTGTGTCTTATTATTGGAGAATTGAGACCATTGATGTTGAGAGGTATTAATGACCAGTGACTGTTAAGTACCTTAATTTTTGATGTTGGTTGCAGTAGAGAGTTTATGTTGTTGTCCTTTTGCAATGGTGTAGTTATCTATTTCCTGTGTAGCTTTTGTTATAACTTGTCCCTTTTGGGTGGAGTTTTCCTTCTAGTAACTTCTGTAAAGCTGGATTTTTGGATAGGTACTGTTTGAATTTGCTTTTGTCATGGAATATTTTGTTTTCCCAATCAATGGGCCCTTCTAGCATTTATGGTCTTTGTTGAGAAGTCAAGTTTAATCCTGATAGGTTTGCCATTGATGTTACTTTGTCTTTTTCTCTTGGTGCTTTTAATCTTTTTTCTTTGTTCTGTATATTTTGTGTTTTTATCTTTATGGGGCGGGAAGATTTTCTTTTCTGTTCTATTCTATTTGGTGTTCTGTAGGCCTCTTTTATGTTTATATGCATCTCCTTCAAATTGAGGAAATTTTCTTCTATGATTTTGTTGAAGATATTTTCTGGGCCTTGGAGTTGGGCAGCTTCTCTTTCCTCAATGCCTATTATTCTCAGGTGTCATCTTTTCATGGTGTCCTTGATTTCGTGCATGTTTGGTGTCAGGAATCTTTCATATTTCGCATTTTCTTTAAGGGTTGTTTCAAGTTCTATGATTGTATCTTCAAGTCCTGAGATATGTTCCTCCATTTCTTGTATTCTGTTAGAGGACCTTGATTTCTTCTCTAAGGCCTTGAGATCCCGTTTTTCTTCTTTCTGTGTCTTTAACACTGTTTCCATTTTCATCTTCAGATCTTGAACTGTTTTATGGATTTCCTTCATCTTGTTGTTTGTATTTTCCTGAATTTTTTCCAATGCCTCTCTATAGGCCTCTTTTATGTCTTCCACCTGTTTGGCTGTGGCTTCCTGTTTTTAATTATGCATTTTATTTGTTTCCTCCATTATCATCTTCATTACCAAGGATTTGAGGTCATTTTCTTGTATTTCGATTGTGTTTGAGTTCTCAGGGTTGCTGTCTCTGGGATAGCAGTGATTTGGAGATGCCCTTTAGTCATCTTGATCTCTCTGATGTTGGGTGGTAGCTTCTGGTGTCCTTCACTGGTCGTTGGATAGTTGGTGAGTGATTATAGGTCAGGTATCCTTGCCTGTGGGGATCAGGAAGTTCTTTCATGGAACTGGCAGGTGACCTGGTTTCTCCTCCAGGAGATTTTGCTCTACACCTTAAGTTCTTAGCTGGGTCAGCAGAGGTATGCTTCTGCTTGATCTTGTTCATGCTACTTAAGGGATTCAGACCAGCTGTGTTGGGGGCCGCTGTTTAATTTTCTGTCCTGACCCCTAGGGGCAGCCTAGCCTCTCCCAAGCATGTGGGAGACCCTGCTGGGCCATGGGGACTGGCCAAGGCAGGTTTTAACTGCCCAATCGTCCAGTCCTGGACTGTTGTGGTCCGCAGTCAGGTTCCTGCCTGGAACAGTCTAGATAGTGGACCAGTCTAGATTGCGCACCTTTGGCGGTTCAGTCCCATTGAGCTGTGGCTGCAATTCAGACCCGCTTCCAGATCCTCAGGGCAGTCCATCTTCTCTGTCAAGAGTGGGAGTCCCTGCCAGGCCATGGGGACTGACCTGGCCGAGTTCTATCAGCCCAATTTTGCAGGCTCGGTCTGCTGAGGCCAGCTGCCTGGCTCTGGACAGGGCCCGGCTGGACCACACATGCTCTTTGGGTACCGCTTGTGGTCTGCAGTGTGCGGGACCCCACTCAGCTAGTGTTCTCCAGTTCTTTGAGGCTGTGGTTCTCAGTCTGGTCCCTGATCTCCGTGCTGTAGATCAGACACAGTGCATGATAGGCGTCGCCATCTTGGATCCATTTTTCTCTATGTCCTTTCTCTTGTGGAATTTATTTTGCTCTTTTCCTACAGTTTCCACATTAAATGCATGCAAATAAAGGAGTACATTTCCCTTTAAGTGCTCATTCAGTTCAAATATATGACTTTAAAAAGTATTGATCTTTTTCATTCTTTCTGAGATAATTGTAGATTCACACGAAATTGTAGGAAATAATAGCAGGCAGTTTTGGATAACTTTCTGCAAAGGAACATTTTGTTACGCCATAATATACAGATGTTCCTTAATTTAAGATGGTTGACAATATCATCTGAGGTTAAGAATGAGGCAAACTGAAAATGCATTTAACACACTGCCTCATTCTCAACCTCAGATGATATTGTCAACCATCAGCAACACAGAACCTCAGAGTATGTTCATGCCTGTGATTATATAGCTGGCTAAGAGGTTGGGCTTACCACTGCTGCCCATCACCACAGGAGAGCTTCTTACCACATATTAATTCAAGGAAAGATCTGAATGTGTATCATTTTCATATCATTAAAAGGTGAATAAAAGGTTTGTCAAACCACTGTACTATGGGGAACTTCCGTAATACATGCTACAACCAAGACAGACATACCACAAACACGGAGATAAAGTTTTTATGAGCCAAGGATCCTTCAGTGCTCCTTTTAGCCATACTACCTTTCTATTACACTTCCTTATCCTCAAATCCAGGCAGCACTACTCAGATTTTTTGTTTGTCTGTTTGTTTTTTCATTTTAAGACTTTTAACATATTTATAATGTCTTGGGATTAGTTTTTTTCCCCCATAGTACAATACCCTGGATATTTGGGAGCACATTTTATTCTATATCCTAGGCTGGCCTCAAACTCACAAGATTCTTTTAACTCGGGCTTCTAAGTGCTGGATTACAGGTTTAAGCCTCCATACCCAGCTAACTAACCCACCTTCTATTGTCCAACAATAGTATATATAATAGTATAAGCACATACTACACAATTAAGAGTCTTTTAAGCAAGTGCTTCTTACTTAAGTGCTTTCCCACAGAAGGTGTCCATATCATGAGTACAGCTGCTGTAAACACCTATATACAGGTTAGTGTACATGTGCATATGCCTGCATGTGTGTGTGTATGTGTGTGTGTGTGTGTGTGTGTGTGTGTGTGTGTGTGAACCTGAGTTGTCATTCATCTGCAATAGATGCTCAGGAGCACAAATGCCAAGTATAATAGTAGTTGCATGTTTTCTGTTAAAGTTACTGAATGATCTGCCAGAATGGCTATAGCATTTACAAACATCCACCAAGAATGCATGGCTGCATTTGACCATGTCCATTACTACAACAGAATTTCAGAGGTTGTATATTGTCTGAAGAAAGGGGGTCTAATTAGCTTACAGTTCTTAAGGTTCAACAGCATGATGCAAATTTCTGCTGTGCTCTATTGAGTACCTTCCTGGCTTCACTACAACATGGCTGATGGCATCATGATGAAAGCATATGCAATGGATGGGGACCTGTGAGACACTGTGAGAAAGGAAGTCCAAGAGCAATTCAGAGGTTAGGCTTCCTGTATTGTAACAACTTTCATGAGACCAACTAACTCACTCCCAGAGACTAGTATGAATGCTGTATGTGAGTCATGCCCCTAATGACCTAGCCACTTCCCACTTAATTCTACTTCCTCAGAACTTTGTCACAGCAAGGACCAAACCTCCACTACATGAACCTTTGGAGAGAAAGAATTCATAATACAATATTTGTCATTGCCACTGTTTTATTTTTAACCATTGTGTGAAATATTTAGTGACACTTCATTGTGTTTTAAATCACTAAGTGACTGTATAAGGATGAATAATAACCATATAAGATATTTACATTGAAACCACAATACATTATTATTGATGGCAGACAGCATGCTTACATTAGATCTGGTTTTGTGGTCTAATTATTGACAGTTTGTACTCTGAACAATACTTTGTTCTTACATTCTTGTCACTAGGGTTATAGTCTACCTGATGTATAATGCAGGTAATTGTGACAAACTAAGCAACAAGTAAGGATGGCCTCTACTGAGAATCTTCTATCTAAGAGACTAGACTAGATGACTCTATAGATAAAGACTTAAATATGAGATAACCAAGAAAGACTGCAGCTATCTTTTGGTCACTGTGATAGCATTAAAATTTCTGCCATGGTAAAGCTGTAAGCTAATCATGTAAATATAAAAATAAGAGAACATAGTCTAACCAATGACTAGCAAGATACTTGTAAGGTCAATGATGGTTATACTGTTCAGGGCCAGTATCTAGCAGGCAGTAAAAGCCAGAAGCTAGTAAATCTGGGGTCAAGGGGCATTCCACTATCCTGACTGGGTGGACAGCACATGAACAGCATACGATCATCTCATGTGTTGAACCAGTGGCACATGTAGAAGGGAGCCTCCATTGGCTTGGCCTTGAGAGAGATCAGAAAACTAAGCAATCTCATAACAGTTATCTTGGTGTGTGTTCAGTTTCTGGTGAAGCTCTATAAAATTCTCTAGACAAGAAAAGTTAATGGCTTTCTCTCTTCTCTCCCTCCTTTCCACCTACATGGGGTATTTTTGCTCTCTCTTTACTTTTAACCTGTGTGTGTTCTTTTAAGCCACACTGACTCTCTCATAAACAGCATTCAGTTGCTTTTTGTCTTGTGATTGGAGAATTTATTTCCTTAAAAGTAATTATTATCAATACTACTAATGCAATATTGCTGTTTTCTGTTTAAGTTCCTTTGTTTCCATGTTCTTTTGCTTTCTTTTACTGTGATTGACTTCTATAAATAGTATGTCTGTATTCTTCTAGCTATCATTTGTATACCTATTAAGTGCTTTTGCTTTGTACTGAGCATGTGGTATACATAAAGCATCTGAAACTTGTAACAGAGGAAGCTGACTGTAACCCAACTTTTGTAATAAAGTACAGAAGCTTTAAAGTTATTCTCTTCCATACAGTTCAAGTTTCCATTTGTGAATTCCATTTATATATTGTTTTTGTGTATATTCTTTATAAAGTAACTCAAGTCAAAGTTACTTTTAGCATTTCTGCCTTCCAAGTTCTACATAAGAATTAAAAGTGACCTAAACATCATAATGGCAATAATATAATATTCTTCTATGTAAGTTTTACTATCATAGTTCAATATGGTAACAATCAGTAATATTTTATGTCTGCTTCCTGTACTGTCTTTATATCATTTGTTGCAGTTTGAGGGTTATGAAGTTTGTCAGCTATTCTTTATCTCTCTTTGACTTCTAATGGACAGTTTTGACAGGTGAAGCTTTTTGGTTGACAGTTCTGTACTTGAAATAAACCATCCCACTCTCATTTGGCTTGTAAGGAATTCACTGATAATCTTGTGGAGTTTAGCTTGTACATGGTGAGTTATTTTCCAGTGCTGCTGTATTCAAAATTCTCTG
Organism: Acomys russatus; assembly: GCF_903995435.1. Classification (NCBI taxonomy): domain Eukaryota; kingdom Metazoa; phylum Chordata; class Mammalia; order Rodentia; family Muridae; genus Acomys; species Acomys russatus. Next base: position 20,513,902 of record NC_067151.1, read on the forward strand.
CACACAAAATTCTCTGAACACTAGATTACAACATGTCTTGAATAAATCATTTTGGGGTTGAACCTATTTTGGAAACCTAGGATCTTAGATGTCGAGATTTCTCTCAAGAATTTTATATGTTTTTGTTTAAGTTAAGTTTTGCAATTTTTTTATCCTCCTCCTGAGACTCTTAGAAATTTTCATATTATTTTTCTTGGCTATATTCTATAAACTTTTTTTTTTACTCTTTTCTTTTTATTCTTCTGAAAAGATAATTTTCAGGTGTTTTCAAGTCTTCCGATTACTTCTTATGTTTCAAATCTGATGTTGAGGATCTACTGCATTTAAAATCTTATGCATTATAGTTTTTACCTCTAAAACTTTGAGTTTGTCTTTTTATGTTGCTACTTTTTGTTGCACAGATTCTTTTTCTAAAATTACAGAGGTGCCTATCTGTGTGTTCCTACTACTCACTGAGACCCTCTACTATACTCTTACCCAGAGGAGGAATCATAGGCAGTTTTGAGGGAAAGCTCATGTGATAGAGTCAAACAGTTTTTACCATCATAGATGACTCTAATCTCCAATTTCATTTCAATTAATTTGTGTTTACTTTGTCTTACAATGTGCAGTAACTTCTCTATTGGTTTCTTGGACTCTTTAAAAGAGGACTTAATATTGTCTGTGAATTGTTATAAAAACCTATGTACTATAGAGAGATGACGGTATAAAATTCCTATCCTATTGTTTTGTTCACTACCTACTAGATAGATTTCTTTTAACTCTAAAGCTTCCAAAGTTTGTGTACTAAATGGTGACAAATGTCCAAATGGAGGAGGGGTGACCTTAGAGAGTCAGCAAAGTAAAAGAACACTAAGTTTCACACTGTTGTGGGAGACCAGAAGGCATGCAGCATTCTCTGGCTTTCACACAGCAAACACAGTGTGGGTGGAGAACGCTGAAACAGCACTTAAGTGTTGAATGTGAATTCAAGGCTCTCAGTACTCTTAGTACAGCAAGCAAGAGGCAGCAGCAAGGCAGCTCCAGAGGCCAAGTAATCTAGGATCCATGAATTTAGTAATCGATAGGCAACAGGACTCGCTCCTTGCTATGGGGGCTATAATCCACCATGTCATCCACAGCCTGAGTCCTGTGCTCCTTAAATTTTGTTAGCACATCTATGTCGACCTGCTCCTCCTGCCCCAGGCCCTGCTACCTCTCCTGCCTATCTTCTACCAGGCCCCATGTCCACAAGCTTCACAACTTACTACTGCTCCTTATTTCACATCTCTAGAAAGCTCAGTCTCAAACAGGCTCTTCTCAAGATCTACAGTGCTCTCTGGCATGAAAAGCAATACAACTGCTCTCTTCTCCAATGCTAACCTACCACACAGGAGAAGCCACTGTCATGCCAAATCTCACACCGGATCTGTGGCTCTCAAGAACTGTGGGTTTCCCTGTGGACATTCTGGACTACCAGAATGTCATTAGGACTTCCTGGCATACCCTTTGCATGTAGCCCTAGTCCTTCTATCCCACCACTCCACTTTTGGCTCCAGGTCGGACCCATAGACTGTGTCCTATTTTTCTTCATGCTGTTTAGGTGTTCCAAGGGTTAAGAGTCCCTGGTGGATGAGTTACACATGTTCTAAGAGCTCAGCGCCTGTTCCGTGCTACCACACCACCTCTTCTCTTACCACCGTGAAGCACACAGTGGAAAGACATGATGCAATGGAAATCTGGAAGATATGGAAGACTACACAGGAGTTAGAGACAGAAACAATATTTTGCCACGAAGCATGAGAATAGGAATCAAGATTTATTTTATGAGTATAAAAACAGCATGTAGAAAAGAACCTATACCTGCTAAGAACTACAGCAGCTACAATTTGTGTAACAGTAAGGAGAAATGTGTTCCTGATTGGTTTGCTCCGCTGAGGTTTCCAATAACTATAATGCCTATGCATAACACACACACATCAGATGGTGCTCTTTCTTCTATTCCTGTGTTTCTGGTAAAAACACATTCATGATCAAGCCAGATACAGTTTTTATCAGATGTGCTCAATATCATGTCTAAAATTTTTCTTTTGTTGCTATAACTGCTTAATCAAGCATTCAGACCTATGGTATAAGACATTTACTAGATATGTATACCTTGTTGATAAAATCTAAAATTAAAGTTTAAAAAAATCAGAAAATAAACATTAAAAACCAATGCATATATTACTATTACTTGGGTTAGTTTATGTTTTGGTGATTGTTTTTGGTTTTTTAATTGGGGAGATAGGAGTCAAACTCAGGGCCTTACACATGAAGGAGACTTAAACAACATTCCCAGGGTTTGTCATAATGCCATAATTTGAAAGAACTGAAATAGCTATATAGCTAGTGACTCTTCAGAAATCACTTCAGCATATTTCAAAACTTGAATGAATTCCTATTTCAGATAACATTTATAACATTAGCTCCAAAGCTAGGGGAAAAAATTAAAGCAACTTCTATAGACAAACAGCTTACTTTCACTGAGCAAAACCAAATTTGCCCTTACAAGAATCAAAGCTATAAGCAAAATTTCAAAGGTTATAAGCAATTTGACATGTGAATAATTCTAAGTAGAATTTATATTGAGTATTAACACTGCTGTATCAATAATTCATATGGCTATAGATATACTTATAATCAAATTTCACTACAGATGTTATACTTAATTATTCCACATACCTGCATAGTTGGGTCTTTGAAAATATGTTCAACCTGATGCGGCCTAAAAATATCATTTAGTTTATCATCTGAAACAAAGAAAAAAACCAATTTGAGTAATAGTCTATTTTGTAAAACTAGAAAAATAACAACTACTATTTGACATATCCAATGAAAGGTTTGTAGTCTCTAAGACTGCTTCTCATTACATGAATCATCAATTTCAGCACATCATTTCAGGGTGTAAAATTAAGTCTTTTTATACTCATAAGGTAAATAACGACATCCAAAACAGAACACAGGATAGCTACAAAGAACTAGTCTTTCTTATTTCCTAAGTTTGAATTATCAGTCTTTTCTGGCACAAGTGGAGAAATACATAATCTCCACTGTCTTTTTCTTCAACTAAATACAGGCAGAGTTGATGGCGAAACTCTGCCAAGACAGGGAAAGCCAGTCCTCAACAGTTCTTGCCTCACAAATATGTCTGTCAGATATATTGGGCCAGATGGCTGAAGAAGATGCTCCAATATAATAGAGAATTTGGGGTGACTGTTCAGGTAGAAAACTGTCTCTGTCATCTTCTCATTTAGAAAGCTACTAACCTGCACTCCTGGCATACTCAGGTAATCAAGTTCATTCCTTATCAAGTCTCTGATGGAGTTGAAGACGAGGTAGCTTAGTTTTACAATGAAACTTAGCTGTTTAGGGGTTAAGATGTTTTTAGGTCAGATAGGTGATCTAAGTTGATAATGACAAGATGTGATGGGGATTGATTTACATATAGAATTTTAGATGCACCAAGATAGAAAAGATGTTTTTGTCAAGGTTGTCAAATACAAATAGCCAAAACAATAAGAATGTAACATTTATATAATTCCTGATTACGTCATGATTCTTGCTATAGGTAGTTTTTGTACATATATGGAATAATATAAATGTATATGTAAAAAAAAAAAGAATATCCATGTTAACCATAACTTAAAAAAAAAAAGAATTGGGAAGATACACACCAAATTCTTCCTTCCTTCCTTCATTCCTTCCTTCCTTCCTTTTTTGAAGATGGGGCTTCATTCAGGCTGACCTAGAACTCATATATAACCCAGGCTGGCCTGACTCAATGGAATCTTTCTGTTTGTGCTTTCTGGGTGCTAAAATTATAGACATGAGCCATCACCACACCCAGCAGTAGACAAATTCTTTAAAGTTCTTAGAGTCAGCTGAAAAGATTATCCATTCTATATAGAGGAGAAATTGTAGGGCACAGAATCTAATTTCAACAGGAGTGTCATGATACCATGAAGATGGCCCAGAATAAAGCAAAGAGTTCTCATTAACATGCCATACATGTATTCACATCAGAAAAGAAACAAGGAAAGCAAGATGGCTTAGCAGATAAAGACACCTGTCATACCTGAGGACAGGAGTTCATTCTCTAGAACGAACACTATAAAAGGACAGAACCATACCCTCATGCTGTACTCTGGCTTCTGCATGCATTCCAATGTATGCTCACAGCTTACATGTAACACCAGTTTCAGGGAATCTCACACTCCACCAGCATGTGATGCATAGACATTCATGCAGGCAACATACCCATAATTTTTTGCAATAGATTTGTTTCTTCAAGCATTTTTTTTCTAATTCAGATTGAGCATACCTAATTTGAAAGTCCAAATTCCAAAGCACTCTAAAATATGAAACCTTCTTTAATTAAATAAAATTTAAAAAATAAAGAAATCAAAAAGAAAAACATACACAAGGCATTACCCAACAAATAAACAATCTTTCAAGATTTACAAGCAACAGAGCAAAGCTCAACAATTGTCAAAGAAATGAAGAAAACAAAACAAAACCCTCCATTTAATCTGAATAAGAATACTAATTAGAATCAACAACCAAAACAGAAAAAAGCAAGAAGGCAATAGGAAGAGCCTCCACACAGATGAACTTTAAAAAGAAAAACAACAAAGGAGTAAGCATTTTGAACTGAACAATAGCTTAAATGTGATACAATAGTAGAAAACTTCTTATAGCTTTAATTTAGAATTAAATTGAATAGACTTTGTCTCTCAGATTTAGGAATTCTTCATACTTTTTACATATTATATAGACTTTATCTACTGAGTATTGTTGACCTCAATCTGGAAATACCAGATCCAAATCGCCACAAAAATGTCTTATAAAGTCAGGACTCAAAAGGTTTCATATTTTAGAACACTTTGGAATTTGCATTTTCAAATTAGGTATGCTCAATTTGAATTAGGAAAAAATGCTTGAGGAAATGAATCTATTACAAAAAGTTAGAAGAAAAAAACCCACCACAACCACCAAAATAAACTCAAAAAAGTCACATGAAGGAAATAATAGAAATAAACCTAATAGATAAACTCACAACCAAGAAAATTAAAAATAAAATAATGTCATATTTTATTTTTAACAGACATTTGATGAAAATATGTATTTATGATAAATGACTTGAATTATCTTTTTTCATAAAATGGATTCTTATGAAAATCAAACCAAAACAATAACAAAAGACACCGTAAGATCATAGCTAAGGGAAAAAAAATGTTGAAAACCTTTTCTTTAGTGTTAACACATTTCTTCAACACACTAGTGGAAGTCCAAGTTAATGTGACACAGTTAAATAAATGAGAGGTGTAAAGGTTCAAAGAAAGAACAAACTCAGCTACATACATGGTAGCTACTCCAAAGAGCACAAACTCTTAAAATCAAGAAATAAATTTAATAGCTATTAGTTATAAGGCCAAAATGCAAAAATTAATCACATTTGTATATACTGACAACATAAATTTTCAAATAAGAAATGATAATCATTTTTAGTATCATCAAAATAAATCTCACAAAATGAGTATAAAATTCCTATACAAAAATATTTTTGGAGCTGGACATGTCTTATCCCAGCACTCAGGAGGCAGAAGCACATGGATTACTGTGAGTCCCAGACCAGCCTGACCTACAAAGGGAATCCAGCACAGCCAAGGCTACATAGAGAAATCCTGTCTCGAAAAACAAAACAAAAATTGTATTTGATAATCAGTAGATGAAAGATCTAAAGAAATAAAAACAGAACACAGTATAAAGAAGTCTGTCTCTTAAAGTCGGTTTTCCTCATAATGGTCTACATATCTAATGAAATTCCAATCTATATCCAATGATCTCTATATAAATGATTAGTTACAGAAATTGAATAACTGCTTCTGACAGGATATGGAAAGAGAACTAAGACAATTTTACAATAGAAGAACAAGAGGATCAAGCTAGCTCTATCAGATAACAGCATTCATTATAAAATTATAATTTACATAGCACTATAGTAATAAAAGAAAATGTTAGTGCTCCATCCTTGTGACAAAATTCCCAGAAAAATAACTTGAAGGAGAAAAGTTTACTTTGACACATGGTTGCTTAGCTCAATCATTTAAGGCCTGAGGTAAAACAGAATTTCAGATATCCTAGCAGGGATTGTCCTGCAGCAGAGCTGATTAATGGTAATCAAGAAGCAGAAAGAGCCAGGGGATAGGAAGAAAATATAACCTTCCCATGGAAATTCACAGGCATCTACTTCCTCCCATTAGATCCTATATCCTACAGTTTCCACAGCTTCTCAAAAGCATCATTAAACAAGACTAAGCTTTTATTATATGGCCTTTGGGAAATATTTAAGAGTCAAATAGAGTCCCTTTTTCAATCATCGCCGGATCACAGCTGTCAAAATGAAGTTCAATCCCTTCGTGACTTCTGACTAAATCAAGAACTGCAAACCAGCACCTTCCCACATTAGGAGAGCTAAGACATGCCCATTTGAAAGGATGATGAAGTTCAGGTTGTCCAAGGACACTACGAAGGCCAGCAGATGGGCAAAGTGGTCCAGGTGTAAAGGAAGAAATGTGCTAATATACATTAAATCAGTGAAGTGAAAAAAGGCTAATAGGACAACTGTCCGTGTGGTTATCTACCCCAGCAAGGTGGTTATCACCAGGTTTAAGCTGGACAAAGACCTCAAGAAGATCCTGGGAAGGAAAGCCAAAAACAAAACAAAACAAAACAAACAAAAAACCCAAAAAAACAAACAAAAAAAAAGAGTCAAATTGGAGTCTAGAGAGATGGCTTAGTGGTTAAGACCACTGGCTGCTTTTCCAGAGGTCCTGAGTTCAATTCCCAGCAATGACATGGTGGTCCTGAACCATGTGTAATGGGATCTAATTCCCCCTCTAATGTGTATACAGACAGAGCACTCATATACATAAAAAATGAATTTATTTTAAAAAGAGTCAAACTATATCAAATCCTAAGCAAAAACTCCAATTAAAAGGTAATTAGAATTTAGAAATATAATGATACACACTTATATATACATGTTAATAAGTTATAATCAAAGGGGTACTCTAGAACTGGGGCTGGGGTAGATGGAGAAGGTAATCTTTTTATTTGTGGATCTAGGTCAAGCTCATTCATAAATCACGATCATTTCCAAAATGATCAATTCCAAAAATCAATTTCAAATGCACTGTAGACGTAAATATAAAATAATAAATTTGTATAGAGAATCAAGAAATACTTCTATAACCTTAGGAAAAAAAAAGATTTTTTAAAATTGAAGCACAAAAAGAAATAAACATTTGTGATGGTCTTCTGGAAGAATCTCCATTCCTGATCTCAAGCTGTACTATAGAACAATAGTAATCAAAACAGCATGGTACTGGCACAGCAAAAGCCTGGTTGACCAATGGAATTGAATCGAAGACCCAGAAATAAATCCACACACCTATAGACACTTTATTTTTGACAAAGAAGCCAAATACATATAATGGAAAAAATAGCATCTTCAACAAATGATGCTGGTCTAACGGATGTCTAACATGTAGAAAAACGCAAGTAGATCCATATTTATCACCACGTACAAAACTAAAGTTCAAGTGAATTAAAGATCTCAACATAATCTGTTAGAAGAAAAAGTAGGGAAAAACTCATTGGCACAGGAGACAACTTCCTTAACAGAACACCAACAGCTTGGGCTCTAAAGTCAACAACTAATAAATAGGACCTCACGAAACTGGTTTTACTTTCCTTCTTTTTTTTTTTTTTTTTTTTTTTTTTTTTTTTTTTTTTTTTTTTTTCTCCCTAAGACAGGGTTTCTCTGTGTAGCCTTGGCTGTCCTGGACTCACTTTGTAGACCAGGCTGGCCTGGAACTCAGAGATCCGCTCGCCTCTGACTCCCGAGTGCTGGGATTAAACGTGTGAGCCACCATACCTGGCCCTTGGTTTTATTTTCTTAATGGTTTTGTTTGGTTTGGTTTTGGATGAGCGTTAAGTTCTTAATTATAATGTAGTCCATTTTGTTGGTGCTCTTTACTTTAAATGTTTCAATTACTTTTATATTTGCTGTGATATGATGCCATGATGAAGACAACATAGAGAAAAATGGTATATGGGGGTTTAGTCCTAGCTAGAGCAATAGGACAACTAAAGGAGATCAAGGGGATACGAATTGGATAGAAAGAAGTCAAATTATCATGATTGTGGATGATATGATAGTATACCTAAGTGACCCCCCCAAATTCTACCAAGGAACTCCTATAGCTGATAAACATCTTCAGCAAAGTAGCTGGATCAAACACATGGTGGAGAGAATGTGGAGGAAGGGGAATGCTCCTCCATTGCTAGTGGGAGTACAAACTTGTACAACCACTTTGGAAATGAATCTAACACTTTCACAGAAAATTGGGAATAGTGCTATCTCAAGACCCAGTTATACCACTCCTGGGCATATACCCAAAAGATGCTCCACCATACAATAAGGACATTTGCTCAACTATGTTCACAGCAGCTTTATTCATAATAGTCAGAATCTGGAAACAACCTAGATGTCCCTCAACTGAAAAACAGATAAAGAAACTATGGTACATTTACACAATGGAATACTATGCAGTTATTAAAAACAAGGAAATCTTGAAATTTGCAGGCAAATGGATGGAACTAGAAAAGATCATCCTGAGTGAGGTAACCCAGACCCAGAAAGACACGCATGATATATACTCACTTATAAGTAGAAATTAACCCAATGCAGATGTCTTTTGAGAGACTCCAATCTGCGGGGGATGGGGACAGATACTGGGACTTGCAGCTGGACTCTTAGGGAAGAACTGTGAGTTGTATGAAGAGATGGAGGATGGAAGGATGCGGCGTGGGGGCTGTCAGGAGCTCTACAAAGAGACTATCAAGGCTCATGGATGTGGATCCAGGGGGCCCTGCCCAGACTGACACACCAACCACCAAGGACAGTGCAAACAGAGGACCAGGACCTTCTGTTCAGGTGTAGCTAATGGACTGCTCATTGTGCACATGGGGAAAGAGGAGGGGTGGAGTGGGGGACGGCCTCTGACAAGATCTCTGCCAGAGATTTGATCACTCCTCCTTGGGGAAGAGGCCCTGTGGGAATACAAGGGAAGGGGATGCAGACAGTTAGGATGAGGCCTGAAAGACTGTGGTCAGAAGGTGGGGAGGAGGACTCCACATGTCAGAGGTCTAGGGGAGGAGTGGATGGGAACAGGAAGATAAGAGTGAGGGGATTACAATCCAAATGTAAAGTGAATAAATTATAATAAAAAGGAAAAATTTTTAACCAAGAACTATAATTGTCAAAGATAGTGTATCTAGAAAAAAGAATTTCTAATTCCTAGAAAAAAAATAGTTTAGTATACAAAAAGTATTCTAAAGAGGTCGATTAACAGAAAGAGAGATCAAACTCAGTAGACACCAGGAAAAAGATAAATAAAAGTAATTACAAAGTAAAATTCAAGACTGGTGAAAATAGGGGCTGGGTGGGGAAATGGCTCAGTTGATAAAGTGCTTGCTTTTCAGGCTCTAGGACTTGAGTTCAATTGCCAGAGTCTACATAAAAAAAGCATGTTTTGGTGAAGCAGCCTTGTAACTTCAGTATTGGGGAGGTAGAGACAGGTGGGATCCCTGGGGCTTCCTAGCCTAGGCTATTTTGGCAAGTTTCTAGTGCAGTCACAGAATCTGTCTCAAGAAAGAAAAAAGGAAGGAAGGAAGGAAGGAAGGATGGACAACATCAGAGGCATCTTCTGGCCTCTGAAAGCAATCACAGAGAACTGGTGAATACACAGAACAAACTGAACTCCCAAACATTGCTGATGTTAAAATCACTAAACTTTAAAATTAAATATAAACACAATTCTTGGCACTATAACCAACTAAAATATGTATAATAAGGCACAAGAGACATGACCAAAAAAAGTAACAATGTTACTCATAATCATCCACTAGTTGGAACTAATTCAGATATCCATCAAAATGATGTGTAATTAATTAAAAACTGTGAAGTGTGTTTAGCAATTAAAATGAACCAATTCTATCTATATGTGATGATAAGAATACAATTTTAAAATATCATGAATGATGAGGCACAAAAGAATACATGGTTCATGATTTTACTTTTTAAAACTAAAACAGAAAAATACTAAATTAAGGCATAAAGTTAAAGACAATAGTAATCTTTCACTATCTTTGAGGAAGAGGGATTATAATTTTTTTGAGGTTCCATTCTCATTTCTGAACCTGAATTGCAGTACAAGAATTTTTCACTTTGTAATGATGCACTTGGCTTATTTGTTTCCTTTTTTATGTATAAACAAACATATATATGCAAATACATTAGCCTGTTGCTTCTGTAAATGTTGGAGACATTGGTGGAATCATGCAATACTCATGTGTATTAATGTATCACTTTCTTTTAATAAAAATCAAATGTACTGATGAAATTCTCCCGTACCCTGAAAATATAAAGACATTTCTATGGATTTTTGAAAAATTAAAGGTTTATTATTGTATTTTGTATGTTATGAGTTTGAAGCCAACGTGGGCTACACAGAGAATCTAAGGCCAGGTATTCACAAAACAAAACAAAACAAACAAAAAACCAAATGGAGCCAATGAGAAACAATAAGATTGATAGAAGTCAAAGTACAAGGCTGAGTGTGGTAGCACACACCTTTAATCTCATCATTTAGGAGGCAGAGGCAGTCAGAGTTCAAGGCCAGCCTGGTCTATAAATCTAGTTCCAGGACAACCAAGTTTGTTATACAGAGAAACCTCAGCTTTAATAAACAAACAAACAAACCAATGTGGAAAATATGAGAGGCAGATGGGAGGATGAACAACAGTCATCTTTATCTAAACAGGGAGTTAGGTGGTGTGGCTATTAGGACAACCCCCATCTTTGATGGGCATACAAGGTCTAGCTAACAGAAAAAGGAGGTCCTAGAGTCCCAACACTCATTTTTTTGTTTTGTTTTGTTTTGGTCTGTGTAGCCTTGGCTGTCCTGGACTCACTTTGTAGACCAGGCTGGCCTCGAACTCACAGCAATCCGCCTGCCTTTAACACTCATTCTTATCTCTTCATACAAGCCTTACAATTCTATGCTCCCATTTCATGAATACACAAATGTCAAGCCCTTGAGGTTCTGCTGCTGCTGTTTGGGAATCTCTTCTTCCACTCTGCTTGTCTTTACCATTCAGATTCAATTAAAAACAAATTGTCTTACTTGGGTTTGCTAACATTTGGGACTCAAATTTTTAATCTAAGAATTATGGTTGTTTTATTCTTCTAAAACTTGTCTTCTAAAATTCAGGCATATCCCTGTGCTAAGCAAACTCATTCTTGTAATTCTTGACCCACATCACTCAGATTGTGGCCATTTATTCCTGTTTACAGAGTGAGTTTTCCCATTTCTTATCTTCCTATGAAATAATGCTATAGTTGTAGTGTCTTGATGGATAGACACACACACACACATGGGGTGGGGGTACATTTAATATGTACTTGTTACTGTGCTAAGGGCTTTGTTTGTATCTCCCTATTAAGTCCCACAACTCAATAGAGTTAATATGTTCTTACACTCCTAAGTGGAAAACAACTGACACAAAACCAGAGGCACAGAAGTAGTAAGAATTTTGCCCAAGACCAAACTTGGGAAGTGTGAGAGCTAGGTAATATACTCACAGAAACAAAAATAAGCATCATGTCCTTAACTTCTGGTCTATGATGCTTTCAATATGGACCTCAGCATGTTTCCCCAACCTTCCCTGTTGCTCAAGAAAAAACCTGAGTTGCTCTCTTCCTCTTTCTTTCAAATCTCTCAGCCTTTAATCTCTACATTTTTCTTAGGTCACTTCTTACTTATGATTATGACTGTAGCTAACAAACTGTACTCCTCTATAAACCTCTATATACCTCTATATACTGTTAAAGGCAACCATACTGTTTTTCAACAACGAATACTTTTAATCCCTTCAACGTTGCAAATACTTGGGATACCTAAGCCAGTCTTATCAGTAAACATATATTGATGTCAATTTTCTGTCCCCTAGCCACAGTTTAATAACTGCACAATAGTGAATATTTGTTTAGCCCCATGTGTTAGATGCTATTCTCTGTCATATTTCCATGTTTATGCAGTAATTCCACCAACTACTTGGTAACCTATGCAAGCGAGTCAGCATGTGCTGCCACGTCAGTGTACTTATAGTATTTATGAATCTCCTTCGGCCAATTACATGCTTGGAGAACAAGAATATCTCCATCTCTACATCAGCTATGTTTATACAGCACCTGGCACGTAATAAAACAATAGCTCAACAAACATATTTTAAACTGATTACCACCGCAGTGCCTGCAGGTCCTAAACTGCAGACTTGATAACTCTTCGTGGCCATCAGCCCTCGAGTTTCTTCGAGCACAAGAGAAACATAACAAATCTATTTCGTGCCTGGCCACCTCCTATGCACGCTGAAGGACTCTACAAGTATTTACCAGAGGCTCTGCTTCGCTAAGTACATACATAATCTCCTGTACACCACCAATCATTTTGTGCATCGGGCTTCTTTTTAGTTTTTTACATATTTTCACGCTGGGACCCAACCGAAATTCAGAAACATATTAGTAGGTCAACGATAGCGACACTGCACCTTACAGATTAATTTTCCATCAGGAAATAGGGCGCTTACTTTGGTCTCTCAGTAAGTCGATTTCTGTGGCCATTTCGATATTTTAGTTTGGAGTTTTCATCACGTTTATCGATTCCTCGCGGGGGCGAAGAGGGGGGGGACAAGATATTTTTTTTAAAAACAAACAAAAAAGCAGCCTCCCGCTGTGAGGGAAAACGAAAAGCTAAGGGGTCGCTGGGGCAGCCGAGTCCCGGCGCGGAGACATCAGCATCCCACTCACGCGGCGGCGCAGCCCGGCCCGCCGTTCCGCCGAACCCTGGCGACGCTCCGCGCTCGGCCGGACCCGGGAGGGCGGGCGGGCGGAAAGGGCCGCGGGCCGGCGCGCGGCCGGAGAGCGCGGGGTTCCCGTCAGACCGCGCGGGAGGGCGACCCTGCGGCGCGCCAGGCTCGGCGGCTGCGTCACCGCGGGGCTGAGGGGCGACGCCAGGACCGCGGGGAAGCGCGAGCGGCCGCGGACTCCACTCGGCCCGCCCTGCGACTTTGAAAGCCGTGCCCCGGACCGTTCCTTGGAGACGGTGACGCCGCATTCGTCATCACGCGCGCGTCGGGCGGCTGCGTCACCGCGCTGCCTCGGGTCCCGGCAAATTGATTGGCTACCTATCAGGCAGTGGGCGGGTCCTTAAGGCGGCGGTGGGGGCGGAGATACCTGCTTGGCGCCTTCCGCAGTGGCGCGGGGAGTCTTTGGGGTTTTGTGGTGTGATTTATTTTTCTGCTAAGAAAACTGAAACCTGTGACAGGAGCAGGCGCTAGCCGAGTCTTGCTTCCGCAGACACTAAGCGTCTGTGCAGGGAGGGCTGTGAGTTCCAAGTCCCCTCGAGTCACCTTCAAGCTGTGGTTTCTAGGTCTGTTAGTAGCGACCCTCCTGCTCCTAGAAAAAAAGCTGCTGTGGAATATTTAACCCTCTGGCTGCAAGAAGGCTCCTGGTCAGGATTCAGGATAGCTTGCAAATCTAGCAGGTATTTCAGACGTGTTTCTTCAAATCTAAAGAAAGATAAAAGTTTGAGGAAAAACAAAAGTAAAATTTGTATTGGTGCATAAATCACCATTCACAGTTTTAAGAAGTGATGTTGTTCAGGTTTGAGCCATAGAGCTCAAACACACACCAAAAGACTCGAGAAATGACATTTAGTAATAAAAAAAAAATGTTCACTTGAAGTTTACCACTGGCTTTAGAGCCATTTTAATTGACTCTATTTTATGCATTTAAATGAAGTTTCACTAGGTATGTCCTGGGCCTTAGATAGCTTAGTTACAGAAGTGCTTGCCTGATTTAGGATCCCCAGCCCAAAAACAAAACAAAACAACAACAACAACAACAAAAACAAAAAACAAAAAAAAGAAAAAGAAAAAGAAAAAAATCCAGGCGGGCCCCTGTGTGCCTTTAATACTAGTGTTGGAGAGGTGCAGACAGGAGGATGAGGGGAAAGGAGTCTGGCCAGCAGCCCAGACAAATTAGAAAGCTGTCTCAAAGAGTAAGGTCAGGTATGTTAATAAGATTTTTGTTTTCTTTGAGAAAATATCTGGTGAAAATAAACTTAAGGATTAAAGTGAACATTTGAGAATGACATCACATTGACACCCCACCTCAACCTCAGTCCATACACAGGCATAGACACACACAAAAACAAAACAAAAAGCGAGTGTATCCTGGATGAAGTTTTGTTGGGCTTTCTGTTTAACAGTTTGAGAAGTTTTGTAACCCTGTACTCTTAAGATAGCATAAACAGTGTTAGCCCCATTCCTCTAAAAAGACTCGCTGTTAAATATATGTGTGTTGGTAATAGCATAGAAAGGTTTACTTTAGCTTTGAATCAGTGAAGATTAAACATGCTCTGGTTTTTCAGTGGCAGTGAGCTTACCATAAATACTTACAATGATTATACAAGCTCTGCTTCTTCAGTTCGGTGTAGGATACTTTCTGATGAACTTTTCACTGACTCTCTTCAAAGAGACTTCCCTGCATTTGAGCCCTGTTTTGTGATGTAAGCTGGCATTGAATAACTGCCTGTGAACTTAATATTTTATACTCAGCCTTTGAAAGATACATTGGTGTGGAGAAAGCAAAGTGTGACTTCTATGTAGAAGTGATGGATTAAAAAATCTAAATTGAGTAGTGAAACAGAACTTTCATGTCTGCCTTTGAAGTGTTTGGTTTTACATGATCATGGTCAAAATAAGCACAAGCCAGTTGACAGTTCACACATTGAAAATTAATGACAAGTTTCAGTATTAATCTTAAGAGGTGGAGACTGAACACCTAGCATTCTGCAAAGAAAACCTGAAGAATATATGCAGTTGAAATTTAAGTAAGCCAGTTTCAAAGCTAGTTCCTCACACCAAGGACTTGAGCCCAGAAAGTATGGTTTCAAAATCACAACCTTTAACCACCATGTAGTATAAATTATGTCTAATGTTTTAATGTTTAGAGTTAGCCTCTAATTGCAATGAGTGAATTGCTACTTTACATATTTTATTATAATCTCTGTGAATTACAGTTCATTTTCAATGGTTTTATATTATTTGTATTGCTGAATTATCCTTCCCTCCTAAAACAAAGAAGTGAAAGCTCAGACTTCAGCGATGGGATTTAAAACCTTCTTTGTGTGTTCTCTCAACATTTTCCCTGAAAAATCAGGTTTGTCTATTTCTGGACTCTAAGTCCCTCCCCCTGGGACTTATGGCCTGGTGGGCGGAGCCTAAGAGCGAGCCTTCAGCTCCGACCTGGGTGGGAGACCACAACCTGCACCAAACTAAGGAGGGCTTCCAGGTCTGTGCTCTATGGTACGTCCTTTGATTTTCTCTTTAAAGCCTGTCTTGTACTAAAAACATGTTACCTTCCCACGGCCTCCAGCTGGCACAGATTCCTCTGATTTTTACTTCCTCCTTCCTGCATTTCTTTTACAAATGTGTGGTGCAGTGCTGTGTGCAAACTAACAAGAGATATGTACTGTAGAAACAGTTAAGTATTACACTATACCCACACTTGCAGCTATTTCCATATATACAGGTATACATTAAAGACTTTGTATATACGCATATACATTATATATAATGCATAGCTATGATATAAATATATAAAACATTAACATATGTACATGCATATATTACAGAATATGTTTTTATTCCTTCGGAATTTTACATATGTATGTTATGATTTTGGTCATGCTTCTCCCCCTAACTCTTCTCAGACCCAGTTGTAATGGATGTAAACATGTTTTTGTTTGGATCCCAAGTGTGGGTTATGAAACAGACTTGTATGAGGGTTTGCCGTGTTTGTCTGCAGGAAGCAGACTTATGAAAGAACACATGGTGTTTGTCCACTAGAAGAGGAACTGCCTCTTGTGGGGACACGGTCTTTGCCAACTGATAAGCAGCCCAGGACACACTTTTTTGATCTTGGCATTGTTTCCTGTTTTTGACTGTTCATCACTCTGCTTCTAGATGCTTCTAGAGAGAACCACTCCAGAGGACGCTTTGAGGTTCCTGCCACTGCTGTTCAGTCACCATTGCTGAATTCCTGCTTTACTGTTTTACAGGTCAGCTGGAATCCTGCTGACTACACCAGTGGAATCGCTCCAAGGAACTGAGTCTTAAAAGGTCTCCTTCTCCTGTTCCTATTAAGCTCCTTTCTATCCTTTCTAGGGTAGGTGGGTTGGAAGGGAGGTATAAGCATGAAAGAACTCTTAAATAAAGAACTCTTAAGTAAAGTTCAAAGCCTACATCCACTCCTGACTCTTTCTCCCCTCCCGGCTTCATGCCCTTTTTTGCTTCATTTTGTCTTCAAATAATCACTGCATCAAGTTCATGCTTTTAATATATTCATGCATATGGGGCCATCCTTTGGATCTAAATTGACATATAATGGGTTACATTCTTAAAGAAAGCTACCTCTCTGTCTCCCACCAACTATCAATTGCCCCTCAGGTAGGAGTTATGGGCATTTGAGTCGCTTTCTCCTTTGTGCTGAAAGGCTGACAGGCTTGGTCTTGTGCAGGTCTGTGTACACAGCCAAGGCTACTGTGAGTTCATGAGTACAGCAGTCCTGTCATGCCCAGAACACACTGTTTCATTCCTGTTCTCTGTGACCTCTGGATCTCGCAAGCTTTTCTCCATTCTTCTTTAATGTTCCCCCAGCCTTAGGAAGAGGGTGTGATTTAGATGTCTAATTATATTAACACATAGCTTTTAATAAGACATTGATGCTACTGACACAGTAGGTTTCTTCTGCTTAAAGCCGTTCACTCAGAATTTTAGTTGTAGACACTAGAACGGTATTCAGTTGACATAGCTCCCAGTTCAAGCAGTCTAGCTTACACTGGGAGATAAGAAATAAATAAATACCCAGACAAAACATTATGAGATTAAAAAAAAAAGTTCTTCCCAAATACCACTGAGTTCATTTTGAGTTGGCCTTCTACTCTACTACCTGGCCTGTCCTTAGGAGTGGTTTGTATACTCATTGAGACTCCACTGGAGATAACGAATTTTTCCTTTGTGAGCAGTTGTCAGTTGGAAATAGCTTGTTGGTTAGGGGTGAGAGAGCATGCCTACTTCCTCATCTGAGTGCTGGATCCTCATCTAGCCTGAATTTGTGCAGACTCTGTACATGCTGCCACTCTCTCTGTGACTTTGTATGTGCATCAGACCCTGCTGTGTCTTGAAGGCCCTGTTTCCTGGTGATTTCCACCCTTTGTGGCTCTCACAACCTTTTTGCCTCTTCTTCCATAAAGTTCCTGAATCCTAAGGTGAAAGGTTTGATGGAGACAACCCGTTTTGGACTGAGAGTTCCAAGGTCCCTCACTCTCTGCATATTATCCAGTTGTGAATCTGTGTGTTTGTTCCCGTCTATTGCAGGTGGAAGCTGCTCTGATGATGGTTGAATGAGACACTGATCTACGAGTGTAGCAGAATTTTGTTAGAAGTCATTATATTGCTATAATTCTTAGTAGAATAGCAGTACTTGGTTTTCCCCTTCGTCCATGGCCTACCTGGTACCAGGTTCTTGGCCACCCAAGCAGTGTCAGGTGTGGGTTCCATCTGTGGAGTGGGCCTTAAGTCAAATCAGATGTTGACTAGTCCCACAAGCTTTGTAAAGGCTCTGTGGATGGGTTGATGCTTACATTTCTCTTTTGGTGGCATGCAGAGTACCTTCCTGTATCCAAGATGCTAGAATGTAAGGGTGAAGGTTCTATGTAGGCACCAGCTCAACTTTTACATGTTCAGTGAGTTGTGTCGGTGTTGTCTTCAGCAATGGAAACCTCCTGTCAGTTTGTGGAGAACATCCTTTAGTCTTGGCAACAGCCTGGGTTGTTTAGGGATTCCCATGGGACCCCTTTCACCAACAACTCAGTTCGATGTAACTCACTTCCAATACTGGGAGCTTCATTTGGTGACAACAGATGGCCAATTGGGAATTTGTCTCCCCCATTATTTGGTGATTGTGTTTAGATTGCCTTCATAAATGTGTACAATTAAGGAAGTTTCTACTGGATTACTAACCCCTCAAATGGCCCTTAATTTTAGCTATCTCTTTCAGTTGCTATCTCTTTCCAAATTCCTGTACTTGTCCCTCTCTTCCTTTGTCTGTACCACTTGATCCTCCTCTTCCTCAGCACCCCTCCTCATTCATAACCATCTATTATGCTTCCCTTTCCCGATGAGACCTATCTGCCCCCACCACCCCCGTCCCTTACTCTGTTCCTAATTTCTGTTCTTGTAGCTTGGTTACCATAGGCGTAACAGCTAATATCTACAAATAAGTGACTACATAACATAGTTATCTTTCTGAGTCTGGGATACATAAATCATTAATGTTTTTTTCTAATTTCCTTCATGTACCTGAAAATGTTATGGTACCATTTTTTAAAGAGCTGAGTAATACTCCATTGTGTAAATATAGAACATTTTCTTAATCGGTGCTTTTGTTGTGGGACATCTAGGTTGTTTTCAATTTCTGGCTATTATGAATAAAGCAGCAGTGAACATAGTTGAGCAAGTGTCTTTGTGGTAGGATGAAGCAGCTTTTGGGTATATGCCCGGGAGTGATATAGCTGGATCCTTGGCTAGATTGATTCCTAGGAACTGCCTCACTGATTTCTATAATAGTTGTTAAGAGTTCACATTCACACCCTGAAGGGATGAGTATTTCCCTGACTCCACGTCCTTGCCAACATGAGCTGTCACTTGTTTTATTGAATCTTAGCTATTCTGATGGGTGTAAGGATGAAATCTCAAAGTAGTTTTAATTTGCATTTCCAGGATGACTAAGGAAGTTGAACATTTCTTTAAAGTGTTTCCCAGTCATTTGAGTTTCCTCTTTTGAGAATTCTTTGTTTAGACCTGTACCCCATTTTTCAGTTAGGCTATTTGTTTTCTTCTTGATATCTAATTTCTTGAGTTCTTTATATATTTTGGATATTAGCCCTCTACTGGATATGTAGTTGGTAAGAATCATTTTCCATTCTGTAGGCTGCCACTTTGTCAGAATGATGGTGTCCTGTGCTGTGCAGAGCCGCAGATTATGAGGATCCATTTATTAACTGGGATTTTGTTTTGTTTTGTTTATTTTTTCAAAATAGGGTTTCTCTGTGTAATAGCTCTGGCTGTCCTGGTACTCACTCTGTAGATCAGGCTGGCCTCTAAATTACAGAGATCTGCTTGCCTCTGCTTCCCGAGTGCTGGGATTAAAGGTATGCGCCACTATGCCTGGTTCCATTTATTAATTGTTGAACTTAGTGCCTGTGCTAATGGTGGTCTTTTTAGAAAGTACAATGACTTCTCCTGTAAAAGCTATTCCCAACTTTCTCTTTTATCAGGTTTGGTATATCTGGTGTTTTTGTTATTGTTGCTGTTGTTGTTGTTATTACTATTATTATTATTTGGTTTTTTGAGACAGAGTTTCTTTGTGTAGCCTTCGCTGTCCTGGACTCTCTTTGTAGACCAGACTGGCCTTGAACTTAAGAAGATCTGTCTACCTCCGTGGTTGAAGTCTTTGATGCCGTTTAGATTTGAGTTTTGTGCAGGGTGATTTAAGTATGAATCTATTTGGATTCTTCTACATGTAGAGATTTACTCTGAGCAGCACCATTTGCTGAAGATGTTGTCTTTTCCAGTGTGCGTTTCTGGCTTCTTTATCAAAAAACAGGTGTCAACAGGTGTGTGAATTTATGTTTGGGTTTTCAATTTGATTCCATTGGCCAATGTGTCTGTTTTTCTGCAAATACCATGTTGTTTTTTTTATCACTATAGCTCAGTAGTACAACTTAAATCTGGGATGGTGATACCTCCTGCAGCTCTTTTATTATTCAGGTTTGTCTTAGCTATGCTATATGTGTGTGTGTTTCTCTGTGAAGCTAAAATTGCCCTTTCATGATCTGTGAAGAATTGTGTTGTAATTTTAATGGTGATTGCACTGAATCTGTAGATTCCTTTTGGTAGGATTGCTTTTTGATCCTACTGATCTGTGAGCTTGTGAGATGTTTCCATCTTTTGATATCTTCTTCAATTTCATTCTTTGGTGTCTTGAGATTTTGCTCATAGAGTATTTCTTCTGTTTCTGTTTTGTGGAATAATTTGAGTTTTGGAATTAACTCTTCTTTAAAGTCTGATAGAATTCTGTATGAAAATCATCTGGCTCTTTCTTTTGGTTGTAAAACTTTTAATGCCTGCTTCTGTTTCACTAGGGGTTATAGATCTGTTTAAATTGCTTATCTGATCTTGATTCAACTTCAATAACTCATATGTATCAAAAATTTTTAATTTTTTAGATTTTTTTCAATTTGATGGAGTATAGGGTTTTAATGTATGTCTTTATGATTCTCTGCATTTCTTCCATGCCTGTTGTTATTTCCCCCTTTCATTTCAATTTTCATTAATTTGGATATTATCTCTCTACTTTTTGGTTAATTTTGATAAGAGTTTGTCAATCTTACTGATTTTTTACAGATTCTTTTTATTATATTTCTTTTTGACATATAAATTAATATTATTACACATAAATAAGATAAACTACATACGGCAGGAAGAACCACAAAACAATCAGGAATTATATAAGTGTCACATTCATAGTGATTTGGCTATTTTTCTTTGGCAAACTTGAAGAAAACATCTTCCCTATCTTGGTGAGTCTAAAATGAAAATCACTATCTATCATATCTCATCTCTATTAACTTGAAACATGTATCTAGACCTAAAAACATATTAACCTGTAAACAACTAAGCTTAATTGGAAGACTAAACTATCTGGTCTTCAACCCCATCAGAGACTTGAGAAGGAATAAAAGTTAATTACCTGAGTGAACCGAAAGTGCAGGTTATCAGCTTCCAAAATGAAAAAATAACAGAGACAGTTTCCTGCCTGAACAGTCACCCAAAACTGTCTATAATGTCGGATCATCATCTTCAGCCTTCTGGCCCAGTATATCTGGCAGACATACTTGTGAGGCAGGAACTATTGAGGACTTGCTTACCCTGTCTTGGCAGAGTTTGGCTGTCAACTCTGCCTGCATCCAAGCTGCATATTTTCAGGCAGAATTCTGTCTGTGGCTCAGTGCAAGGACATTTTGCCCAGTGGCTGGTTTGCCACATTGGAAGCCAGCTCCATAAGGATGGTCTTTAATGCTCAAAAAGCATTTTTTTTTGTTTCATTTATGATTTGTCTTTTTATTTGTTTTTATGGATTTCACCCTGAATTCGATCTTGTTGTCTTCTCCTGTGGGGCATGAATTGTATGAAAGAAGCTTCTGACTGTAGCTGATGAAAACCATCACATAAAGCCACAGTGGCCAAGATGCAGAGAACAGCTGACCATGAACTCCCTGATCCTAGTTGATATATCTATGGCACAGCCCCTACATCTAAGGTTCAGGGAACATAATGGAAGGGAGGACGGGGAAATTTTAAGGGCCAGAGGACCAGGACATTTGCTGAGAGACTGTGTCTTCTATATGGGACAGGGAAGCTTCTTCCATGAAATCTCAACAATGGTAGTCTAAAGTAAACCTGGGCAATGACATTCTAATGTGAATTGGGGAATCTCATAAGACCCCACCCCTAGAAGGGGTTCAGGCAATTAATGACTGCTGAGAAAGGAAGTACCCTTTACTTAAAAATGAAATGAAAATTGAAGTAGGAGACAGCAAGGTGACAGAGTGACAAGCACAAGATCCTAGGAGCCAAAAAGCCATCTGGGCTGTGGAAAATTATGGACTCCGAATTCTATTCCAAAAGACAATTGGAGCCTAAAAGCTTCACAAGTTTAGTCTTGATGTTGCTCTGTTAATGAAGAGTCAGTCTTCCTCAGGGATGAGCTCCCAAGTAATCAGCCCTAAAAATGTGTATGAGTATATAAACAACACTAAATGGACTCAGCATGATATATATATTTGTGTGTGTGTGTGTGTGTGTGTGTGTGTGTGTGTGTTTTTATATAGAGACCACATCAAAATAGACAGGGGACGGGCTTGGTAGTAGTAGAAGGGGAACATTGAGAGGAAACATGATATAGTAAAGGGGATTAAAAATTGTCAAAGTAAAAAAATTATCAAAATATATTATACAAATGCATGAAATTTTATAATAAAACTCATCATTTATAGAATTAAGAAATGATAGAAAAAAAGGAAAAAAATCTGCTGATAATCAATTGATATACACACACATTTGTTACTATCTGTCAAAAATAAAGCAAATTTGTGTACTAATGAGATGGATGTATTTATTTTTTTACACAAAAAATTACGTCTTGGCTAAATATGTAAACTACATAAACTCATAGTTGAGTACATTTACAGTTTCTGCAGTGGACTTAGTCTTAACATTTACAGTAATGTTTGTGTACACAAAGAAACAGAGATATATCCAGACAAAAGCTGTGAAGCTTTTAGGCTCCAATTGTCTTTTGGAATAGAATTCGGAGTCCATAATTTTCCACAGCCCAGATGGCCTTTTGACTCCTATGATCTTGTGCTTGACACTCTGTTGCTCTGCTGTCTCCTGTTTCAAATTTCATCTCATTTTTACACGAAGGGTACGGTTATATGTTGTTAACACATTTGTTTGAATTTTCTTCTTAGATGGATTTTAAAATTGAATACACTTGGGATGGTTTTCCAGTGAGGCATGAGCCAGTGTGTGTCAGGCTGAGTCCAGATGAGAAGGGAGTGAAAATGGAGGTTAGTGCTCCACTTTTCAATGATCCTCCAACCCCTCCTGGAGAACCAGGAAAGCCTTTCAGTGAACTTTGGAATTATGAAGGTATGTAGAAGTATTGTATTTTATTACAAACATAAATCTTTTTCTAATAACCTCTCAGAGAACTATTATTTTATCTTGCTGTTAGGAAGTAATATGCTTCTGAACAACGAACACGCAGTTCTGATCCTGTCTAACCATCCGTCATTCTGACTATCCTTCCATTACCTATGGGGCTCCAATATACAAGCAGAACAGAGAAAAATGGCAGGCCCAAATCCAGATGTTTGTGTTGCTGCCACATTTCCTTCTCTCCTTATGTCTTCTGCTCTAAAAAGAGTTCACATTCCCCATTTTGTCTTTTAAGAATCTTTAAATAGCCATCTTTACCTTAAAAGCCTCCAGTATAGAATTTTTAAAGTGCTACTTACTGAAGAAATACTGTCAATGTAAGATTTAATATTTACTTTCTGCTGTCAAGTAATCCCACTTATCAAATTAAGGCCAAAAGACATACCAGAAAATTAAATGGTTTCAGGTTTGTTCTCTGACCTTCCCGTACTGTGTCTTCAGCAGGCTGCAGGGGTCCTTCTGAACTACTGTTCATGATGTCATTCTCCATAGATATAAAACATTATATTACATAGAAAGTAAGAATTCCCCCCAGGATTCCTCACCCAGAATATTTTAATTTAGTTATTTGATTAGCACAGAGCCTTCCTTCCCAGTAATCTTTTATCCTAAATCTATTTTTCACTTTGAAGCCAGAATGATCTGTCTCTCTAGATGAAAATTTTAAATTTACTCTTCAGCTACAAGTTTTTTAATGTAAAAGAAAAAATAATACTCAAGTATGATTTTATATTTATTGTTTAAAAATATTAATAGAGAAAAATCATTCTTAGATGCTTAAAAACGGTCTGGCAAGTTTTATACCAAAGTAGAAAGAAAAGAACTTCTCTTTTCACTTCATATATTTTATGCTGTTGTAATTATTTACAAGAAAGATGTACTACATTCACAAGTAACTAACTTTTAAAGGCACCAATGCTTTATTTTTTCCAAGAAGAAATACAATTCCTGAGATTATAATAAAATGACCACCAATTACAAATAACCAGTATTATTTTTAAGTAGTTTTTAAAAATCAGTTTGAAAAAAGATTTCCATGCCTGTGGAGGTGAGGGGACACTTTGTGAGAGCTTGTTCTCTCCTCCTTCTTTCCATGCCTGTGGAGGTGAGGGGACAGTTTGTGGGAGCTTGTTCTCTCCTCCTTCCTGGGGCTCTCACACAGGTCGTCAGGCTTGGTAGCAAGCACTTTATCTGCTGAGGCACCAAAGTAGCCCACCACTCTTCATATTTCTTGTGCCCATGTCATAGACAGGTCCCCACAGCCACACACACATGCATATTCAAACACATATTTAAATTTTGTGTACATTTGATTCATGGACCGTACATTTAGTTACTGCTTTATAAAAAAAAAACCTATAAATATTATGGAAGTCTTGTCATACCAGTACATATTTTATTGTCTTTTACTTTAAGGGCGCCACTGTGTTCTATTGCAGGAACGCATACATTCTGTAGCTTAGTCTCTTTCTCTTTATAATAGGTGACTTCTTTATGTACCAGGAGATAATTTCATATAAGACATAGATGTTTATATCACCATTTCTAGGTTTTTGAGTGATACTCTGATGGTAGATTTTTACTTCTTTTCTTTTTCTAGTTGTCTAATTTGTTTAATGGGATAAATTCCAAGAAGATAACTGGCCCAGAGTCCATCTGTGTACAGATGTTGATTTCCCTATGGCCTCAGCATCACTAGGCTTTATATTTCTTTTTAATTTATGGCAGACTTCTATGGGAGAAATTGAGGATAACTTATTTCCTATCTTTTCTTCTAGACTCTGTATATTTATTTTGCTCACTTTCCTAATGGGGAATAGCATGATGATTTAAGATACTTAGTAATTCATCATTTAATCTGAAGAAGTAAATTATTTACTGTTTACCCTAAATAAAATTTCCCATGTCCTATTTGTTCTTATAAGTTGTGGAAGCATTTTTCTTGAATGATAAAACTGAGCAGTATTTAGAAGTTGAACTTTGTCCGTAAGTATAAACTGTTTTTCTTAACCATTACTACATGATTCGAACACATTTGTTTCTAGTTATAAGTTGGACGGTTGTAGTAAAGCTCACTCAGTTCAGCTAAGTAGAGTTCATATTAACTGAAGACAAATTTAAATATCTGTTAATTGACTTGTACAATGCATACATTTAGAATTTATGTTTAGAGTATTATGTTGATTCAATTTTTGATTTATTGATATAAATGATTTAGTAATAACAAAGATTGTTTTTTACAAAGCGAAAAAAATCACTATAAACAAATCGTTACTTTATATACTTGCACTATTAATATATTAACTATTTAGATGTAAAGGGAGAGCTCCTATTCCTAACCAAGACAGTATCTCCAAGTCACAACCGCTTACAAAGGAGAAACTAGTTTTCTTCAATGGAATATCACTGGGTTTGCAAACCACACTTAAGGGCAGGCTCCATGCCCAGAAGTAGATGGCTGAGACAAAACAAATTCAATGGTATTTTGGCAGATTATTTATTTATTTATTTATTTATTTATTTATTTATTTACTATCTCATATTGCTCTTTTGGGCTTTAAAAAAATCTTACTAGTCTTTGGCTTATATGTTATGTTTTCTAATTTTGTGTTTTTATGGGTTTTGCTTTTGTTTGAATATATGTCTCTGTGTGTGTGTGTGTGTGTGTGTGTGTGCGCGCGCGCTTTTGATTTGTGCATATATACATTTCTTGTGTTTTTTCTTTGTGTGTGTGTGTGTCTGTGTGTGTGTTTATTTCAGGTTGTTTTTTGTTTGCCTGTTTTCTGAAAAGAGAGAGAAAGAAGGTGTAGAGTTAATGGGTAGGGAATGGGGAGGATCTGGTAGGAAGTAGAGGAAACTGTGATCAGAATATATTATATGAAAACTAGTTTCAATAGTTTCAAAGGGAGACATGAAGATGTAATGAATTAGTAGCTTACAGAAATGTTTCTTTTAGATGTTTGAATTATTAAACTTTAATTTTATGTTTTATATAATTGTGTATTCATGTATTTATTCATTTAGTCATCATTCATTATTTTGAGCACATAGTATGTCATTTTTCCATTTAATGCCAAGAATATAATATAAATCATACCTAGATTTTCCAAGACTCACATTAAAAATATTACTCTTGAACTTTTAAAAGATGTTCCTGAAACAAGGTCTCACTGTAAGCTCTGACCGTCTGGAACTCATGGGGTTGAAGATGTGATCCACTATATGTAGTGTCCTGTCACTTTATTGCTTGAGCTTCAATATTTACTTCGGAACCTTCTTTATGTGATGACCAACTTTTTTTTCTGAGTAGTTAAAAAAAAGGAAACGTATGTTTACCTGTTATTTAAATTATAGCATGCTTTTGATACGTGTTTTATATATATATTGCTATTATTTATTTTAGATGTATTTAAACATTTTTCAATGTCAGTGTTCAATAGTCCTTATTCCTTCTTAAACTTACAAGAGAGCCCCAATTAATCTACCCGAAACTTTAGATATCTCTTGCCCCTCATTTGTTGTTTGTTTTTGCTAACTCTAATATGGAAAATGCAGTTATTTGCAATTCTTGTTTTGCCTTATTTGTGAGGCAGGGCCTCACTCTGCAGTCCTAGTCAGCCTGGAGTGTACAAAGATTATGTGCCCCTATCCTTCACATTCTGGGACTGGAGACACACGCTATCACACCTGGCCGGAAATTGTTTTTTTAACATCAGAATAATTAGATATGATTTATGTTATTTTTAAACTAGCATTACAAATACTTTATTTAAAATTATGTTTAATTCTTATAAACTATCATGAAAAGTAGTAAACTTTTAAGTAGTATGTGCTGACTTTCACCCCACAGCTGAGAAAGAAAGCCAAGACAAACATTTTTACTTTGACTAAAGGACAGAAAAAACTTGGACTTGCCAAAACTCCCAGGTTTAAGCTATAGATTTCTTTTTTTATTTGTTTTTCATTTTTGAAAAGCACTTAGTTATGATCTATGTGTTTATGTGCATATGCAGCATAGTTCACATGTGAAGGTAGAGGACAATTTGCAGGAGTAAGGACCTGAACTTAGGATATCAGGCTTGGCAGCAAACTCCTTTACCTGCCCAGCCATTTTCCTGGCCTCTGTAGTTTTCCTTTATGTGGTGACAATCTAACAATCTATGGAAACAAAGAAAAATAGGGATTTTTTAAAATTATGAAACTTCATGGTAGCCATTGTGTATAATTTTTTAAAATTAAGATCCACGGTGTAGTTTGATTTCATATACAGCAGGTTAGTTAATAATAAAGAATTACGGTTTTTCCTAGGCAGTCAATTCCTGTACTGGTTAATTAATAGCTAGGGAAGCAGCAAGAACATTGTTTTAATTTGTGCAAAGTTTTATGCATCCTAAGATCTTCCAAAAGCTCCTTAAAAGCAGTAAAATTAGTCAGAAGATTGTTAAATGGGAAGGATTACTTGTCTTCTGTTACAGTATTTTATTGGAGAAAATCCTCCCTCAAAAACCTCACAGAGGACCATCTAGGTAGAAATGTTTGATAGACTTCCAGAGGCAGAGAATTTACATGCAATCTTTTGCTTCTCGCTGACTCAGCTAATCCCACTTATTCATTCTCATTAGAATTTCCTTTTGAGAATATCTTGTGTTTTCTTTGTGGAGATGTGACATTGGTGCTGAACAAATGGTGAAAGCTTGCAAACAGATGGCAGACCGTTTGAGGAC
The DNA here is from genome assembly GCF_903995435.1 of Acomys russatus. Lineage (NCBI taxonomy): Eukaryota > Metazoa > Chordata > Mammalia > Rodentia > Muridae > Acomys > Acomys russatus. Next base: position 20,541,684 of record NC_067151.1, read on the forward strand.
AGCAGTGTGAAAAAGCAGCTACAGGCTAAAGCCTGGGCCTTTTGGAGTAGCTTTGGTCAGTTGATAGTTGACATTTTCTACCTGACTGATGAGCCTCAAGGAACTTTCCTCACAGAGAGAACCTTTAGTTAGGCTGTTCCATTGAGACATGACAGTGGGCTCCAGCTTTCCTTGGAGTGCTTTAGCTTTGCAGCTGGTTTTACTTTAAACTCAAAGCCTCGCGATTATCATTCTGTTCCTGCTTTCATAGGTTGTGTTTTCTAACCAAATGAAGTATTTTACATAATTTCCTATCCAAAGACTATAAAAAGCAGGGGCCAGTGAGATTGCTGGTGGGTAAAGAATACGAAAAGTAGTGTTAGCCAGTGAAATGTTTTGCTTGGCAGCAGTTGTTTGGGAAATGGTCATTCCAAGGTTGCCATTTCTAAGTAATGTGACTTACTGGCTCTCCCTAGAGTTATCCAATATTGTGTTGCACTTTTTAGTTATTTGGAAATTTGGCTGCAAGCACACACATTCCAGATAGAAAAAGAAGTAAAGAAGACAATGTTGTTTTTCTCTAACACTCATGCAGAATCTTAAATTTGACAGCCATGGACAACATTTAGTTCTTTTACTCTCTGGAAGAAGAAATGTTTGGAAAGTGAGTAACTAAACATATGAAAAAAATCTTTTAATGCACAACATGTGCATCTACAATAGGGTTGAACTTTCCTTTTGTATTTCTAATAGAAAGAGCTTGAGTTATCGTTCAAAGTGTCCAGGGGAGAGACTAACTGGGAAGGCAAAGCTTATCTTCCTTGGAGTTATTTCCCACCAAATGTGACACAGTTCAATTCATTTGCAATCCATGGATCAAACGATAAAAGAGAGTATGAAGCCCTTTACCCTGTGCTACAGCAGGAACTGCAGCAAGGACAAAAGCCTGATTTGTAAGTAGGAAATAAGCAAAGGTATGCTCTAACTACAGAGGTCTTCTTCTTCCTCCCCCTCCCCCCTCCCCTTCCCCTCCCCCTCCTCCTCCTCCTCCTCTTCCTCCTCCCTCCTCCTCCTCCTCCTCCTCCTCCTCCTCCTCCTCCTCTTCCTCTCTCTCTCTTCTTCTCTCTTCTTCCTCTTCTTCTTCTTCTTCTTCTTCTTCTTCTTCTTCTTCTTCTTCTTCTTCTTCTTCGTGTGTGTCTTTCTTCACTGTTGATTCTTAGCATCTTACTCTGGGATTTATTGATATAACTCTAAACTGGTTAATGCTGGCCAGGTAGGCAGAAAGGAGAAACAATCTAGGCACCACAGACTGAGAGCCATCATACCAAGGTGATGTGTCATTTTGGCTTCTCACTTGCTAGTACCTTCCCAGGAAAGTGTGAATACACATTGGCCAAGGTAGAAGCATGGCAGAGCCATTTCTTATAGCTCAGAGCATTACTGAAGCACAGGTGAAAGCTTTTCTTTGCTCACTAAGCCACAGGAGAGCACTATAGAATAAATGTGGTTTCTCTGGAAAGAAAGCAAGATCATCACTCTTCTGTTTGAGTCTCCTTTGGAAAAGAAATAACACAAATTTGTCCTTTAATATGAATCAGAATTTACTAAAATTTTAATATAAGAATAAGGCAAGTACTTATGATTGGTTTACAGCTACATTGAGTTAGATTGATTGTGTGTTTGTGTGTGTGTGTATGTGTGTGCTCCTACATGTGCAGCACACACGTGTTGCATGCATGCGTGCATGTGTGTGTGTGTGTTGCACATGCAGACAGAGTCCAAAAGATACCTTCGAATGTCATTCATTTGAAATACTGTACACCTCATTTGAGATAGGGTCTCTCATTGATTGGCTTGGAGCTTATAAATAAGCATAGGCTGGCTGGCCAGTGAGCTCTGCCTTCCCTGTACTGAAATTAGAATTGCACATCACTACACCTGGCATTTTTATGTGTGTTGTGAGGATGAATTCAGGTCCTCATGTTTCCTTAGCAGACACTTTACTGAGCTCCTTGAAAGCTGATATTTATTTTTCCCTTGAGCTATAAGGGAACTGTGTGCAGAACTGAAGAAGATTGCTTTGAAATATGGATGAATGTTTTCAGAACTGAATATTTGATAGCTTCAATGAGAACATTGTATATAGAGAATATATTTAACATTTGTTATTTCTTAAAATAGAATCTTGTACTACCACCGATATGACAAAACAAATAGCCCTATAGGATTACTGTTTCACAAATGCATAGTTAATTTAAATTTCTTCATTTCTTTACTTTTAGCCATCGTCTAGAATATTTCAAGCCTTTCAGTTTCAACACACTGCTTGGAGAAGACTGGAAGCAGCCAGAATCAGACCTGTGGCTAATAGAGAGACCTGCTATGTAGGAGTATAGTAGATAACCAACTACGTCAATCATTTCTCCTCTGTATTTTTAAGGCAATCTAATAAGACACATAAAACATATTTTAACAACAAACATTTTAACAGAGGTCCCTGAAATGTAGCATCTTTGTGGCAAATTGTATTTGGTGATCAAAGAAATAGAAACTCTGTACAACATAAAATAATTTTTACTTAAATATCCTGCCTATCCTTGAAATCAGTACAAAACAATAATGTGATGAGACAATCTATATCTGCTAAGGCATCAAGGTTAAAGAGATTTTTTAGCTAGGTACTTTTATTGTGTGGGAAGAAATGAGCTAGTCTTGAATCAAGGAAAGGAAGTTGATACGTTTACTTATAGATAAGTGATATTTTCTTAATGTTGATAAGTAAGATGTCAGAAGCCTCATTAGATTTTTGAAGTGTCAGACATTCTTGGTTGAGGATAGACCAATTTAATAAATCAGTACCCCTCTCTCACAGAAATGGGTCATGCAGACACAAATTTTAACAAAAGGAGCCTTAGAGTGAAACTGCACCACATCTCAAATAGAGACAGCTGCAGAGTATTGTAGCAACCTCTGCAGAATGAACTTGATTTTCAGAGGCTCATTGGACGGATATGTTCCAGATATGATCAGATAGCTTTAGCTGCTTGGATTTATTTATACTAAAGGACTTTTAGATCCAATAAACCAATTCAGCCAAATAGCACACAACACAGTCAGAGTACATAGAAAAGCAATACATTTTCTGCACACTAATAACCAACCTATTGAGAAATCAGGAAAGCAATCCCATTTATACCCAAAAGAATATATATTTAGGAATAAACCTTGCACATTAGTTACTTTTCTCCTTGTAGTTAAAAGATAATTGACAAAAGCAACATAGGTAAAGGAAGGTTTTATATTAGCTCACAGTGGGAGGATGCAGCCCATCATAATGGGGAAAGCGTGGCAACAGGAATGTGAGGTGGCAGGTCACAGTGTGTCTGCAGTAAAAAACCAACAGATGAATGGTGTACTCAGCTCACTTTCTCCTCGTCACTCAGCCCTGGACCCTATTTCATGGAGTGATGGAAACCTCATTCTGAGTATGTTGTTCGTTCTCAAACCTTTTTAGAAACACTCTCACAGACATATTGGAGCATAGCTCCTAGGTAGTTCTAACTCCAGTTAAACTGACAGTAAAGATTAGTCATCATATCTTGCTGAGGTAGTGAAAGGCTTCTACAGTGAAAGTTACAGAATATTGGAGAAAGAAATAGAAGACACGAGAAGATGAAAAGACATTCCACATTCTTGGATCAGCACAATTAGTATTGGGGAAATGACCATATAAAAACGAGCTATATAGAATTTTATATGATCACCTTCAATTTTTGACATTCTTCAGATAACTAGAAAATATTCTAAAATATGTATGGAAGCCAAAAGACATATAATAGGTAAAGATGTCCTGAGTATAAAAACAGCATGGGAAGTATCCCAATATCTGATTTCAAGTTATCCTACAGAGTTGTAATAATAAATGGGGCCAGCACAAAAGCAAACACTAGACCAATGGACTAGAACAGAGGACCTAAGTTTTGACAAAAGAATAAAAAAAATCATGAGAAAAATTTCCCTTAACAAATGATGCTGGGAAAATAGTATATTCACATGGAAGGCTAGAGCTAGGTCCCCATACCCCACTCTGTGCATATATCAGCCTCAAGATTTAGTGTAGGATCTGATACATTGAAACCAATAGAAGAAAACATAAAGAAAATACTCGAAGATGTAAATACAGACAGTGATTGCAGGAAACTAACTCCATTGGAAAGAAAAGAATTAACAAATTAGATTTCATTAAATTAAAAAGATGTACAGGAAAGGAGATAATTAATGAAGTGAAGAGACAATCGACAGCAGGGAGAAAATCTTTACTAGCTATTCTTCCACAAGAGGCTTAATATCCAGCATATATGAAGAACTCAGAAAACCTTAACGCCAAAGCAAGGCAGGGAAAGCTGCAGTCAGTCAGTGAGCAGATCATCTACACTGTTCTCAAAAGAGACTGTAGAGGCAGATGATCATATTTTTTTTTTAAATCAGTGTCTTTACGTATTAGGAGAATGCAAGTTAAAACTACGTTGAGATTTCATCTTATCCCAGTAAAAACAGCTATCCTCAACAAGGCAACAAATGCTGGTGATAGTAAGAAGCAGAAAGAGTTTGTATCTGCTACTTGTGGGGATTTTATATTATTACTGTCAACTGTGGAAATGAGTATGAAGATAAACTGAAAATAGAGCTACCATATGATCCAGATGTGCTGCTTGTACATCTCCAAGGGACTGTGCATCAGCATAATACAGACACCTGCCTAGCTGTGTTCATCACAGTAGTCAAGCTGTGGCATCAGTCTCAGTGTCTGTGTTGATGCTAGTTTTTAAACTCTATTTTATTTGGGTTATTTACTGCCTCCACCTCCTTTTACCTCAATCCCTTCTGACACCCAACACTAGGTATGGGAGAAAGCTTAGTGGAGAGAGGGGGTGTAGACCACTTTACTTCTCCTGGCTCTTTATGGTCAATTGAAGCCCTGCTCTCCTTGGAGCACTGTCCTCCAAGCATTCCTTGAAGCCTTCTCCTCCTCCAAGTCAACATCTTTTCTCTCTCTTTCTCTCTGTCCTTTCCAAACCCCCTCACTTTCTCTCTGAGCTCTCATATGTATACCCTTCAGAGTTCTTAGAATTTAACTACAGCTGGCAAAGACCACACCCCATGAGGCAGTTATCAGCTTTGGACAAACTAAATCCCAAACTAAAACACCACATTTGGAATTAAAGGAAAAACATGTTTATATACCATAACTGAGTTTTCAAAGAAACCAAAACCTTCAATACACGTCCCATGTTTTGTTTAAAAAAAAAAAAAGGAGGGGAACATTTTCTCTAACATCAACACTATATACAATAAGAATAACTATTAGAATCATCAGGTAAGAATTCTATTTATAATGTCCAGTCTATTTGTATTTGGCACCCTTGGAAAAAGTACTCCATTACCTATCCTATCCTGGTGAATCCAAAGTTCTAAAACTAAATCACTTTATCTTGTGTCTATCAACCTAAAAACATCTATACAGACCTTAAAACATTGTCTTAGTTCCTGAACAACTAAGCTTAGTTGCAGTAAGACTATGACTAATTAGTCTTCAACCTCTAGACTTTAGAAGGCAACAATACTATCTAAGTAGAGAAAGCAGTTTCAGAACTACAGAAATGACAGAGACAGCCGGACCATTACCAGAGGTTTCTCTGTGTTATTGGGGCATCCAATCTTCAGCTACCACCCCAGAATATCTGACAGACTTTTCTGTGAAGCAGGGATTTTTGAGGCCTGGTCTCTTAGTCTCTGCAAAGATGGACACTCAATTTCCCAGTGTCCTGCTTGTTAACAGTTTGGACAGACAGCCTGCTATTAGCAATTGAAGGACAGTTTTTTTCCCCAGTGCTACCTTGCCACATTTGTTTCTTTGATACCTGTCATCTTTAAAGTAGATTAGAGGTGATGCAAGGAGCAGATGTGTCTCTTTGTTAGAAAAGCCTTTTATTAAAACATTTTAAAATGCCATATTCTGTAGCTCTCTGAAGTATTTGAAGACTACCTATTTGTCTACCATTATATAGTGCATAATTCTTTCTATCTATCTATCTATCTATCTATCTATCTATCTATATCTATCTATCATATGTTGGAATAGAACAATGTTGCTTGTTTCTAGCTATGTATATGTAACATATACAAGAGACTAAATAAATCTTATTTCTGAAACTGAACTAGTATCAAACAAAACTACACTTAAGATTATTTATAGGTGACCAATTGCTAACTAACCTCTCCAATCATCTTGAACAGTTTGCAATAGTTAGCTTTCATTTTCAAATGAGTTGCATGTGTACAATACATTAAGCAAGAGCTGAACAAAGCAATCTTAAATTTCTTTCAATATACAATAATTCATGCCAATGCAAAATATTTGAGACAGATTTGATAATTACCTTTTATCTTATAATTCTATATCCCCACTTTTCCTTTGTCAGTCTCTTTTTCCCCTCCCTTCCCTTAACACTAGATAGAGAAAAAGAAGTATAGAGGGGAGAAAGAACAAGATCCCTGATTTAACCTTTACTTTGTGTCCTCCCTTACCATGATTAATCCATAACCTACCAAATGACCAAAAACAGCCCCCCACCCGACTTCTTGGGAATGGGGGTATTATGTTCTTAAAATTGCTTCTTCTGTCCGGGGTTAAAACATCTTTTCAGCACCCTTAGGAAATTAGGATATTGGCCCAGCTCTGGAGAAGCTAGCTGTGCCCTTTGCTGTCAAGTTTCTGTGCTGTCTGTCCAGTCGTTATGGGATTTATAGTGTGGGCTAGCCCTTTTGAAGTTGACCTGGATGCAGATTCTTGAGGAAACTGTAACTGAAGCAGTCTGTGAGACTGAGTTACCTCAGCTACTTTCTTTGTCTTCGTTGTTATCTGGTCTTTTGCTCTGAAAATACACAAAAATTTAAAGGTAATAATGTATATACATTTTTGCATCATGAGGACCAGATAGCCAATAAGTGTCATTTGTCATATTCATGCCTCAGCTAGTAGGAGGTCTTCCTTCAAATCTAATCTTTATAAATGTTGGTAACCATATTTTTTTCATTCCCTGTAGACACATAAGCATAACCATGTCCTCATTTAAAAACTATTGTAGGTTTCCATTCTGCTGTCAACAGATCTTTATAGTATAGTGGTCGATCTAACTCCACAGTTCTTTCTCTAACCCAGTGTCTCTCAGCTGTTGTTGTTTCTGTTTCACTAACATTAAGAAAATTTAGACTTAACAAAGTATTAATTAGGCTGTCTCTGGGAGGTCTTTACTCTCACTTTTTGTTTAATAAGCATCTTTTAAAAAGTATGATTAGCTCTTTCTATAACTCTTATCCTGTAGGATTGTGTGGTATATCAAAATGTGCCTTATTTTATAATATGCAAAGTATTGCTTCATCTTACTGGGTATATATATGGGACCATTTTCAGTCTTAGTTTGTGCAAATATCCCCATAATTGCCATTGTTTCCAATAAATGTGTAATTCACAGTCAGCCTTTGCTGATCTTAAAGCAGTTGCCCATTGAAACCCTGAACATGTATCTATGGTATGGTGTACACACTTTTGTTTTTCAAATACTGCAAAATGAAACATATCCATCTGCCAGATTTCATTTCTTTTGGTACCCCTAGGGTTACTCCTAGCAGGTAATGGAGTTTGGCTATACAGAGAACACGTGTGACTCTTATTATTATTATTTCTTTGGCTTGTTCCCAAGTGATAGTATTTATTTTCTTTAAATGTTTGCTGTTAACATGATGTTTTCATGAAAAGTTGACACTTCTAACACATTCTGTAAAAGTTATTGATCATTTTTCTCATTTCCTTGTGCCAAAGGCCCTGGCAAACCTGTATGAGACCAAATATGAGTAATATATAATGGATAGTTTCTACTTTGATGGCCGGTTGCAAGTACATAAATACCAAAGTTAATTTTGAGTTATCAAGAATAAATTCATGGAAAAAACTTTCTGCATATTGAGAGTCAGTAATTATATTAAGAGATTTAGGAAAATCTAATAAGACCATAAGTATTGCATACAATTCTGATTTTCAAACTGAAGTATATGGGCTTTGGATTACTTTAGTTATTTTTTCTGATTTATAGCCTGTCATTCCCGTCTTGTTTGCATCAGTATAGAATGTAGGTACCTCAGGAATTGGTGTCCCTTTACAACACATGGAAGAATCCTATTAGTTCTTTTTATAAACTATAATTGTATAATTGTATTTGTTTTTAGGATAGTTGTTATTAACTTATCCCAAGTAGTTACTACAAGCTGTTTGCCAATCTTCATTGATTACCCATGATGATATAGTTTCGGTATTAGTAAGAGCACTACAGTTAAGGCTGGGTCTGTTCCTGATATTGATGTAGTCTTATTCTACCTTTTATAATTATTTCATAAACCTTTTCTGTGTATGCCTTCAATTTTTTATTTTGTTTATGTGCTAAAAAAATTTCATTCCATAATACTATCTTCCCCTTGTATAGTGAGTCCAGTAGGAGAATGAGTTGAAGGCAAAATAACCAAGATATAATCAAGTTTAGGATCAGTTTGATTCATATATGCATCTGGCAGTCTTTGTTCTACCAGGGTTAATGCTTCTTCTGCTTCAGCTGCTAAATATCTTGGACTGTTTAAATATGACTCTCCTTGTGATGTTTGAAACAAATTTCTTAAATCATAATCCAATTGTAGTCCTCAGCAAGTTAATATCTCCCATTAATTTTTGAAAATCATTAAGAGTTTGCAACTGATCTCTATGGATCTATACCTTTAGTGGATGCTTTTTTTGTGTGTGTATGTGTGACTTATTTTACAACCCGTATAACTAATAGAATCTCCTCTCTGTTTTTTTTTTTTTTTTCCCTGAAGCAATCTGTAACCCCCAGCATGGCAGAATTCTTCATGTTTCCTTAAAATTTTTCTTTAAAGTATCTTTGTCAGAATCAGCCAAAAATGTCACCCATGTAATGATAAATAATAGATTAAGAACATTGCCTATGAATTATTTTAGCAGTTGTTGCACAAAATATTGACATAAAGTTGAACTAGTTAACATTCCCTGTAGAAGCACCCTACACAGTATCTCTCCATTGGACTACTTTTTAAAAAAGCAGATTCTGAGAAAGCAAACCTTTCTCTATCCTGCTCATGCAAGGGAATTATGAAAAATCAATCTTTTAAATCAATTACTATTATAGGCCATGGCCTAGGTAACAAAGAAGGTAAAGGGATTCCTGGCTGTAAAGGATCAATTGGTTGAATGACTCTATTCAATGTCTTAAATATGCTATTATTTTCCATTTTCCTGAGTTCCCTTTTACAGCAAATACAGGTGAATTCTATGGGCTGGTAGACTCTTCTATATGTTGAGCCTCCAGCTTCTCTTGTACTAGTCCTCAAGGGCCTGCAATTTTCCCTTAGTTAAGGGCCATTGCTTTAGCCACACAGGTTTGTTTCACAACCATTTTAGAGGTAGGGCTGCTGGTATTTCAGCAGTGGTCCCTCGTATAAATTTGGAGTTGTCTGGGAATACTAAGTCATCATCAGTTTCCCCATAGTTGTATAGCATATGCCTTTGCTGTTAACTGGTGTTGGAACAATGGACATAGCTTATGATTGTTCTTGATTACATATCAATCTCTTACTCAGGAGCATCCCCCATTTCACTCCTATTTGTATCACTGGCTGTCTCTGAGATTGCAGAAATAGTAATTTGAGTACCCCATTGTTGTAAAAGATCCCTCCCCTATAAATTTATGGGTATGTCAGCCACATAAGGCCTCAGCTTCTCTGTTTGACCTTCTGATCCCACACATTTAATCCATTAGACTCTTTGTCTTGTTTGTGATAATTTGCCAATTCCTATAAACTGTGTATAAACCTTCTAAGTGGCCATTCTGTATTACAAGACTTTTGGGAGAGTATACTAACATCAGCTCCTATATCTACAGACCCCTTCTTGCACAGCCAACTTTGCACTCATTTCCAAAATGAGAGAATCAGGTGACACTTCCAATTTTTGTATTTCATCCACTTTTTTCTCAAACCCCATCATATCCATATGTAAGTTTTCTATGCTTTATTATTATTCATTCATTCTTCCAATCTTTTTAAAAATAGAATACAGGAAGAAAACAAAGCAAAACCAAAAACTTCCATGTGAGAGCAACCCAGACAAAACCAACTGGCAGCCACTGCCATTTTTGTTGACTTCATAAAACAGTATTTTCATTCTTTGTAACTTGCCATGCCTGTACAGCATTACAAACCATGTTTCCCATTATGTCTGTTCAATTTAAATTGGGTTTTTACCAACCACATTGGTCACCACCTGTTGATAGTAGTTTTTAAACTCTATTTTATTTGGAGTATTTTCTGCCTCCACCTCCCTACCTCCCATCTCCATCTAATCCTTTCTGACACCCCAATACTAGGTATGAGAGAAAGGTTAATTGAGAGAGGGAATATAGACCTCTTAACATCTCCTAGCTGTTGTGGTCAATTAATGTCTCGCTGTCTCTGTCTTCTCTCTCTCTCTCTCTCTCTCTCTCTCTCTCTCTCTCTCTCTCTCTCTCTCATATTTTTTCTCATGTATGAAAGTGAAAGAAAATAAAACAACTGAATATAGAGCAGGAAACTATTAGAGACGTGGAAGAAGGTGTGAGGAGAGGGACGGGCTGGGGGAGAAGATGGAGTGAGGAATATAAATGTCTACAGTGGTATACATGGATGAATCTGCCAAAGTAAAATCCACTGTTCTGTGTAAGTGTAATTAATATATACAAATGAAAAGTTTCTGATCTAAAACTCTCAATTTTTGTGCTGTGTTTCAAAGCTTGACTTCTCGTAGATCTGTGAACTTCTGCATCATACTTGGTTTTCAACATCATTTTCTCAGAGGCCATCAGGTTCACATAAAGTAGTTTATCACTTAAAGAGATACTTTTTTTGCCAACTCAACAGTATAGTCTCCCCCCCCCACCTCTCTCTCTTTCTCAAGACCAGGAGGCCAGAAGAGGCCTTTGTAACTTCCCAGAGCTGGAGGTACAGGCAGTTGTGAGCTGCCTGATGATGTTGGTTTTGAGAATTGAACTTGAGTTCTCTTCAAGAACAACAGGTGCTTTTAACCAACTTTCCATCTCTCCAGCCCCTTCACTATTCTTTAATAACATAAGACTTTTTTAGAGGCTGTCTGTATAATTATGTGGTTCTGTGTCTCCTGCTGCCACTGCCAGAAGGGCTGATAGATGCCTCTGGCACCGTGTACTGTTCTGTCCATGTGAAGATCCAAGCTGTAAGCTTCCAGGTAGAAATGAATGAAGCACAGAGTCCCAGCTTCTGAGTCCTTCAGTAAATCAATTTCCATCATGTATTGTCATTATCAATCAACTTAGAACACCTATCTAGACCTAAAAACATCTTAGCCCCTGAGCAATTAAGCCTCCCTGTAAAATTAAGCTACCTGGCCTTCAACTCCTTCAGAGGCTTGAGAAGAAATAAACTTGGTTAGTATGCTGGGAGTGCAGGTTGGTAGCTTTCTAAATGAGAAGATGACAGAGACAATTTTTTACCTGAATAGTCACCCAAAACACTCTATAACGTTGGAACATCTTCTTCAGCCTTCTGGCCCAATATATCTGACAGACATATTTGTGATGCAGGGGCTATTAAGGACTTGCTTACCCTGTCTTGGCAGAGTTTGCCCGTTGACTCTGACTGCATCCAAGCTTGCCTTTTTTTTTTTTAGGCAGGATTCTTTGTGTGATAGAAATGAGGATCTTTTGCCCAGTGGCTGGTTTGCCACATTTGAAGTCATCTCCATAAGGAAGTTCTTTGATGTTCATCATCTTCTTTGAGATAGGCTCAGTGCTGCCAGGAGTTAACCTGTTTCATTGTCAATGAATCTTTAAAGTAATAAAAACATTTTTAAATGCCATATTCTGCATGTCTCTGGGGTTTTTGAAGACCTTATCTTTCTTTAGAGTCATCTGGTTGTCTCTGATGTTAGCAGGCATAGGGATTCCTCCAATGAGGTACCCTACAGTCCTTTTCGAGATGGCAGCACTCTGTCTGTCTATCTGCTGTGTGGTCCCTCATGGCTCAGGAATGCTGCCTGAAGCTGATGTTGCATGTGCCTTTTTTTTTAAGTGCTTTTCACTCTGGGCTTTATATTCTAGGTATGAATCACTGGAGTGAAATCTTTCTGACTGCTTGTTTAGGATGGACAGAGGCCTGACTAGGACCTGAGCTGCTTTAAGTATTTTTTCCTATCATTATGTTGCATCTCAGGAACAATCTAGGTATGCTTGAAAAATACATATGAAGAAAGGAAAGACTATTAAGTTTGATAAGGCCATCAACATACATATACATTATATATATATTGCAATTGGTTGAGTCATTTCATTATTTGCTGTATATTAGAGAAAAATTAATGTTTATAGACTTTTTATTCATAACATCACAGAGTTGTAAACAATAAATTTTCCATCCACAAAAGAATGCAGAAGATTAGGGTAATGGATGTGTCAGCTTCCTTACTGTGGCAAAATGAAAGATAACCTAAGAACAGAAATGTTTAATTTGGCTCAGTTTCCAAGAATTCAGTCCAAGATCATTGGATGCTATTGCCTTTGAGCCTGGGAAGCATCAGCATATCATGAGCAGAGTACGTAATGAAGGAGACATCTTAGTACAGGAATCTGAGAGAGGTGAAGTCAGTTCTCAATATTCCTTAAAGCTGAGGGAGGGGTGTTTCCAGTGGCTTTACTCCTTTCCACTGGTCTCCACCTCCCAAGATTTGGTAACAATCCTTTATTCAACACATAGGCCTTTGGGGGAAATTTAAGGTCTAAATGTTTTGTTTCTTTAACTCTTGTTACTTCCATGATTACTGGGATTTGAAATAATTTTATTTATTATAATTTATTCAGATTACATCCCGATTGTTATCCACTTGGCCTTATCTTCTCATTCCCACCCTCTCTCAGGCTTCTGCCCTATTCCCCTCCCCTAGACCTCTGACAGGGCACCCCTTCTCCCCCATTGCCTGACCTCAGCCTATCAGGTCTCATCAGGATAGCCTCTATCCCTTTTTTTCTGAGTGTCCACTAGGCTGCCCCACCAAGGGCCAGAGATCAAATCACAGGCACCAGAGTTTATGTCAGAGGCAGTCCCTGCTCTCCTCCCACATGGGAAGGTGGAGAATGAGCTGCCCATTGATTACATCTGAACAGGGAGAATAGAGTCTCTGCTTGTAATGTCCTTGATTGGTTTATCAGTTTGTGTAGCGCCCTCCTCCCCAATGTCCAGATACGCTAGGATTGATGGTCTCCTTGTGGAGCTCCTGACCCCTCTGGTTCCTTCCATACCCTGCACAACTTTTAGCACTTAGCCCAGAATCTGGCTTCAAGTCCCAGTACCTGTCCTAATCCTCCACTGGGTGAAGTCTCTCAGAGGACATCTATTTTGGGGTGATATCCACTTACAAGTGAGTATATACCACGTGTATCTTTCTGGATCTGAGTTACCTCACTCAGGATGATCTTCTCTAGTTCCACCCATTTGACTGTGCATTTCAAGATTTCTTTGTTTTTGATAGCTGAATAGTATTCCATTGTGTAAATCTACTGCAGTTTCTTTATCCATCCTTTGGTTGAGGGACATCTAAGTTGTTTCCAGATTCTGGCTATTATAAATGAAGCTGCTATGAACATAGTTGAATAAATGTCCTTGTTGTATGGTAGAGCATATTTTGAGTATATGCCCAGGAGTGGTATAGCTGGGTCTTGAGGAAGCACTATTATCAATTTTCTGAGAAAGTTCCAGACTGGTTTCTAAAGTCTTGGTACAAGTTTGCACTCCCACTAGCAATGGAGGAGTGTTCCCCTGTCTCAATAAATGAATACATCCACTGGTCCCCACCTCCTAAGATTTGGTAACAACCATTCATTCAAAACATATGCCTTTGGGGGAATTTAAAGTCTAAATGTCAATATAATAATGCTTTTCTAAAAGCATCTTAGATGAAATTCAAAAACTTAGATTGAGCAAAGTAAACCAGAAATATCCAGGCTTACTCTGTGGCCCACCATGTGTGTGTGTATGTGTGTGTGTGTGTGTGTGTGTGTGTGTGTGTGTGTGTGTGTCTGTGTGTGTGTAATATGTAACCATGAGGTCACAAGAAGGCATAAGATCTCCTAGAGTTGGAGTTACAGGTGATTGTGAGTCACCCATGGGTGTTGGGAACCAAACTCCTGACCTCTGGAAGAGTATCAAGTACCCTTAACCACAGGGCCATCTCTCCAGCCTTTAGCCTTAGTATTTTATAATTTGGTCAGGTGGTAATTGTATGAATTGGAATATTTGTCACATCCCACAGACAAATATTTATATTAATTTTGCATTAGTAAAATGAAATAAAATAAGCTAAAATTTAAATGCCTGCATGTACCATTCTAGATGAAGGTCAAAAACTTACTTTGGGCAAAATAAGCTAGAGATAACCAGACTTACATACATCACAGTTGCACCAAGTTTGCATTTATCTATTGAACAATCACTAGAGCTTGTGAAATGAGGCTTGACTCTTCATTTTTGAATATATTATCTATTTTTAAAAGTTGCTGCTGTAATGTGAGCCTGACATTTATTAAAAGAATCTTGAATAACTTCATGACTACATATCACTGTGGCAGTGTTAAGTATCTTAGATAAATTCAGAAGTGATTTTTTTTTAAACGGACAATAGCAATTAATTGTAATACTTCTTTTTTCTCTTTCTTTTTTAGTCTTTTTTTTTTTTTTAGACAAGTTTTCTCTGTGTAACAGTCCTGGCTGTCCTGGACACACTTCGTAGTCCAGGCTGAGCTCAAACTCAGAGAGATCTGCCTGTCTCTGCCTTCTGTATTGGAATACTTCTTTCAAACAAATGTATCCTTGATTCTACCAATGCTGTTTTTATAGGGTAAACTGTTGCTTCCTGATTTTTATCCAGCAGGTTTTTAATTTTTAAATTTTAATTTATTCACTTTATATCCTGATTGTAACCCCTTCCCTTGTCTCCTCCCAACCCCAACCCCCCCCAAGTCTTCAAAAAGAGGGAGCCCTCCTGACCACCGCCTGATCCCAGCCTATTAAGTTTAATCAGGATTGCCTGTATCTTTGTCTTCTGTACCCTGGCAAGTCTGCCTCACCAGGGGGAAGTGATCAATAAGCAGGCAATAGAGTCTATGTCAGAGGCAGCCTCTACTCCCCATATTTTGGAACTCATAGGAGACTGTGCTGCCTATCGACTACATCTGAGCAGGGGGTCTAGGTCCTCTCCATGCATGGTTCTTGGTTGGTGCATCAGTCTCTGCAAGCCCTCCTGGGCCCAGGTTTGTTAGCTCTGTTGTTCTCCTTGTGGAACTCCTGTCTCCTTCAGGTCCTTCTATTCCCAAACTCTTCCGTAAGACTCCCTGTGCTCTGCCTCAAAGTTTGGCTGTGGGTCTCAGCATCTGCTTTGATTCCCCTGCTGGGTGAAGTCTTTTAGAGGAGTTCTACGGGAAGCCCTCTTCCTTTTCTCTCTCTTCAGGCACTTCCGGTGTCTGTTCTATTTACCCTTCAGAATGAGAATTAAACATTCCCCTTAGGGTCCTCCTTGTTACTCAGCATCTTTGGGTCTGTGGATTGTAGTGTGGTTATTCTGTATTATACAGCTAATATCCACTTATAAGTGAGTGAGTACATACCATGTATGTCTTTCTGAGTCTGGGTTACCTCACTCAGGATGATCTCTTCTAGTTCCATCCCTTTGCCTGCAAATGTCAAGATTTCCTTGTTTTTAATAGATAAGTAGTATTCCACTGTGGAAAGGTACTGCGCAAGTTCTTTATCCATTTTTTGGTTGAGGGACATCTAGGTTGTTTCCACTCCCGTGTCATCATGGCAGGGCCGACTCACCCATGCCTGTGTACTCAGGGCAAGGCCAGATCTCAGTCTCCCGTGTCATCAGGGTGGGGCCGGCTCATCAGCTCCCATGTCCTCAGGTCAGGGCTGGCTCTCCTGTTCCATGTCCTCAGGGCAGGGCCAGCTCTCCAGCTCCTGTGTACTCAAAGCAGGGTCAGCTCTCAGGCTCCCATGTACGCAGTGCTGGCTTACCTGCTCCCACAGGGCCATCTCTCCAGCTTCTGTGTCCTCCAGGCAGGGCCAGCTCTCAGTCTTCCATGTATCCAGGGCTGGCTTACCTGTTCCTGTGTCCTCAGGGCCAGCTCTCCTGTTCTTGTGTCCTCAGGATCACCTCTCTTTGCATCTATGTCCTCAGGGCCAGCTCTCCTGCTCCCTATAATTCACCAAATTGTTGATGGCCATCAAGGCCTAGATGGCCTTCTACTCCTGTGGGTACTGGATCTTGTGGGCCATCAAGTGGGTGGCAAGTGGAGGCCTCTCAAAGTGTTCGTTGAGTAGCTCGCAGAAACCATAGATGTTGCCCCAGCTCAGCTTCTTGTCCTGGGGAACTCGTAGGTCTGTTGATTTGCACCTCCTAAGAGTCTCTGGTTACATCCTGTGTTCCATCCGCCATGGGCTCCTGCCTCGGTGCTGCCCCTAGTATCTATCCACTTCTGCACAATCCAACTCTCAGCACTGAGCATGGCTCCAGCCCATGAGAGGAGGTCTGTGAGGCCTGTGGTGTGTGTGGTACAGTCCTCGCTCAGGCTCTACTCAAACAGCACGCAGTCTTCGAAAGCCATCTCCTTGGCCCACACTGCCCTGGGCCACAACCTGAACAGCAGAGACTGCTGCAGCTGCTGCAGCCTGGGTTCCCTGGGAGCTCACCTGAGCGTGGTTCCATGGTCCTTTGGTGGGAGGGCATAGATAATGCACATGACAGAATTTCCTTCTTTCTGGGAAACACCAGTATTGTGTTTTGGAGCTCTCAGTATGGTCCTTTGGTGGCTGTGCAGTCACTGCTGTTCTGCAGATCAGACACAGTATGCGATAGACGCCATCTTGGATGATCTTGGCTTGGGTATTTCTAATACATTGCATTAAGTGCTTCCTCCCAATCAGGCCGCTCTCGGGGGTGAACATTTCTGTGTAGCTCTGGAACACAATCATCATTGTCTGAATGCATTGAGGTCCTCATTTTTGAACCCTGCAGATGCGTGCCCACCTGTCACTTAAGTTTTTTCTCAGCCACTCTGATGGGTGTAAGGTGGAATCTCAGAGCTGTTCTGATTTGCATTTTTCTGATTACTAGGATATTGAGCATTTCTTTAAGTGCTTTTCAGCCATTTCTATGTTGAGAATTCACTGTTTAGTTCTGTAGCCCATTTTAAAATTGGATTATTGGGCTTTTTGGTATTTAATTTCCTGAGTTCTTTATATATTTTGGATATTAGCCCTCTGTCATATGTAGGGTTGGTAAATAAAGATCTTTTCTCATCTTGTGGGCTGTCATTTTGTTCTGTTGTCAGTGTCTTTTGCCTTATAGAAGCTTTTCAGTTTCATGAGGTGCCATTTATGAATTGTTGATCTTAAAAACGCAGATTTTTGAGGCTACCCAGAAGAGACTTGATACCCTACGAGCATATAAAGGGGGAGGAGGTCCCCTCAGGCACAGTCATAGGGGAGGGGAGTAAGGGGAAAATGGGAGGGAGGGTGGAATGGGAGGATGCAAAGGATGGGATAACCATTGAGATGTAATGAGAATAAATTAATAAAAAAAACAGATTTTGTCAAAATTCATATAGCACTGTTATCTCGTAGCGTCATACTTGCTTGAAGGTCTTAGGGAAGGAATGACTCATTTCTCACAGTTGAAGAATAGCTTAAGGTGTTTTAGTAATTTCTCAGATTGAGATGAATATAAAGCCTGGCTGGTTATTTGAGTCCTTAACTCTTCTTGTCTCCTTTCTAAGGATGCAGTTAGCTTGATAGTGCCAATACAGTGCAATAAATTGCTCTTGAGGGTTATTCAGGCCAAGGGACTCACTAACTAGATTGTGGCAAAAGGCCAGAAAATTTACATTGCTGTGGTAACTGATTTTATCCTGTGCAGGGAGACACCAGGCCTTCTTTGTCTTCGTCATATTACATACACCCAAGGCAATCAGAGGAAGCCACTTCATTTGGTCCTTGGCAGTCAATTGTGTGTTCTCAGTAAGTACCTAGATTATGTGATAGCTAGAAGACTGACTGAAAAGAGAATTGTGGGAATCAAACCTACCCCTGCCATTTCCTTAGTCATAACAATAGTCTATTATTTTCCTCTTAGAGTTCAATAATAATGACTTATGAAATTCTAAAATTTCTCATTTATTATAACTAATTAAAATGGAGAGAAGTCAGCTTAACCAATATCCTTTATAAAGACAGTAATTTAACCTATTTTCAACCGCAAGACTTATCACTGAAGCAGTATTTTGTTCAGCACATATGTCTTATTTATTTATTTGTGTGTTTTTTTTATTTTGTGTATGTATAACTATGTGAGGATGCATATATGCCATGACAAATATGGAGATGGGAGTATATGTACTATGAGCCTCCAGCTAGTTTTTGTTTCCACCTTCCATTTCCACATAGATGGATATAATCACATTTGTCTTTTTATATGGGTTCTGTAGACTGAGCCTAGGTCATCAGGCTTATGATTTTGCACACTGAGGAATCTCTCTCCCCACAGATACACTTTATATTCAAAGAATCATAGTACATGTGGACTAAGTTTTAAATACTGATGTCTCATAAGTAACTATTATCTTTTTTCATCATAAATAATCCATAAAGCAACCAATATATCCTGTTGAAAGCAACCTATCAGCAAGGGCTTTCCTTTGGCAGATGTTAGTTTCTTTGCCAAGGGATTTGTCACAGTCTGATTCATAAACATATTTTGAGTGGTTTTCCCCTTAGGACAACCACACATGAAAGATGAAAATGGATTACCATTCTATTGTATTTGTCAACTTTCTGTTACTATGTTTCTATGACAAAATATATGACATAATCAACTTAGAAGAAGGAAAGGGTTTTTTTTTGTTGTTGTTGTTGGTTTTTGTTTTGTTTTTTTTTTGTTTTTTGGTTTTTTTTTTTGGAGTTTCAAGACTATAGTTATTACTTAGTTTCATTTGCATTGGACCTGTGGCAACACAGTGCTGTAAATATTTCTTCATGTGTGTCTGGTATGTCACTGTCTCAGTTCCTTCGCTCATTATACTTTAAGAATGGGATTCCTCAAGACTCCATCCTGAAACTTTTACTTTCTGAGTGTTAACTGACTTGGCTACCTCTGTGCCAGGACATCAAACCTTTCAATATTGCCTCTAAGTTATCAAATGAGCAATACATATTTACATATCCCAAACCCTTAACTCCAATAACTTACCCACTCCAAGTTTTCTCAGTTTAGTAAATGCTATGTTTTCCTATAGCTCTGAACAAAAATTTCTTTCTTACTCCACCTAATTCATCCCATTGACAACCTAGCAGCTATACTTTTGAAAACTATTCAGAAACTCTCCACTTCACACCACCCTTACCTTACTAACCCAGCACAAGCCACTCTCCCCCTGCCCAGATTGTTGCCTGAACTGCAGGAATCTGAATTGAGTTCCCTTCTTCTCCCTTACCCTGAACCCTCCTCCAGCTATATTCTCTACTCAGAAGCCAGAATCTGCTTTATAATTTATTTTTTTCAATGTATTTATCTTTCTTCACTTCTTTCTTGAAGACACTGTTTCTCTGGTTGACCTGGAAGTTGCTATGTAAAACAAACTGACCTTATAATGACAGTATTTCTCCTGCCTCTGCCTCCCAAATGTTGAAATTACAGGTTTCTATTATAATATCTTACATTAGAATCCACTTTTAAAAATCAATATACTTGAAGTAAAATTACATAAATAAAATTTACCCAGTTTAGTGTACACTTTGATTACTCCAAAAATATTTATTATGTTTGTTCCAAGTCGATATTGGCTCTTAACCATCAACATTGAGAAACACTAATTTATCTTCTTTTCTTATTGTTTTGTGTTTTCGTCAATGTTTTGTCATTAAAACTATGCACTCCTACTCCACTTTTTGTATCTGGAAGCCACCCCCTGGTATGATGCATTTGACGCTTACCCACATTGTTACTTCCCATAGTGATTTGTTCCTCTTTGTTTTTCAGTAGTAATCGGTTGTGAATACATGACACTGCTTATGGACTGATTGAGTCACCATTTGAGGAACATTTGGGTTGCTTCTGGTTTATAGCTGTTTTGCATAAAACTACCAATCACATTTGTATGGTCTTTTGGTGAACATCAGTTTCTCTTTGGTGAATCTAGGCACAAGAATGGGGCATGGCCTACCTCAGTACAAGATCTTGTATTTTCTTAAACCTCTGTTGGTAGTTTTTGGTCAGAAAACTCTCCATACAACCTGCCTTTCAGCAAGCTGTTCATTGACATGCTTCTGAGTCCTTAATCTTATTTACACACACACACACACACACACACACACGCACACACGCGCGCGCGCGCGGCAGGGGGGACATACAGATTGAATTTTGGAAACTTGGATCTTCCTCTCTTTCTCTTACAACACAGAAGTTAAGACCTTCAGAACTATGCACATAGTCTAGTTATGTTATGATTAGTGAAAATGGAAAATACTTTTATCATAGTTTTCTCTCACAAAGTAGAAAAATGTGAATTAAAGTTCCAGTAAAGCATTTGGCTTAAACATGATAAAATGAAAGACTGAAAGACATTCCTTTAGAATATGACTTCATCCTCCTCAACACTTGGTGTCTGCTGCCAGTAAGTAAACTCCTTCTAAAAGTTTAGTAAATTTTTCTCTATGCTTGTCTTTCTTGCTCTATTTTATAATTCTGAGCTTTATCTTATCTAGTCTGTCATCTCCCAGTGAAGTGATAAGCTCCCAAGAGACAGGAATTATGCCCAAATTACATTTCCTCACATAGTATAAGATGGATCTTATGGAATCAGAAGGTCTTGGAAATAATTTTGAGTAAATATAAATAATTTAATTAATATATTTCTACAATATTAATTTATAATATATAACTATTGAATACTAAAGGCCAGAAACTTGCTGTACTGAAATTATTTCCTAAACTTATGCAGAAACAAGTGTTTCCTCTTTACTAATGCTTCTTTCTTTATTTTTAGAGCATAATGAAACTCAAATAAATAAGAATTGTTTATATTCACTATAAATTAACTTCTGAGTTAGGCTTTGTGATATTGGCCTTACCGTGTTGTTCTGACTATATTTGTCACACATGTCTCTCATGGTATCAATAAATGAATACATCCAAGGACAGTAAATATTATTAATTGTAAACTTTGAGTAAACTATGAAACTTAGTACTGTAACCTTAGTAAAAGCTATAAAATCAAAGATCTTTAAAGATGAAAGTAGTCCTGACCTTAGCTTTTGTTATAGTGTGCTGCAGAGGCCATGAAGGCTATGGTTTGTCAAGAGAAACCTGACTCATTTTTGTCATTTTTCAATCCTGCCAGGAAGAAACCATTCATTAAGAACAATTATAATTCTGTTTTTCTGCAGGTTCTTCTGACCTTTCTATTTTTTAATCCGTGTTTATAATAAAATTGGTGCAATAAATGTCTTATCCAACAGAGAAATGGAATATGTCAGCTATTAGAGTGATGACTTAAAATCGTTGGTGTTTTACGTAAATGTAAGTTTATTTAAGATTATTTTAAATGATTGCTAAATTGAGGCAATTTTTCCAGGCATACCTATGGAAACTTCTAAAATAATTTCACTTCAAAAGGCAAGAAGATAGTAGCAAGAAGGTAGCAGATGGCTCTTGAGCACTGACTGCTAGAATCTCTGCAGAAAAACCTGGGTAGCTGGAAAGCAGCTATGCTCCAAGCTTTGTCTTGCTCTATCATCCTCTTTTCCGTCTTCTCCTTTCCTTCCTTCCCCTGCCCTCTTTTTAAAAAAGACTTTTACCAAAGACCATGAGTTGGCCTTGTTCTGGGGTAGTGGTAGAGGTAGAGTTCCACCTCCCTCAGCCTCTAGAGTGCTGGAGTTGTTTTAGGCTGTCTCATCATTGCATTCTTTTCTTCCCCAACGTATTTTTTTATCAGTTGTTTGGGAATTTCATACAATGCACCCTGATCACACTCCCTTTCAAGTCCTCCCAGGCCTGCCCTCCAACCCTGGTGACTCCCCACCACACACACCTAAGGGGGGGTGAGGAAGAAAGAAACAAAACAAAACAAAGGACAAAAATCAAAAGAACACAAGACCCATTTGTGTTACCCATATACTCACAGGGGCATGGTCAAAGCCCCAGTGTTTAGCCCCTTAAAGGAAATTGACTCCTTTCCCTCCTGACAGAAGCCACCATTTGTGGAGAGCTACACTGCAGCTTTCTTATTACAGTTTTAAAAATTAATTTATTCATATTACATCTCAATGGTTATCTCTTCCCTTGTATCCTCCCATTCCTCCCTCCTTCCCATTTTCCCCTTACTCTCCTCCCCTATGACTGTGACTGAGGGGGACTTCCTCCCCCTGTATATGCTCATAGGGTATCAAGTCTCTTCTTGGTAGCCTGCTATCCTTCCTCTCTTATCACAATTTTTAAGCGATCTCTTCCACGGCTTCCTGTCTAGGCTGTTACTTATGTGTGTGTTGGGGTGGGGGCGATGGAAGAGAGGTTGTCACAGAAGCCTTCTATGACCCTCTTTCTCAACTGTGAGACAGCAATGGTATGCAGTCATCCATACATACCATTGCAAAAGTAGCTTCCTTGCCCTTTATAGTCAGCAGGAGCACAGATCATGAACTTCCACATTGTTTCTGGTGATAGCACAGACCACAGACTTCCACATGACCTCCACTGTCAGCACGTGTCATGGATCTTACCATGGTCTCCATTGGAATTACCAACTACAGACATCAAAATGGCCCTCTGTTGCAGCACAGACTTCCGCACTCTCATGGTCCTCGGTGGTAGCATAGACCATAAACATCAACATGGCCTCCAGGTAACAGAGGCCATGAACACTAACATGGCCCCTGGTCTTAGGCCATGGACATCAACATAGATTCAGGTGTCATCACACCACTGGCATCTACTGGTCTTTCAGTGGTACTACTGCTACAAACATCAACACACCCATGGCTGCTACAGGACCACGGATACCAACATTGTCATTGGTGGTGCATGGACCACAGACAGCAAGATGGAGTCAGATGGCAGTACAGACCGTGGGTATCCATACATCTTTATGGCCATTGGTGGTAACTGGGGCCATGACATCAACTCAGCTCCCAGATGCAGTAGGACCATGGAACTGATTGCATTTCTTTATCCCGTCTCTCTTTCTTTAGTCTACCCTTAGCTACGTGTGACATAAGCCTCCTTTATTGTTATTGTTCCTTTCAAGGAACTTTTTCTTGTACTTTTCCTCTCCTATTTTTTATCTAGTGTTTTTAAAACTAACCGCTAGTTTTTTTCTTTTATTTTTATTCCATTAACATCTTCAGTAATTAATATCTTATTACACACTCTATTATCTGTTTCTTTATTACTCAAAATTATTAGAGTTGAAGAGGAAATTGTTAACTGACTACAAATATATTTTTATAATGAGTGAATCCATCAGTTATAATTAATTTTTCAGGTAGTGTTCTGCTTTTGGAATAGTACTAGAAATAGAGCTAGGTGTCTTGAACTTGTATGCTTGGGATTTATCGATTGAGTTACACCCCAGCTCAGTCGGGAGGAATAATGCTCCAACCATGCTACAGTCTCATGTGAGACAAACATTGCAAAGACTTCAACTGAAAGAACACCACTTATTTAAAAAGAAACTGAACCAACACCCCATTCTAAATGCATAACTCCCAGGGCAGAAATATGAAAGACAAAAAAGCAAGGCAACATATTTTGTCAACTACTACCCATTCCATAGTAATAGATTACAGTAAATGTGAATTAAATGGAATTGTTTAGTGAAAACACAAATGCCTTAATGATTTCAAATAAAACACAAACAATTTGAACAAAATAATCAATACAAATATGGGAGCAGAATTTAACAAATAAATGAGAATGCTTAAAAACTCAAATTGAAATTTTGGGAATGAAAATTTCCATAACTAAGTTAAAAAACCTCACTGGAAACTTCAGCAAAAAATAGATCACATGGAAGACAAACTATCAGAGCTTCCAGCTAATTTAGATAAATAATAACATTTAGACAATAATACATTAGTAGGAAAGCGTGTATAAACATATAGGAATCATAGGGCAACACAAGAAGACCAAATTTATGACTCATGGATACAGAAGAAGAAAAAGTATTAAGTAAAGCCACACACATATACTTAGTAAAATTATAGCAGAAAAATCCCAAAACCCAGGGAAAGAAATGCCAAGGTTCATGAAGAATAGGGATGTAGTCATGATAGGAAAAGAAAATCTCCATGACATATAATTAAAACATTAAAGTTGCAAGAGAGAAGCAACAAGTCACATATAAGGAGAATCCTACCAGAGTTAAAACATTTCTCAAAAGAAACTTAAAAGTTCAGGGAGGCAAGGAATGATGTATTTCAAACTCAGAAAGACAATAAATGCCAACCCAGATTACTATATCCTATGCAATTATCTTTCTTAATTGAAGGAGAAAGTTTATGATAAACACAAAATAAATGAATTTATGACTACCAAGCTAATATTATAGAAGATACTTGAGGGGAATATAGACATAGATGAGGAAGGTAAACATATCTTTGAGGTCACAGGGGAAAATTAATTGCCCTTGAATAGCAGATGAGCAAATGAGGATTAGGAAAGTACCAATCATTACAAGGACAACGACAGGGATCAATGCATGCATTTCAAGGATAGCTCTGAAGGTTAATATCCTTAACTCTAATAAAAAGGCAGCAGCCACTAGATTAATTCAAAGAAGGACTCATCTTGTTGGCTACATGAAACACATGTCACTGGCAGTGACAAACAGTCTCAGGTTAGATGGATGAAAAAAGATACTCAAGCACATGGAACTAGAAAGCACATGTGTATGGCTATACTGATACCTGACAAAGTAGACTTTAAATCCAAATTATAAGAGATGAAAACATGTGTTTCACATTGATTAATAAAAGAATCACCAAGAAGATATCACAATTATACACATATCTGGTCAGAACATCAATATTTTAAAATAAGCACTTTTGGATATAAAGAGACAGATTGACATTGACAAAAAGTCAATAAGCATCAAAGTTATAAGTTATTATAGATAAAATGGACTTAACAAACGTCTACAGACCAGCCAAACAGTTCAGAATGCATAATCTTCTCAGAACCTCATGAAATTCCTCACAAATGAACAGCGTTTTAGTACACCAGGCAAGTCTCAACAAATGTAAGAAAATGAACATAATTTATTGTATTTAATATGATTAAAACAGAAAAAAATAGTAATCAAAATAAGAGAAATTACTAGCTGGGTGGTGGTGGTGGTGGCAGCCGCACAACCCTTTAACCTAGAACTTAGGAGGCAGAGGCAGGAGGATCTTTGATTGCGAGACCAGTCTGGCCTACATAGCAAGTTCCAGGACAGCCAGAGTTACACAAAGAAACCCTGTTTCAAAAACCAAGCAAGCAAGCTAGCAAACAACCACTCCCCACAAATTCCAGAACTGAGTAAGATACTAGTGATTGATTCTAGATCATTTGAGAAACCAGAACGGAAATAAAATTGGAAACACTAGATACCTGAATCTATGTCCTATGATGAAATTGTTTTGAGAAGCAAATAAATAGATATAATGTGCCTACATTAAAAACATAGAAATATCAATTATATAGCTTAATGATACATCACAAGTTTGTAGTAAAACCAAAACCCAAATCAGGAGATTGAAAGAAAATAATGAAGAGCACAGATGAAAATAATGAAATAGAAATGAAAAGAACAATAACACAAATGAGAAATGAAACAAAGAATAATTCTTTTAAAAATATTAATAGTGAAAACCCTCCTAGCCAAACTAACAAGAAAACAGAGAGAAGATCCAGATCAATAACACGAAATACAAACAACAAACAAGTAATTCTAGCACATGCCAATGAATTAACTTGGGAAAACTTTAAATTGAAATATACAAGAAATGAACATATATCTGACACATATGACTAGCAAAAATTATGCCAAGATCATATAAAAAACAGATACATAAGAAGTAATGAGAACATAAGAAGTAATGAGATTAAAGCAGTAGTAAAAGAATCTTTAAACTTAAAAAGGCCAGGCCCAGATCTAATCACTGTTGAATTTACCAGACCGTTAAAGAACCTACACCAATGCTTCTCAATCTATTCTTTATAATAGCAAGAAAAATATTACCACAGTCATTTTATAAACCCAATATTAACCACATACAAAAACAAGATAAGGACACAAAAATAAAAATTACAGGTTAATCTCCTTGTTGAATACATATGTAAAATCTTTTTTGTTTTGCTTTTTAAACTTTTCTATTTATTTTTCTTTTGTAGCCTGGTTACAGGCTCTCCCTCTCCCTCCTTTCAGTCCTACTCTCATGCACCCCTCCCTCAATTTCCCCTCATTTTCTCTCACAGAAGGGGAAGGCCCCCATGAGAACCAGCCCATTCTCATGCACCAAGGCTCAGTGGGTCCAAGCTCATCCTCTCCCATACATGGCAGCCTAGCTAAGGGAAAGTGAACCAAAGACAGGGAACAGTGTCAGAGGCAGCTCCTAATTCCAATGTAGGGGGACCCACATGAGGACCATACTGCACATCTGCTACATGATGTAAAAATCTTTAAATAATAAAGCTGAAAACTGACTTCAATAGCATGTAAAAAGATCATTCATCATGACTAAGTGGACTTCATTCTAGGATGCAAGCATGGCTCAACAAGTGTGAATCAATAAATGTAATATATCTCATAAATACATTGGATTGCAAAGTCCCATGGTCATTTCAACAATTGCAAGAGCAGTCTTTGACAAAATCTAACATTCCTTCATGATAAAGCTTTTTAGAAATGGGGAATAGACAAATCATACTTCAACATATAGGAGGCTATGTATGCCAAGCATATATCAAATATTATGCTAAATGGGGAAATATAAAAAAAATCAGTAAAATCAGGAATGAAGAAGTGGGTCTATTTCCTCCACTGTAGTTGAATGCAGTGCTTAAAGTAATAAAAGGGATATAAAAAGAAAAGTCAGATTATTCCTACTTGCAGATGACATGACCCTATATGTAAGAACCCTGAAGATTCTACTAAGAAACTTACAAATTATAAACACTTGAAGCAAACTAGCAAGCTACAAAATCAAGATATAAAACAAATAGCTTTCTTTTATGCTGACATTTTACATGCTGAGAAAGAAACAAGAAAAAGACAATCTCACTCATAATAATTTTGGAAATGTAAACTGTTTAGGAATAAGCCAAAAGAAGTAAAAGACCTCTTATGAAAAATTTAAGACACTGAAGAATAAACAGAAGAAGCATTAGTAGGTCCTTATGGATCAACAGAATTAATATTGTGAACATGGTTGAATCACAGAAAAAAATCTATAAATTCAGTGCCTTTCCAATTATAGTTCCAATATCATTATACATAGAAACAGAAAAAAAAAATTCTGAAGTTAATATGGAAGCACACAAAACTGGATAGTCAACATAATCATAAGAAAAAGCAACAATGCTGGTGGCATCACACACATATTGTGGTATCATTGAAGTAGTACTACAGTGCCAGAGTAGCAAACCCAACATGTTATTGGCACAAAACCAGACATGTAGACCAATGGAGTAGAGAATCCAGAAATAAGCACTCAGCTTTAGGCATCTGTTCTTTTCTTTTTATAAATATGCTAAAGAGATGCATCAGAGAAAAGATAACCTCTTGGTGCTGTGAAAATTGAATATCCACATGCAGAATAATGAGAGTAGAGTCCTATTTCTCACACTGTACAAAACCAAATTTAAAATGGATCAAAAAATTCAATGTATAAGCTGATCTTCTGAAACTGTTAAAGTAGTCAGAAAAAACTTCAAAATATAGATATAGGCAAGGACTTTAAAAAAGAAAGAGCTGGCAGATGAGGTTGTATGAAGTCAAAAAGCTTCTGCAACACAAAGCAAATAATCAAACGAGGCAATAACCTTCAGAGTGGGAAAAAACCTTGATTGTATATCCGATAGAAAAGTAGGGTCCGTAATATATAATGAACTAAAAAAAGTATAAAAATTCCTGACAACCCAATCAATAAATGAGCCAATGAAATGAACAAACAGTTCTCAAGTGATGAAGTACAGATTTCTAATAAAGATAGGAGAATGTCCTTAGTATGGAAATGGTGCCTAAGACTACATTGATATTTCATCTCATTTCAATCAGAATGGCTATCTGTAATGGTTGAAATAATAAGTATTGGTGAGGATGTGGGGGAAAGGGAATCCTTATATACTGCTGGTGGGAATGTAAATTAGTCCAATCTATATGAAAATCAGTGTAGTGATCTCTCAAAGTAAGTAAGAGTAGAACTACTTTATAGCATTAGACAACCCATTCCGTGTACTTATAGTATCAAAAGAACTGTAAATAAACACACCAACGGCACTTGCACATGAGTGTTTATTGCAATAAACACTACAATGTTCTTTCACAATCACCAAGTTATAAAATCAGCTTTGTGTCCATTAACAGGTGAATGGATGAAGAAACCATGTTGTATAAACACAATGTTTTATTCAGCCACAAAGAGTTATAAAATATGTAATTTAATGGAAAATAGATGCTATTGGAGATCATCATATTAGATATACCATTGTACTGACTAGTTTTAAATCAAATTGACACAACCCAGAGTCATTAGAGAGGAGGGAGCCTCAATTAAGAAAATGCCTCTATAAGATCAGACCATAAGGCATTTTCTTTTCTTTTTTTAAATTAAGTTGTTCTGTTTATTTAAAAGGAAAACTGAAACTCTAGATCATGTAGATCATGTGGTTTTTAAACTTAAAAATACAACAACAATATGCTATTTTAAGTCCCATAACCAAAACAAAAAATTACCATGGACCAAAGGGAGATTCAAATAACTTAATTATTACATCCCAATGGCTGAGAGTCTTATTCGGGTTTCTAAAGGGAGAACGCAGTGCCACAGTGTAATTGGCATCCCTCCCTTCTTCAAAGCAACAAGGCATCTTGAAAACTCAATGTCCTGGTGAAGTTCCGTAGCTAGAAACAAAACAGCATTCAACCACACGAGAAGATAGCTGGGTCTAAGATGAAAAGTCTTCAAAGGAAAACCTCAACAGTCACAGTGAAAATCCTCAGCAACACGTAATTAAACTTGCTTCTGGGAGAAGTCTATCCCAAAACATTGCACCAAGAAGAGTGGCAGCTACAGATATGCAGCCCATAGTCCCTGCTTCACTCTTTGTCCGCATCAGACGGAGGTTGAAGAGAGGCCATCAGACATCCCTCTGCTCTGCCAGGGAAGATGAACAGAGGCAAGGAGAAGTCTTTGTCCTCACAGGACATTTTAGTTCTGGCAGAATGGAGCCTTTTGAATCTGTTTCCATCATGCACTCTGGGATCAGGCAGAACCACTCCTCCAGGAGTCAGCATACTCATGCCTGTCTTTCAGTTAAATCTCCTTGATTTAGTAACTCCTGCGGATTTACCACAGTTAAGACAGAAACTTTGTAGTACTGCCTCCCTGACTGCATGATCACCAAATGATATGTCACATCAGGCACTGAAGACAGGGGACATGAGGATCCTTCAGAAAGCACCTCATCATCAACTCCAAGGATAGAATTGGTATTTGGTAGATTCAAGGACTCTCCACCAAGGCTGGATGGGGAATTCGTAGACACCAGGCTTTCACTGGCAACTGAAGCTTCTTCAAGCAAACTACTGCCCATTAGAGACTCAGCAGTTTGCTCTGTTCTTGACTCCCAGTTGTTATCAGCTGCAAGTGATGCTTCCTCGTATTCACATTTATGCTCCCACTGTGAGAGAAGGTCTTCCCACAGACTTGGCACTGAGGAGGTTTCTCTCCTGAGTGAACTCGCAGATGTTTTTGGAGGCTTGAATACTCAGCAAAGGAGTACCCAAGCCACATCCCTGGGCTTTGCAAAGGGAAGGCTTCTCTCCTGTGTGGATGCAATGGTGGTTTTTCAGGTTTCCAGCTGTAGTGAATTGCTTATCACACACAGACTCATGGCACATAAAGGGTTTCTCCCCATTGTGTCTTTATGCGCACCTTTAGCCTCTGCAGCACATAAAAGCTTTTTCCACAATCTTCTGCAGGGCAGATGGAGGAGCGCTCATTTTGATGAGTTTTAAGGTGGAACTTGAGGTGAGCAGGCCACACAACTGTCCAGTCACAGCCTTCAACTATGCACCTGAGCTTCATTTCCACTTGCGGAAGGGGCCTAGAATCTTTGGGTTGTCCATCACCTGAACTAAGGTGGACATTTTCTCCATTGCTGCTGGTTTTTGCATTCTTTGCCAGTTGTGCACAAGTAGCGGCAATCAAACTATCATGGGCAAATTCCTGAACCTGGAGGAACCATGGGATACTACAGTCTGTGCTCTCTCCAGAGAGAAGGTCATTGCCTGAATCCTGCCTCATCCTGTACAAAAACGAAGTGCTCAGCTGAAGAGCCAGACCTCCTCTTGTTAGGTTAAGAAGAATAAAAGAAATGCTATTAGCTGTAGATCTTGCAACAAGCTAGGCGATTCTGGAGTGGACAAAATCTCTGGGGACTTCCATACAGTCTGAGCCCTTGTCTCTTCTCTGTCTGGGCCCACATTCACCTGAAGGCTCCTCAAAACAGCTGAAGAAGGTATCTCCTTGGAGCAATTGCATTTTCTTAATTATTGATCAGTGGGGGGAATGTCCAGGGCATTATGGGTAGTACCATACCTGTGCTGGTGATCCTGGGTCCTGGCAGAAAGCAGGCTGAGCAAGCCGTTAAGAACAAGCCAATAAGCAGCACCCCACTATGGCCTCTGCATTAGCTCCTGCCTCCAGCGTCCGTACCTATTTTAGTTTCTGTTCTGATTTACTTAAATGATGAACAGTGATATGTGAAGTGTAAAGCAAATAAACCCTTTTCTCCCCAAGTTAATTTGGTCATGGTATTTCATCACAGCAACAGCAACCCTAACTAGGACAGAATTAGTACCAGGAGTGGGATATTGTTTTTCCAAACCTGACAATGTTGTTTTGGGAAGAATTTTAGGATGACTTTGGAGCTTTGGATTAGAAAAGTCTTCGAGTGTTGAAAGCTTAGTGAGATGTTCTGTGGGAGCTTGGAAGGTAATGTTGAGATCAGTGCAGAAGATGGAGGCCTGTCTTGTGAAGTTTCAGAGGGAAGCAAAGGTTCAACCAGGCTTTGGAGTGAGGAATCTGCAGTTCTGGTTAGATGGAGGTTAAGAATCACCTACAATTAACAAGATACTAGCATTACTAAAGTGAAACCTTTGCTTTGCTCAGATACTTCATGCTGGCCAGCTGAAGCTGAGAAATTAGTCATGCTTAAGAAGAAACCAGCATCATGATGTGAAATCTTCTGGAAAGTGTTTCCTGAGAGTCAGCACACAGATGCTATGTTCCAGATTCCAGACATGCCCAAGGTTGTATCTTGTGCTGGCAGCTGAACATGGTAACGTAAACGCCATCTAGGTGGTGCTTGCTGGTTATGAAGGTGTGGAGGGGTCATGGAAAGTGGCTGAGGCCTGACATTGTGTGGTAGGGATAGAGTCCCTGAAGAAAGCTCAGGAGAAACTACTGGTAAAGTGCAGCCCAGTTGCAGCAAGCGACCCCAGCAGTGTTAGAAATGCTAGTACCATGGGATGACCACCCACAATAACATAAGCAATGGAGTGGAGCCAGCCAGACTACATAAGACAAGCTGTATGTGCTGGAGAGCATAGAGCTAAAGAACTCACCCAAATCCCTTGGAGGATCCCAAAAGATCATTGAGTGGATCCTGGACACTGGACACTGGACATTGAGTTATTTGTACTGTTGGAGATTTGTTTTGCTTGCTTCAGATTGTGACTGGGCCCTGTTTCTTCCTTCTTGAAAATGATGTTTAACTTAATTTTGATTTGTTGCAGGAGCCCACAGTTGAGAGACTTTGAACTTTTGAAAGTGATTTTATATTTTAAGGAGTCTGAACTTTTAATGTGTTTGAATTTGTAAGACTGTGGAACTTTTAAAGTTACTTGGGTTTTATATTATAATACTAATATTAATATTCTACCCTGGGGATAAATGGGAAAAAAAGATTCTAATTGAAAAGTGATGTGTTTGTGTGTCAAGTTGACAAGGGGCCAGTTTTATTGGCTTATTTTATGTTTTATGTCAGTTTGACACAATCTAGAGTTATCAGAGAGGAGGGAGCCTCAACTAAGAAAATGCCTCTATAAAATCCAGCTGGAAGGCATTTTCTTAATTACTGACCAACAGGGGAAGCCCAAGGCCATTGTGGGTGATACCATCTCTGGCCTGGTGGTCCTGATTCTATAAGAAAGCAGGCTGAACAAGCCATGAAAAACAAACTAGTAAGCAGCACCCTACCATGGCCTCTGCATCAGCTCCTGCCTTCAGGTTCCTGCCCTGTAGTTTCTTTCCTGGTATCTTTCAAGTGTGAACCGTTGTAAATAAAAGTGTAAGCTAAATAAACCCTTTACTCCCAAAGTTGCTTTTGTTACGGTGTTTCATCCCAACAATACTAACTTTAACTAGGACAGCAATGTGAAAATGAGTGTCATAACTTTTCTCTCACTTGTGGATCCTAGATTCTATATGGAAGCATGTATATGTATAGATATACATATATAGATACATAACATGAAAAGCAAAGCTAAAACTCAGGGAAGGAAGAGTGCCAGTTGGAGGTACGAGATGAGGGGATAATAAGGGGGTTTTTATGACCAAGTACATGATATATTTGAAAAAATGTCATTATGAAACTAATCATTGTAGTGCATGTGTGTGTGTGTGTGTGAGAGAGAGAGAGAGAGAGAAGAGAGAGAGAGAGAAGAGAGAGAGAGAAGAGAGAGAGAGAGAGAGAGAGAGAGAGAGAGAGAGAGAGAGAGAACATAAAGAAATATGTTTTCCTTTGACATTTCCTTGACATTCCTTTGATAGTGAATAGTTAGCAGAAAACTTTAGACCTGTCTATGTGAGGTCTTTGACCTTGTGACCCTTCTGCTGGAACATTTAAGCAATGGCAACGGTCGCAACATTGTCCATTGCCAATCGTCCATCTTTTCTTGGCCCTAGTTGGAGAAACTGGCCACAAGAAAACCAGGACATTGGAACCTCTGATGCCTCTCTGTGCTGGGATAAGTTGCCAATGATCACATTTTCTTTGCCCCACTCTCTCTTATATCACCACCATGCCAGCTTTTCTCCCTTTTGAGGTCGGGGGAACCAACACTATTAAACTCATATTTGCTTTGCGGGGTTAAGGTTTTAAGATATATTCATTATCTCTCTCTTCTTGAAAATTGCAAACACAGAAAACAAATTATTATTCTTTTAATAAAAATACAGAGTTGGAAATAATTACCATATCCACAAATACCCATATTTTGTTGTATAATCCTAACATATTTTAAAATGATGAAAGCTTTTAACTTATAATATCATTAAAGATTTTTGACTGGTTTACTGAAATGAGGAAAGGGATTTACTTTTTCGTCTTGATACTGTTCTGTTTCTGCATAACCCACATTAAGCTTCTGCAACATTAATCACTCTTGCATTGGTGCAAATGTGTTACAAGGGTGGTCAAATCTTATATGTTAGGGATGAGCTAGTGGCAAAGAAGTACAAAATTATGACATTCACATTGTAACTTATGTTTCATTAAGGTCTTTGTCATAGCTCAAAGATGGCACAGCAGCTGATTCTTTCTCCTTTGACCTTTGCCTCCCTCTTTCATTGGCTCATTGGTTCAGGCCATCAAGTATTTTGCTACCTATTAATGCAAAAAAAAAAAAATTCTTAAGAGGCAAAGGCAATGAGACCGTTCAGTTTTAGGGGTTCATGCAGTCCCTCTTAAAACTTACAATAGCATGGAGGTCATAGTATGGAACTTAGCAAAGGAAGTCATGGGATTCTAAACTTAGCTAACAACTTGTTCCAAAATGTGGGCTGTATATTCATAAACAAATCTATCCTAGTTTAATGTGAAGTGATAGAAAACTTTACATCTTGACTTAAAGTCTTTGTGAAAACATGCAAGTCTTTACATACTTTTCAGCAACGTTGACAGATAACACTGTCAAAATGCTAACGTTGTTGTCTGTTTATCATTTAAACATTAGCTTCTGAATGTTCACTATCAGTATTTCCTGAAATACCATCTAGAACCATTTGTTCATTGTATTTTCAAAAGGCATT
Source organism: Acomys russatus (assembly GCF_903995435.1). Lineage (NCBI taxonomy): Eukaryota > Metazoa > Chordata > Mammalia > Rodentia > Muridae > Acomys > Acomys russatus. Next base: position 20,576,193 of record NC_067151.1, read on the forward strand.
GTTTCTTACTGCCTTTTGCCACTAGATGGAAGAAGCAGGTTAAAAAAATGATATTTTTGGTGTTTCAGTCAACCCTGCCCAGAAACAACCAGAAGATTATGTTTGAAACAAGGACAGTATCACCAGTCTTTTATGTATTTGGTTTTATTGCAGTATTTGTTTTATTTTAATATGAACACTGGACCTAAGAATAGCATTTTTAGAGGCAAACTTTCTTTTATAATTTTTTTAAGAGTTATAAATTTCAAAGGTAAGAAAAAACAATTGTCTGCTAGAAGAGATATAAAAATTAAAAGTATATATAAAATGTTGGCAACATTTATGCCAGAAAGAAATTCTTAGCAATCTTTCAAGGAAGTGTACCTGCCACCATACAAATATTAAACCACATTCATTCAATTTTTCCTTTATGTCTCAGGTGTGTGGCAGGCAATTTGTACATCATAGATATCAAAAGAGATCCTGTAAACCACACCAGGGATGACTTAGGGGTAGTTCCTCTTTATGAGATATTTCATTTAAAAGTGAGCTGAGCAGAAGAAAAGACAAATACATTAGTATACTTTTTAAAATTCAGAAATGGATAAGTGCTAGAAGTAGATATAATGTTTGGATGTCCATGCTGGGAGGAGCTGGTGGTGTGAAGTGTTATTTTTACTTGCGAACAACATGGATCACTTAATGAAGACACATGAATTAAAATGGATCCTCTAACCAAGAGGATCAGAATACAGCACTCAGTGTGAGAGGCAGAGAGAACAAAGGCACAGTTATAAACAATGACAATTTAAAAATATTGAAAGATGGAGGGGCAGTATTTTTAAAGTAATTAAAATATTTTCATAGAGAAGGCATTTTAAAAAATAGGTGATGCATACAGGAAATGTAGTCTGCTAAAGCACCCTGCAGAGGAGAACAGAAGGCACTGGGGACAGTAAAACTCCCACTTGGAAAGGACGGCTCACTTAGGAAATACATATCCCACCATCCACTTGATGGTTATGAGTGTTCTGTCGAGGTGCCGGCTTTCTGTTCATGTGGCTCTAGAAATTGATGAACAGGCTTCATAGGGAACTTCAGACTTGCAAAGGTGGCTTCCTGGGGCATCTATTCTCATTATTACTTTTATGTATGTCTTATGCAAGGAGACGTAAGTAGCAGCTGTCATTTAGTCATTTATCTATGGGGAACCAGTATCTAACCTTTAAGGCCACACCTCGCACCACGTCACAGACTGTTCATAGGATCCTTCTATCCCAGATACTGAGGATGATGGGCCTGAACCCTGATGTTATGAGTGGCTATAAAATTATCCAGCTTTTAAATACAACCACAGAATTTGATTTTATGGCCTACTGTGAAACTGTAGCTACAGGTTAACTAAAGATTGTGAAGCAATATTTCCCTTTTATGGTCCCGAATTCATTGCCTTGTAACTTGAAAAATCACCTTGTTCTACTGTGAGACAAGCTTTATAGTATTATAATTTTGTATAATTCAGTGAAGATCTTGTAACTTTTTCTTTTTCTTGTTCATATTTATATTATCTCTCTGATATTGCATATAATTTAATCACTGTTTTAATTGCTAGAAATATAGGTAGGAGACTATATGATTCTGAAGCTATATAACTTTAAGCCACATTTTCCTGCAGCATGCTGTGATACCTATAAATATCATGAAGTTAAATTTATTTTACATCATATTATGTAAAAGTACTATGCATTCAATCATATTTAAATTACATACATGTGTTGCTATAAAGGATTAGTAGACTATCCCCAAATACTCATATACACAATTTCTATTAATATATTTTTTATTCCCTTATATTCTTTCGAAGCAAATTTGTGTTCAAGGCCCATGAGATAGTTCAGCAGTTTAAGCATTTGCTGCACAAGCCTGTGACCTGAGTTTGCTGTATACAATCAATGGCGGTAGGAAAGAAGTGACGCCCCACAAGTTGTCCTCGGACCTCCATATGTGTACCTTGGCAGACACATGCATCCACAACCAACCACATACACATAAAATTTGAAATTTAAAAAGCAGCTCTGTTTTACTTAGTTTAGATGCCTATTTTCATGAACTCAAAATAATAACTCTAGTGATTTTAAGGAAATCTATAAATGGTATTAGCCATGCTTGGATCTCATTAGATAGAGTTAGTAATTCAATTATGCTGCCTTTTTATACTTTTTATGATTTCTATAGTCTTTGAAAATCTCACATGTACACAATGTATGTTGGTCATATGACTCTGCCACCAGCTTCTTCATCCCTAGGGAAAAAAAAAAAACAGTCTTTTTCTGTATTTATAAACATGATTTGATTCTCTACAAGAACAATGACACTAGTAGTCTGCTTTGAAGTTTTTCTGCCTACCTACAGTTAAAATACTTTTAAAATCATAATTCATAGTAATATTATATGTGAAACATAACTTTAAATGTGTTCATTAGAAGGGAAAATGTTGATTACAAAAATTGACATGAGTTATGAATCCTTTTAGGATTATATATATATATATATATATAGCCAAGGTAAGACTGAGGTCAACTATTTATAAAATGGCTGAGAAAAAAAGTAAAATTCTATATTTAGAGAAGTGATACAGCAAGGGGCCTCAGTCCACTTGTCAAGACTGTGTATTTACTTGATTCTATTGCACCAGCATAACTGTACAACCAATTGTAACTCCTACAGTTGTAGATGATAGAACCTACAAATAAAATTTCGTAGTGCTGGTACAGCTCAGCCCCAACTCTCATATCACTTGGTTTCCTGTTGTTTTTACTTGAAAATCATAGGTGATCATCCTACAAACAGATGAGTCTAAAAATATGTTGTAAAAGATTGTACATCTAACAAAATATTCACTTTTAAAAGAGTGCCATGGGCTCCTATGGAATGTTAGAATGTCCATAGTTGTGTTGGCTGTGGAAGAACTGTGCTGCTACCCGGGCATTAAACTCCTGTGAATTCCATTTAGAAACCAAACAGCTTCTACTGTATTATTTCGTATAGTCAATAATACAGAATGATTGGGTTCCTATGGCCAAGTGTATTTTTATTTTCTACATGTTCAGGGGAGTATTACAAGTCTCCGTGTTACTTAATTTTCAATAATCTACTTTAAAAGTTTAATTGACTGTGGATTTTTTTCTATACCATGTATGTGCCACTTGACAGGTTAGTAAATGGCCTCATTGTGCTGTATTTTAAAAGCAGTTATAATAGCAAGAACTTTGTAAATAAATAGTTTGAAACACACATAAATAAATAAATAAATAAATACCTAAAAACAAAACAAAAGAAAAATCAGTTCACAGGCTAAACTCTCCACTGTATGGTGCTGGCTTCAGATGGAAATTTCACTATGGTTTAAGTAGTTGAGAGTATCATCAAATATTGAACCACTTTAGAAAGGGTTGGCATTGTGATGACATCAGTCATTTAATACCTGTATGCGTGTTGTATATTTTTTGTTTTGTTTTTGTACATAAACTTTACATATAAAATGATTTTTGTAAGATATGAAGCTCTCAAGAATTTCCATATTTTGAATACTAGAATTCAGAAAAAAAAGGTGTTTTGGTCTCATGTATTTATTTTATTCTTTACATTTTGGTCAACATTTGATGTTTCTAAACTATATGAAAAAGCATCTTGAATTTTTTTACCCTTTGAATTAATATTACTTTGGCAGTTCAAATTGTTAAAGGTGTGACAGTTTTGCTGAAATTTGCAAGTTGCCACAGGAATGCCTTTGATCGTGTTAGGAGATTAAAAAGAGCATAATCAGCTTTCCAAGGGAGGAAAAATTCAGCATAATACATGGAAATTATTGCAAGGCTTTTCTGAGGGAAGCTAGATCAATGAGAGACACAATCTGAGAATGTTTAGCGCAAAGGAACAGTCTTCCCAGGGAATGTCTGGTGTTTCAAGCTTTTTTCGAGGCACATTCACTTCCTTTTCTGAGGCGATCATTTTCTAAGTGGCTGCCTAAACCTATATCATTCAATGCTTAGAGTAATGTGTTCTTAGTTCTAAAGTTTGCCTACTCCTCCGTCAGAATCACTTTGGTTAATTTTCTTTACATAATATGAAATGAATAATTGAGAAGTCATTGAGTGCATCTAGCACTAGGAGATTCAAGGAGTATTCTGTTACAGAAAGGGAATAAAAAGTTGCATTGAATTGACTTCAGATCCCTTTCTTTTACAACATTGGATAAGAACTACTTGAAATGAAGACTATAGCTTTGGAAATAAAAGCTTACCAGTGTAGTTAGGGAAAATTGGGATAAAAAAAAAAAACCATTTTAAATAAGACTTCAAATTTCTTAGGGTTCTGTTCTTCCTTATATGCCTCAAAGCAGTTTTCTACAACATAAATCTCACCAGCAATTTCCTTGCTTAATTATCCCCACTGTTGCTCATGGTTCCAGCATGCATTCTGTGTCAGCCTCCTGATCAGCAAGCCTTCTGTGAGCATGGCTCCTCCCAGCACTCCTCAGCCCCCATTGCCCCTTAAGCTCCATTCACATTCCACTCCCCTGCCTTTCACACGACTCTGGGATTTTATTTATGCTTTTTCTTCCTATTGTGATATACATATTACTAGTTTTGTTCCCAGATGTCCTGTGCAGTCCTTGCTGGCACTCACCACTCTCTCCATTCTAACAATCCCTGCGACATGCTGGTACATCTATTAAGGACTTCTTTGAAGGCATTTTCACACTCTTTTCTGCAGTGCTGTGTTTTCCATTAGACTATGAGCCACTGGAAGGCAATGAAGACATTTTGTAGTTTCAATATCTACTATAAATATGAGTGTACAATGAAGTCTTCCTTTTTAATTGGTTAGTACTCCCTAAGCATTTGATGCATGCCAAATAAGACCATTCTGATATATTTCGGAGGACTACACAGAAGTCAGTGGCTATCATGGAGTGCAAACAATGAAAGCATATTGAAGACTGGGAGATGACTCAATCAGTAAAATTCTTGCTGTGCAAGCATAGGACTTGAGTTTGAATACACAGAACCAAGGTGGGGCGGGGGGGAGGAAAGCCAGAAGTGGTAGCATGTAGTCTCTAACCTACTGCTGGGGACATGGACAGGAGGATCTTCAGAGCTCTCTGGACAGTCCAGCCCATCCATGACGTTGGGTTAAATGAGAAACTCTGTCTCAAAAGATAAGGTGGAAGGGACTGAAGGGATGGGTCAGAAGATAAAATACTTGGCGTGCAAACATGAGTACCCACAAAAGTCAGTTTTAGTAGTTTATGCCTGTAGCCCCAGTGCTGGGAGTCTAGCAACAGAACAATAAGGTCCCCAGCGCCCACAAGCCAACCAGTCTATCCCAAATGGTGGGCCAACGTTCAGTAGGAGACCTTGTTTTTAAAAGTGTGAAGAGTCATAAAGGAAAATGCTTGATCCTCACTTCTGGCCTTAGCTGTTGACACACACCACACAATACGATGCACACCACACTCAAGGTCAAATGGTGAGAGAGTGACAGTTGAAGAAACTGAGCAATGATTTCTGGCCTCCACATGCACGTGCATGTATGTGTACATTCATCTAGTTGCACACATGCACACTCATAGACTGCACCAATTAAAAAAAAAAAAAGACGGAAGAGGAAATAGCTCAGTTGATAAAGCACTTGACAAGTGCAAGTGTGCAAGTGTGAAGGGTTATGTTTGTGTCCCTAGAAACAATGTAAAGCTGACATGATGGCTCTGTAATCCCTATGCTTCTGTGGTGACATGGGAGCTGGAGATAGGAGATTACTGGAAATTCATGAGCCAAGTATCTTGGCAAAAATGAACAAGAAACTTTTCCTCAATTAAGGTGGAAGGTGAGACTGGCACATGTGACACACAATGGAATACACATGGCACACACAGAAACACATACATAGCATACACACATATAACATATGAGGGTGGGGGTGGGGCTTAAGGATTATTAATGGATGAATCCCCAGCACCCCTCGGGGCTCCAGGCAAACCTTATAATGGGCTCTGAGAAGATGATGGAAATGGTTATAGACACCATTAGATTCAGCTTCTCTGAAAGTAGAGCACTTCATCTGCACTCCTATGCTAAACTGATACCCACAGTCAGTGCCTACCTCCTGTGGGCATTCAGTGGCATTAATATTTCTGGGAAATCACTTGGAAGCAATGGAAGCAGAATATTTGTACTAATAATGGATAAGTTGCATTGACTGTCAATAACCAGAGCTTTAGAATATTACGTGGCATTTAAAAAACATTTTATATTAATATTGTATATAAAGTTATCATTTCATAAAGTATTAGACTTCCCTTCTTGGTTATGACCTTTTGCTGAAGTTTATCTTTTTTAATTTTTCTGAGTTAAATCTCTTAATATGATGTTTGCTTTTAATGTGCAATTGTTGAGTTTCAATTTTTTTAACGAGTTAGATTGAACAATACAAAGAAGTGGACCTCTGTTCGTGAGATTTCTTACCATATACAGTAAAATTACTTGCTGCTTTTGACTAACTTTCTAGGTACTTCTGAAAACAATTACATTCTCAAGGTGCAAAATCACACAGAATATTAGAATGACAATGTTTTCTTTAGGGTGACCCATTTCCTGATTCAAGTTCATCATGGCTGGTGCCTTTTTGTGAAATTAATTTCATAGATGTGAAAACAGCAATTAGTGTAGCTGTAATATGTAAAGTTTTTTATACTTACGGCCCTAACTCAACTCCATTAAATATATCACACACACACACACACTATGTTATAGTTACTGTCTTTGAGTCAACAGCAAGCCAAGTTTAAAAGATACTAGCCTAATGCAACGAGGACTGGGATTCAAATATATTGTTTTAATGTAAACTTTGTAAAGTTTAAATAAATATATTCAGTTATTTCATTGACATCTCTCATTTCTATACAATGTCTACAATATATTAGATGCTCTGGCCCTGACTAGCTTTCCCATTTCCTCAGGCATTGGTGAACAAACACCATGCTACCCAGAATTGTGTTCAGGCAAGGAGTTTAACTTGGATGTGGTGGCATGCTTAGACTTTAAGGAAAACAACGCTTTTCTAGATAATCACTTTGGATAGTTAAACATAATTTTACCACATTTAAAGAACACTTACCCCGCCAGTGGATTTTAGTCCTCAAAATCTGTCTGCTCAGAATGGCACACCTAACTTTTCATAGCAACTATCTAAGGATGTTCTTGGCCTTCTCCAATTAGCCTTCTCCTAATTTCTCTCTCTTTCTCTTGTCTGAAAGGCAGTCTTTCATTTTGTCTTTTTCTAACAATGCTTGCCATATAATTTCCAAAGATGCAACAAGATAGCCAAATCAATTGGTTATCTTAGTTAGGGTTTCTATTGCTGCATGGAAACACCATGAACAGAAAGCAACTTGAGGAGAAATGTGTTTATTCAGCTTACACTACGACCCTTCTGTTCATCACCAAAGGAAGTCAGGACAGGAGCTTAAACAGGCAGGAACCTGGAGGCAGTATCTGACGCAGAGGCCATGGAGGAGTGCTTACTGCCTTACTTCACCAGGCTTGCTCAGCTTGCTTTATTACAGGACTCAGACCACCAGACTGGGGATGGCACACCACAGTGGGCTGGGCCCTCCCCCATTGATCACTAATTGAGAAAATGCCCTACAGCTGGATCTCATGGAGTCATTTTCTCAACTGAGTTTCCTTCCTCTCAGATGACTCTAGCTCAAGTTGACACAGAACCAGCCAGAAAAGAGGTGTTTAACCTAAAATTTTAAAAATAAAACATCAGCTATATGTTTATTCTTTGATTGCAAGATGAAAAAGTATATTATAAAATAATAAAAAGAAAGACAGAACCAAAAATTATTTGTAATATTACCACCCAAATAATGTGCTTGTCACAGTCATAGAACATATCTGAACCTGTGCATGATAGAATGTGAGATTTTAAGATCATGATACACTTTTCTCTTGAGCATATTGCCGCATTGTTATAGAAAATAAGAATCAACTTGTACCAGACTCTTTCACCCTAAGTTCCCAAGTCCATAGTTAGCCATTGTATACCTCTCTGCTAGAGGGACAGAAATCACCATGGCTGAAGCTACAACCACTAATCAGGAGAGAATGCATTCAGACTCAATGGCTCCCCAACTCTCTTCCCTTCAAAGTTAATCCCTTTTTTAGTTTAACTTAACTCCCAATGTCAACTTAGAATAACAGCTCTGTCCCATACTCCTTTTCTTTCTTCTTTCTCCCCTCTTTTCATTGTTTTTCTATATTCTTTCCTTTTTTCAGTTTCATTTTGTACTCTTCAAAGAGTACAAGCTGGTCTTATTTGCAGGGTCTTCATGGTTCTGCCATCTGAGTCATGAAACTCTTTTAGGTTATTTGATTACATTTCTTCCTTTCTTTTCATTCTATTTTTAGCCAATACATTCTTATATATACAAAGTAATTATTATAATTAATTTAAATTAAAACAATCCCATGTAGTTTACCTGAACACCATGTACTAAAACTGGATTTCAACAGCTAGAGAAGCTACAGAATATACACAAATTCATGAAAATTGGGCAACATAGTACTGAATGATTAAGTTATCATTGAGAAAAATCAAATGACAATTAAAAAAGAAAACATAACATAATGAAACAACTGGGCTACAATGAAAGAATCCCCAAAGGGAAGTTCATAGCTATGGTGTCTCTATTAAAAAAAAATACAGAGATCAAATAACTTACCTTCCTTGGAAAAACTCCCAATTCAGTAGACTAAAAAATTAAGATCAAAGGTAAATTAATGAAATGGAATTGAGAAAAAGAAGAACAACGCATTACAAAGCATCAGTGAAACAAGGAGCTGGTTTCTTGTAAAGATAAGCAAGATCAGCAAGGACTTGGTCAAATTAACCAAGATAAAGAAAAGATCCAGTAAAGAAAATTAGAGATGAAATTGAAGACTTCCAATAGATACCAATAAGATTCGGAAAATCATTAAAGATTTTCTATTAAATCTTTAATGTTCTACTAAATTATGAAAATCCAAAATAAATGCATGGATTTACTTACACATATGACTTACAAAATTAAAACACTATGGAAAAAGCACTTTAAATGGATCCAACAAACAGTGAGATTGAAGCAGTAAAGATCTTCAAACTAAAATAGGTCCAGCTACAGATGGATTCATCAAAACTTTAAAGAAAAACTAACACCAACAACTCTCAAACTGCTCCATTAAACAGAAAAACAATGCTGCCAGACTTTTTTTTTTGACAAAGTCAGTCAAAAACAGACAAAACCAGGTAATGACTCAACAACAAAGAAAACTATAGACCAATCTCCATGTTGAATGTAGATGCAAATTTTTAAAATTATTTTTCTTTTTTTACATGTACACTTATATTATTTACATATATAAAAAAACTACATATTACAAGAGGAACCATGAGACAGTCAGGAATTATATAAATGTTAAATTCATAATATTTTGGTTATTTGAATTTGGCAACTTGGAAGAAAACATTTTTCCTATCTTGGTGCTCTAAAATTCTGAATGTAAATCAATATGTATCATATCTCATCTATATTAACTTAAAGCATCTATCTACACATAAAAACATCTTAACCCCTAAACAACTAAACTTAATTGTAAAACTAAACTATCTGGCTTTCAACCCCATCAGAGACTTGAGAAAGAATAAAATTAATTATCTAAGTAAACAAGAAGTGCAGGTTAGCAGCTTCCAAAACAAGAACATGACAAAGATAGTTTGCTGCCTGAAAAGTCACTCAACACTCCCTAAAACAATGGAACATCATCTTCAGCCTTCTGGCCCAGTATATCTGACAGACATATTTGTCAGGCAGAAACTATTGAGGATTTGCTTACCCAGTCTTGGCAGAGTTTGACTATTCTGCCCCCTTTTTTTAGGCAGAATTCTATCTGTGGCAGAAATGAGGACATTTTACCCAGTGGCTTGTTTGCTATATTTAAAGCCATTTCCATAAAGAGGTTCACTGATACTCATCATCTTCTTTGAGGTAGGCTGGGTGTTGCTAGGAGTTAACCTGCCTCATTGTCAATGAATCTTTAAAATAACAAAAACGTCTTTAAATGCTATATTCTGTAAGTCTCTGGAGTTTTTGAAGAACTTATCTATTTTACCTTATCTATCTATAGAATCATATCTATATGTTAAACCTAGGAAGTATATTCTTGTGATAAAAATAGACTAGTAATTGACATGGCCATGAGTTGATCAACTAATAACAAACTTGTATTAATTATCCTAAGCAGCCTGCAATAGCATTTTCAAAGTATTGGAAGTAAACCTTGTACTATAATTGAGTTGCATGGGTACATAAGTATAATAATTCATATTAGAATATATATATATATATATATATATATATATATATATATATATATATAGTGTGTGTGTGTGTGTGTGAAGAATAGTCTTAAACTTGAAATCTATACCAATGTATCAAAATTAAACTTATTTTGTATCAATATACAATTAAGGCTCTAAGTTGAGGAGTACATTCAATAATGTACTTCTTGTTCTATCATCCCTATATATTTCTATAATCCGCCTTCTTTCCTTTCAATCCCTATCTTCAAACCTAAGAAAGAAAGATAAAGGAAGAGCGATATATCCCTGATTCCAACCTTGCTTCTCTCCAAATAAGACCAATAATAACTTATGACAACTCCCAATGAAAATAAACATCTATAGCCCAAGAAAGCAACCAAAAACATACCCAATCCATAGATGCAAAAATTACAACGCAATGCCCACGAAATGAATCACACTCATAGTAGAGAGCTCATTCACCATGATCAAGTTGACTTCATTTTAGAGATTTAGGGTATTTCAGTGTATGAAAATCAATCAATGTAGTCCATGATATGAGTGAGCTCAAGTACAGAAATCACATATTCATTTCAAAGATGCATAAAACTATTTTGAGGAAAATCTAACATCTCGGTATAATAAAAATCCTATAGAGATGAATCGAAGAGGCAGAGATCAATAAAACTTGCAAATGACAATTCCATAGCCAACATCATGCTAAGGCAGAAAACAAAGTATTTTCAACTAAAATTAGTAATTATACAAGAGTGTCCATTTTCTCCACTTCTATTCAACATTTTGCTTAAATTCTTAGCTACAGAAATACAATAAAACAGGAAAGAAGATGTCAAAGTATCCATATTTATCCATCATATTATTCTATATCAAATACCCTAAATCCTCCACCATAAAACTTTTAGGTAGGATACAAAATCAGTGCACTGAAATTGGTAGCCTCTGTATAGAGCAATAACAAACATACTTAGAACGTTATCTTGATACCTAAGCCACACAAAGCCCCAACAAAGAGAGTTTCAGACTAATTTCCCTTATGAATATTGAGGCAAAAATACTCAATAAAATGCTTGCAAATGGAATGCAAGAACACATAAAAAATATCCACATGACCAAATAGGCTACATCCCAGACATGTAAGGGTGGTTCAATCTATGGAAATCCACCAACGTCATATATCATACAAACAAACTGAAAGAAAAAACTCCACACGATCATCTCCTTAGATGCTGAAAAAGCATTTGACAAAATCCAACACTCCTTCATGTTAGAAGTCTTGGAGAGTTCAGGAATACAAGGCACATACCTAAGCATAGTAAAAGGCAATATAAAGTAAGCCTAGAGACAAACTAAATGGAAAGAAACTTAGATCAATTCTACTGAAATCAGGGACAAGACTAAGCTGGCCACTCTCTTCCTATCTCTTCAATACAGTAATTGAAATCCAAGCTAGAGCAGTAAGACAACTAAAGGAGATTAAGTGAATACAAATCTGAAAGGAAGATGTCAAAGTATCACTATTTGCAAATGATATGATAGTATGCATAACTGACCCAAAAAATTCTACCAAGGAATTTCTCCAGCTGGAAAATACCTTCAGCAAAGTGGCTGGATACAAAATCAACTAAAAAACAAAATCACTAAGCATCCTGTATACAAAGTACAAACTGGCTGAAAAAGAAATTGGGGAAACTACACCTTTCACAATAGCCACAAATAATATAAATTATCTTGTGGAGAGCTGCAAAGTGCCGCGCCCTGACATGGCGCCGGTTTCCGCCTTCCGCCTTCCCGCTGGCGAGTGCTCTCCAGGATAAACAAGTCCTCATATGGCGAAGGGCTGTGCAGGGGTAACGGACGATCTTGTGATGAGTGGCCTTGCTCTGACTTTGACCTATGAGGAGTTAGCACCTGGCAAAAGCTGATTGGTACTTGGTTGTTACTTAAGCTCTATCCTTCCCTTCTTCGGGGCCATTCTGCTTAGCAAAATCCTGAGTAAAGATCTAGAGAAGAAGTCTGGTTGTCGGTGTCTTATTTCCACTGGACAGTGCGGCGCCGACAAGTGGTGGCCCGTTCGGGGACGTTAAAGTTCCCGTTGTGCCAGATTTCAGAACTCCGGATCTACAGGGCGATCGATCGGTAAGTGTCCGGCATTGTCGGACCCAAAAGGTTAGGTTCTCAGGTCGAGACAGATTACAGTCCGCGGTAAAGCGGGGTACGGCTGACGACCCTGTAGTAATGGGGAATTCGTCATCATGTCCAATCAAAGCAGCCTTAAAAGAGCTATTGAAAGCCAAAGGCTTAAAAATGAAAGAGGAAGTCATTGTAACCTATCTGAAAGAAGTAGATATAATTGCCCCCTGATTTGCGGTCTCTGGGCACCTGAATGTGAACTGTTGGGATAAATTGGGCAGAGAATTAGATTTCGCCTGGGAGCAGGGGAGCTTAAAAGGAGGAGTCCGCCCCATATAGAGGCTTGTCTGTAGCTGTCTGGAGGACGAGAAGTGCTGTCAGGCAGTTGAGAAATCCTCCAAAGCATTAGAACAGCTACAAGAGAGTAGGTCCGAAGGGGCTTCCAGTGAGAAGGACAAGAAAATACCGGAGGGAGGGCGCCTCTACCCCGACCTCCATGGCCTCATTACAGATGGAGAGTCCTCCTCAAAGAGTAGTTCAGAAGAGGAGGAAAAAATGGAGGAAATGGAGAAGGAGCTTGAGAACCTCATGGCCAAGATGGAGGCATTAGCCAAGAGGCAACACAAAGGAGGGGGAAGGAACAAGAAAGTGGAAGTAGCCGCACCCAAGAGCGAGGACTCACCATCTTGGCACGTCTCTCTGTCCGCGCCTCCGCCTTATGCGGACACTTCACCGCTACAGCCATCACATTCTTTGTGCCCAGAAGTATGGAAACAGGCTAGTGCTACTTTTCCCATTTTTGTGGATGCCAATAATCAGCGTTACCATGAACCACTAGATTTTAAGGAGCTCAAGAGGCTGGCTGAATCCGTCCAAACTTATGGCCTTCAGGCCTCCTTCACACATGCTCAGCTGGAGCGCCTTGCCAATAAGGCCATGACCCCTGTTTATTGGTTCAGCACGGTAAAAGCCTGCATGTCCATGGGCCAATACTTGGATTTTAAATCTTTTTATCAGGATCTAGCTCAACAACAAGCTGCACAAAATCAAAGGGCTGGAAATGCAGCTTGGGATATGGATATGCTTATGGGTCAAGGGAGATTTGCTAATGCTCAAACAGGTTATCTTCCAGAGGTTTATGCACAAATTAACACTTTGGTCATTAAGGCCTGGAAGTCCCTGCCCAACCATGGCGAGGTCCGGGGGAACTTAACAAAAATCATACAAGGCACCTCAGAACCATTTTCTGATTTTGTCGCAAGAATGATGGAGGCTGCGGGCAGAATTTTTGGCGATCCAGACACTGCCATGCCTCTGGTAGAGCAGCTTATCTTTGAGCAGTGCACTAAAGAATGTCGTACTGCAATTACCCCTTGGGAAGCTAAAGGATTACAGACCTGGTTAAAGGCCTGTAGAGAGCTGGGAGGTCCCCTTACTAATGCCGGCCTTGCCGCAGCAGTGATGCAGATGACTAGAGGAAAAGGTAGTACGCCAGGAGCATGCTTTCGGTGCGGAAAGCCTAGCCATTTGAAACGCCAATGTCCAGAGAAAGGTCAGAAAACGGAGCCACGTACAGGACTGGGGCTATGTCCTAGGTGCAAAAAGGGGAACCATTGGGCTAATGAGTACAGATCGGTCAAGGACATTAACGGTCAACCCCTAACTCCAGGATCTGGTGATGCCCGGCCAAAAAACAAACAGAGGGGCCCTTGACTCCAGGGCTCACAAATGTATGGGGTCATGGAGAACAGCCAGCAAACCCCTATGCCCAATTTCAGGCCTCCAAACAACCCAGGAGAGCCACGGCGGGGTCTGCAGGATTGGACCTCTGCTGCACCACCCGACACGTATTAACTCCACAAATGGGGGTGCAGCCAGTGGGCACTGACTTTAGAGGCCCACTACCAGAGAATTCCATGGGCCTTTTAATAGGCCGCTCTTCGTCCACACTCAGAGGTTTGATAGTTCATCCTGGGGTCATTGACAGTGATTATACTGGGGAAGCTAAGATCCTTGTTTCCTCCCCAGGAGGCATAGTTTCCATCTCTCCGGGCGATCGCATCGCTCAACTAGTTTTGTTACCAAGCCTACATGGTCAGTTTGTTTCCAAGAAAGCTAATAGAGGAGACCAAGGTTTTGGCTTCTCTGGAGGGCAAGCCATGTATTTGTCATTAGACATGGACAAAAGGCCACTGTTAGAGTTAAGATCAATGGAAAAGGCATACTCGGTCTGTTAGATACAAGTGCCGATCGTAGTTTCAAACTCCCGCTGAAAAGGCCTCAGCCTTTCACTCCTTATATCATGTCAATTCTAAAACCCTACAGATCAAATTTGGCATTACTAGAGAGGCAGCACGGCACATTGTTACCCATTGCCCAAACCGTAGTATTCATCTCCACCCTGTAAGCTTGGGAGTAAATCCAAAAGGCTTACTGCCCTTGAAGATATGGCAAATGGATGTTACCCATATGCCTGAATTTGGAAAGCTGAAGTATGTCCATGTCTCTGTCGACACCTGTTCTGGCATTATTTTTGCTTCGCCCCTATCTGGTGAGAAGGCTTGCAACGTTATCACTCATTACCTCGAAGCATGGGCCGCTTGGGGAAAACCTCAATTAGTAAAAACTGATAATGGCCCAGGATATACTGCCTCATCCTTCTATTCCTTTTGTTCTCAAATGCAAATCGCCATAAAACATGGCTTACCCTATAACCCTCAAGGCCAGGGTATCATAGAACGTGCTCACCGCACACTCAAGGAATGCCTCTTAAAACAAAAAGGGGGAATTGGGTCTGGTCGCACACCCAAGGACCGAATGTCACTTGCCCTATTTACTTTAAATTTTTTAACCCTGGATGCTGATGGCCGTACGGTGGCAGAACGTCATGCTAATTGGAATCCTACATCCAGGGGACAGGTGAGATGGAAAAACATTCTCACAGGCGAATGGTCCGGACCTGACCCTGTGCTGGCCTGGGCAAGAGGGTCTGTTTGTGTTTTTCCACAGAATCAAAATGATCCCATCTGGGTCCCGGAACGGCTGGTGTGACGGTGCAATCCCGCTGATCCTCCTGCTTCTCCTCCTGATGATGGATCCTGCGATGACGGAACCAAGATGGGGGATCCTGTTGGTGTTCCCAAAACCGATGCCAGTGCGTCATGACGCACAAGTTTTTCCCAGATTTTTTAGTACCAATAAGAGTCTGGAACTCCCTTACCCCCCCCCCCCCCCGAGATTTGGAGACAGCTATTGCTGATGAGAAGTTGCTTATTCCTCTAATTGGTACCCTCTGCTTTTTCAAGGTTTCTAATATTTCCCTTTCTCCTGGCTGTATCAAAATTTATGATCAGACAGCCGGTTGGTTTGATAGAAAACCCTTTAACTTCAATAGTACTAATGCCACCTGGGTAGGGGGATGGTGGCCTAGTATGGAAGATGATAATGCCACCATTCCACCTCAGCCTCGGTGGGCCCCCTTTTTGCAGAGGCATTGATACAAAAGATACCTTCTTCCTTTGGACAGGGTGCCAAAACCATAGAGCTGGTTGGGCTGTAAAGTCCTTTTTTACCTTTTCCCCTCGCATTTCAGCCATTTACAACGCTACGTGGGCGGGATACAATTTTACTTGGCAGAGTCCTAACCAAGCTCGACCGTTTGATGTCTGGTTACTTTGTGGCATCAATGGAAGTTGCTCTGATATTTCTCCATTTGTGATGCTTGGAGGGGGCATGGCAGGTAGTGCATCTTTCAGTTGGAAGGAGAGACTTTTAAAAATGCCAGCAAAATTGTTGCACACGGCCGAAATATTAGTTTTGCTCCCACACCTGTATGCCTGTGGCCACCTTTTGTTTGGCTTGTGTATAATGGCTCCTCTTACAATTGCTCCTTCTTGTCTTGTTCCAATCAATCCTGCTATTATAGTCAATGTTGGGACGGGGCTCGCTTCCCTTTAGCCGTGGTCACTCGATTGCCGCGATGGATTCCAGTCCCTGTAGAGGCTCCCTCCTCCCTCTCCTTGTATCGCCCCAGGCGTGATTTTGGTATTACCGCTGCCATAATTGCGGCCACTTCCCTGGCGGCAGTCGGAGCCACGGCCGCAGCTGTCTCTTTGACCACCTCAATCCAGACTGCCCAAACGCTGAACAATCTGTCAGCCGCTGTAGCCACGGCTTTGGATACTCAGTCCAGCATTAACAGTAATCTAAGAGGGGGAATCATGATCCTTAATCAGAGAGTGGACCTGATCCAAGAACAGAATGATACCCTGTGGCAATTAGCTCAACTGGGCTGTGAATGGAAGTTTTCTGGGTTATGCATAACTTCTGTACAATATCATAATTTCACCAAAGCGGCAAAGTTATCTCGACAGTTGTCTAGCTATCTTACAGGAAATTGGTCCCAGACCTTTGATTCGTTGATGACAGAGCTGCGTACTGCTATTGTCACTGTGAACTCCACTCGAGTGGACATTTCCACCGCAGAGGGCCTTGCTTCCTGGATTCAACAGGCCGTGCACCACCTTAAAGAATGGGCTGACATCGGAGCCCTCGCTATGGCCCTTTTGATTGTCAGCTTTCTCTGCCTTGTGTTCCTCCGACGCTTGGTCATATCCCGTAATAGAGACCATGCCCTTATTGCACAAGCCTTTTATGCCATAGAGGCTGGACAGTCCTCTCAGGCTTGGCTGGCAGCCTTTAAGTCCTGATCAAGAAACCTAAGATAATGAGCTTCCCTCTACCCTTCCCTTGCTTGGCCTTTGCACCCGACTGAGCCTTGTTGCCATTGCACGTCGGAAGGCATGCTTCGCCCAAAACGCTCAATGGCCATTGCACTCCGCAGGGACTCAACCCATTGCACACGGGATGGCATTGAGTGTTAACCCCATATTGGTCCTCGATCGGATGGGCCATAATATATGATCCAGCCTTGATCGGACTGACTTCCTTTCCCTTTGCTCATTTCTTATAAATTAAAACAGGGGGAGCTGTGGAGAGCTGCGAAGTGCCGCGCCCTGACATGGCGCCGGTTTCCGCCTTCCACCTTCCCACTGGCGAGTGCTCTCCAGGATAAACAAGTCCTCATATGGCGAAGGGCTGTGCAGGGGTAACGGACGATCTTGTGATGAGCGGCCTTGCTCTGACTTTGACCTATGAGGAGTTAGCACCTGGCAAAAGCTGATTGGTACTTGGTTGTTACTTAAGCTCTGTCCTTCCCTTCTTTGGGGCCATTCTGCTTAGCAAAATCCTGAGTAAAGATCTAGAGAAGAAGTCTGGCTGTCGGTGTCTTATTTCCGCTGGACGGTATCTTGCTGTAATTCTAACCATGCAAGTGAAAGACTTGTATGAAATATAATTGAATAAGATATCAGAAGATGGAAAGATCTCCAATGCTCATGGATCGGGAAAATCAGTATAGTAAAAATGGCTATCTTAACAAAAGCAATCTAAACATTAAATGCAATCCTTGTCAATATATATACACAATTCCTTACAGGCCTTTAATGACCAATTCTCAACTTGGCATAGAAAAACAAAAAAAACCCTAATAGCTAAAACAATCCTGTACAATAAAAGATCTTCTGGGAGAATCACCATCCCTAATTTCAAGCTGTATTACAAAGCAATAGTAATAAAAACCACATGGTATTGGCATAAAAACAGACAGATTGATCAATGGAATTGAATTGAAGACCCAGAAATAAACTTACATACCTATGTACACTTGGTTTTCGACAAAGAAGCCAAGGCAATGGGAAAAAGATAGCACCTTTGATAAATGGTGCTGGTCTAACTGCATGTTCACATGTAGAAAAATGCAAATAGATCCATATTTATCACCACACACACAGAACTCATGTCCAAGTGGATTAAAGACCCCAACATAAAACAAGACACATTAAATCTGTTAGATGAAAAACTGGGGAAGACTCTCTGAACAATCTTTGGGCCCACTGGCCCAGGGGGAACAGAGAGCATGGCCAGAGCTCACCAGGCCATGGAGAGACCAGGGCCCACATAGGGGCCCAGGCAGCTATGAACACACCCTCCAGCCACAGCTCTAAAGCTGCACACTCAGGTTGACTGATCTAAGAACATGGAGGAAGGGAGCACATTTCCAAGCATGTGAACTGGTTCCCACCAATTATAATTTGGAGACTAACAGAATGAATGCATAGAGAAGACCCAATATTCTTCTACATCCAAGAAACACATCTCAGGCACAAGGATAGACATTACCTCAAGGTAAAAGGCTGGAAAAAGATATTCCAAGCAAACAGACACAGAGGCAAGCTGGTGTAGCCATTTTAATATCTACTAAAATATACTTTCAAACAAAATTAATCAAATGAGATGAGGAAGGACACTCCATACTAATCAAAGGTAAAAACCAAGATGACAGCACAATTCTGAACATCTATGATCACCTCCTTGCATGTCGAAAAAGCATTTGACCAAATCCAACACCCATTCATGTCTAAAGTTTTGGAAGGATTAGGCATATATATAGCAAACCAATACCCAACATCAAATTAAATTGAGAGAAACTCAAGGAAATTTCTCTAAAATACAGGACTAGACAAGGCTGCCCATTTCCCCCCTATCTTTTCAATATAGTTCTTTAAGATCTAGTGAGAGCAGTAAGAAAACAAAAGAAGACCAAGTGGATACAAATGGGAAAGGAGGAAGCCAAATTATCCCTATTTGTAGATGATATGATAGTGTACATAAGTGACCCCCAAAATTCCACCAGAGAACTCCTACAACTGGTAAACACATTCAGCAAAGTGGCTGGATAAAAAATTAAATAAAAAAAATCAGTAGTCTTCCTGTATACAAACGACAAACATGCTGAGAAAGAAATTAGGAAAATTATACAATTCATGATAGTCACAAGCAATATAAGGTATTTAGGAATAACTCCAACCAAGCAAGTGAAAGACTTGTTTGAAAAAAACTTCAAATCTTTGCAAAAGGAGATTGAGGAAGACATAAGAATATGGAAAGATCTCTTTTGTTCATGATCAGGAGAATTAACATAGTAAAAATGGCCATCTTACCAAAGGCAATTTACAGATTCAATGCAATCCCTATCAAAATATCTACACAATTTTTAAAGACATTGAAAGATCAATTCTCAATTTCATATGGAAAAACAAAAACCAAGAATAGCTTAAGCAATCCTATACAATAAAATATCCTCTGGAGGAATCTCCATTCCTGATCTCAAGATGTACTATAGAGCAACAGTACAGCATGAGACTGGCATAGCAATAAGCTGGTTGACCAATGGAATAGAATTGAAGACCCAGAAATAAATCCACACATATCTAGACACTTGATTTTTGACAAAGAAGCCATATCTATACAATGGAAAAAGGATAGCATCTTCAACAAATGGTTCTGGTCTAATTGGATGTCTACATGTAGAAAGATGCAAGTAGATCCATATTTATCACCATGCACAAAAGTCAAGTCCAAGTAGATTAAAGACCTCAACATAAAACCAGAGACACTAAATCTGTTAGAAGAAAAAGTGGGGAAGAGCTTAGAACTCATTGGCACAGGAGACAACTTCCTGAACAGAACACCAACAGCCCAGGCCTTAAGGTCAACTATTAATAAACAGGACCTCATGAGGCTGAGAAGCTTTTGTAAGGCAGAACATACTGTCAACAGAACAAAGCGACAGCCTACAGACTGGGAAAAGATCTTCAACCATACATCTGACAAAGGTCTAATATACAACATATATAAAGAGCTCAAGAAATTAAACGCCACCAAATCAAATAACCCAGTTAAGAAATGGATTCAGGATTAAACAGAATTCTCAACAGAGGGACATGGAATGTCTGAGAAACAAAGAAATGTTCAACATCCTTAGTCATCAGAGAAATGCAAATCAAAACAACTCTGAGGTTCCATCTTATACCCATAAGAGTAACTAAGATCAAAAACTCAATGACAGCACATTCTGGTGAGGATGTGGAGAAAGAGGAACATTCCTTCATTGCTGGTGGGAATGCAAACTTGTACAACCACTTTGGAAATCAATCGGGTGCTTTCTGAGAAAATTGGGAATAGGGCCCCCTCAAGCCCCAGCTATTCTGCTTCCTTGGAGTATACCCAGAAGATGTTCCACCACACAATCATGTTCATAGCAGCCTTATTCATAATAGCCAGAACATGGAAACAACCTAAATGTCCTGCAGTCAAAAAATGGATAAAGAAACTGTGGTACATTTACACTATGGAATACTATTCGGCTGTTAAAAACAAAGAAATCTTGAAATTTGCAGGCAAATGGATGGAACTAGAAATGATCATACTGAGTGAGTTAACCCAGACTCAGAAGACTCACATGATGTATACTCACTTATAATTGGACACAAGCCCAAAAGGGATGTCACATGAAAGTCTTCACTTACCAGGAGATTGGGATAGATGCAGGGACTTCTTATTGGGACTAGGTGAAAAAGTATAGGAGAATATGAAAATAAAAGGACCCAGAAACCCACAAGGTCCTAGAAACCCACAAGAAGAACATCATGATTGGCAGATCTGGACCCAAGGGGGTCTTCTCAGCCTACTGCAACAACCAAGGACAACACATGCATTAAACATTGAACCCCTATTCAGATCTCGCCAATGGATAGGACATTCTCCACAGTTGAGTGGAGAGCAGGAGAATGACTCTGACATGAACTCTGGTGCCCCATATTTGACTACTTCTTCTTGGTGGGGAGGCCTGGTGGCACTCAGAGAAAGAATAAGCAGGATACCAGCATGAGACTAATATGCTGCGATCATATCGTGACAGAGGAGATCCCCTTTTGTCACAGACCTAGGGGAGAGGAATAAGGTGAAAGAGGGAGGGAAGGAGGAACGGGAGGATACAAGTGAAGGGATAATAATTGAGATACAATCTAAATAAATTAATTTAAAAAAAGAAAAAAAGACATACCAAAAGAAAAAAAAAAAAAGAAAAGAAAAGAAAGAAAGAAAAGAAAAAGTGGAGAAAAGCCTTGAACTTATTGGTATAGACAACTTCTTGAACAGAACACTAATAGCTCAAGCTCTAAGATCAACAATTAATAAATGGGGCTCTGTAAGGCAAAGGACACTGCCAACAGAACAAAACAACAGCATATGGACTGGGAAAAGATCTTCACCAACCCTATATGCAGTAAAGGGCTATTATCCAAAATATATAAAGAACTCAAGAAACTAAACACCACCAAAACAAATAATCCAATTTTAAAATGGGGTACTGAGCTAAACAGAATTCTCAACAGAGGAATATCAAATGGCTGAGAAACACATAAAGAAATACTTAACATCCTTAGTCATCAGGGAAATGCAAATCAAAACGACTCTGAGTTTCCATCTTATACCTGTTAGAATGGCTAAGATAAAAAAAAATTCAAGCAACAGCACATGCTGGCAAGAATGTGGAGAAAGGGGAACATTCCCCCATTTCTGGTGGGAGTGCAAACCACTAGTGCTTTCTCAGAAAACTGGGAATAGTGCTAACCTCAAGATTCAGCTATACCACTTCTGGGCCTATACCCAAAAAATGGTCCATCATACAGCAAGGACATTTGCTCAACTATGTTCATAGCAGCCTTATTCATAATAGCCAGAATTTGGAAGCAACCTAGATGTCCCTCAACCAAAGAATGAATAAAGAAACTCTGGTACATTTATACAATGTAATACTACTGAGCTATTAAAAACAAGGAAATCTTGAAAAATTCAGCAAATGAATGGAACTAGAAATGATCATTCTGTGTGAGACCCAGACCCGGAAAGACACACATGGTATATACTCACTTACAAGTGGATATTAGCCCAACATAGATGTCCTCTGAGGGACTGCACACAGCTGGGGATTGGGACAGATACTGGGGCTGGAAGCTGGACTGTGGGTGGAGTGTTGAGAATTGCAGGGAAGAGTGGGGGGATGGAAGGACCTGGAAGGAGCAAGAGCTCCATGGGGAAACCACCAAGACTGGCAGATCTGGATCCAGGGGAGCCTGCGCAAACAGATTCACCAACCAAGGACAATGCGAGCAAAGAAACTAGGCCCCCTGCCTCCCTGCTCAGATGTACCCAATGAACAGCTCATTCTTCATGTGGGGAGAGGGGGTGAGAGGACTGCCTCAGACCCTCTGACATGCACTCTTGTGTCCACGATTTGATCACTGCCCCTTAGCAGGGCTGCCTTGAGGGCACAGAGAGGACGGGATGCAGGCTATGTGGATGAGACCTGATAGTATTAAGCCTGATAGGAGAGCCCCCCTCCCACCTCTCCCATCAGAAGTCCAGGGGAAGTGAATGTGGCAGAAAAGGAGAGGTAGGGTGGGACTAGGAAGATAAGAGGGAAGAAATAACAATAGGGATGTAATGCAAATAAATTATTTTTAAAAATCAGGGGAAAAAACCATTTACAATTGTCCCCCCAAGCAAAAGCGAAAATAAGATAAACCAAAATTTTCAGTAATCTAAGTAAGGAAGTGAAAGACCTTTATAAACCTTAAAACAATGAAGAAAAAGAAAAGAACTGGATATAGTAGTGAATGCCTTTAGTCACTAGGGAGGCATCGATAGGGAGATCCCTGAGTTTAAGGTAACCTGGTGAGGCAAAGTCTGGAAGAACCAAATTATGAGGCTGGAGAGATGAGTCAGTACTTAACAGGACTGCTGTTCTTCCAGAGACCCAGAGCTCCTTTCCATCTCCTGTACCATGTCTGGCAGCTTGTGACCACCTGTAACTACAGCTATGGGAGACCTAAAGCCCAAGCTACATTGTAGGAAAGTGGTTTCACCTGGAGATAACCATGCTAAGTAGATTGGGCCAGCCTCAGAAAGACAGATGTCAGATAATTTTCTCATATGCAGTTCCTAATTTTATATAAATACATAGAACCATGTAAGAATGAATCTCATGAAAGTAGAAGCAAAACCAGGTAGAGGAACAAAAGAGAGTAATGGAAGACGAGAGAAACAGGAGAGCATGAGTGTGTAGGAATATACTCAAGGTCATCACGTATTTTCATGAAAATGGCTTTATATAATATACTACCATGTAGCATGAATGTGCATGCAGTGAAAGCTAAAAGAAATGAAATGGCTGTTATTTAAAATGTCTTAATTCCTTATTTCTTTAAAATCTTTATGAGCATCCAAGTTGCTACAGGCATTATCTTAGATAACAGGTATACAATAATGAAATAACATGGCAAGGGTTCTTTCCCCACAGAACTTTTACTTAATGTGTTTATAATGCATAGATTATGATTGTGTTGAAAACAATTTTTCTTTCTACTTTGAAGCAGGATCTTGATGCATAGCCTTTTATCTTTCAAGTCCTGGATTACGGATTTGATGCACCACTAAAGTAGCTTAGAACATATTATAGAGACTATGCAACTGGCTTATAACTGTTGAACATGTAGCGAGGTACCTAAGAAACTCGAATGCATTATCTTACTTCCTCTTCAACTGGCAAGGAAGTGTTGTTGTTCTGCTTATTTTATTGCAGAAACTGAATATAATAAATGACAGGTCAGGGATTTGAACACAGACTCTCTCTCTCACTCAGAAGTCCACATTTTAAACCACATTACTGTGTTCTTCCTATGCCCAGAGCATTGGGATGTCAGAGAAAAGGCTCAATAAATGATTACTGAATAAAATTATCCCTATTCACATAGTGATAATGGGCTTGTGTTAGCTAGAAGAAATGCCACAAAGATGGGTGAGCTATAGTTCTTTACCTTATTTGTTTTAATTAAGCTTACTAATAAACTGGTGAGAGCCATTAACTGACTTGCTTGCAAATTGACAGGACCCAGGGCATAAATATGAGCATGGCAAAAATCAACAGACAGCCTGTTATAAATTAGGATAGTAAAATTACTTCATGAGTATAACAAGAATCAATCAAGAAGTCTAAAACTGCTGTTATAAATGATGAATGAAAGGGATTTTCAATTCTAATTAAATTAATCTTGAAGTCATGAGACATAATTTTAATTTCTGTATTCTGAATATCAATCTTAATCTCTAAATCCTTAAACATTTTGTTTTAGTTTTTTAAAGAATGAAGTCATTTGAGATTTTTTATTTTATTAAACAGATAGCATTTTTCTAGACATCCTTCTTTCTTAGTAATCTATTCCTTGATTATAAATGGCTTAGTTTTAAAAGTTATCAGCCTTTACTTCCTGCTGCCTTCTTTTTTTGTTTGTGTTTAATTCTCTATTTATTAATCTAGTTATTGTTTGCCTCCCAACTATCCCAACTTTCTTTTACCCACTTGACATGTAGTCAAAAACATCAGACATAGAAAAGACTTTCAGGACTCTCTCTCTCTCTGAAACTCTGATTCAGCTAGAAACCGCTCTGGTCTCATTTAAGAAGTACATTACCCAGCTTTCATTTGGGACATTAATGGCAGAAGCCCAGTACCACTTACAAATGCATTTCTAGAGGGCAACTTCCTGCATGTACTTGAAACTTATTTTTATATACTTACGGGATGTTTAACCCAGTTTTGAATTTTATATTACCAGAACAATTTTCTTTCCATCTAGTCTCTCCACAGTAGTCTTTTTCTAGCCAGATTTGTCTTTATAATGTCAAAACATCACAATATATAGATGCTAAATATATAAAACCAAATACACATATAAAATATGCATGTAGATACTATCTATTCATCACATTAAGAAATTGTAACAGCTGGGTGGTGCTAGTGCAAACCTTTAATGCCAATGTTCAGGAGGCAGAGGTGGAGTTTGTGGCCAGCCTGGTCTACAAATAGAGTCCAGGCTAGCCAAGGATATACAGAGAAATCCTGTCTTGAAAAAAAGTTGGATCAAGTGCTATACTGAATGATATTACTTTATGATGGTTATGATAAAGGAAAACAGAAGAGCAAATATAAAAGATAAAGTATTCCTGGGCGGAGGTGGTGCATGACTTTAATCCCAGCACTTGGGAGGCAGGGGTAGGGGATCGCTGTGAATTCGAGGCCAGCCTGGTCTACGAAGTGAGTCTGGGACAGCCAAGGCTACACAGAGAAAACCTGTTTCAACCCCCCCCCAAAACAAAGTATTCAAAGTTTGTAATTTAATTGTATTAATTTAAAAAAATTTTATGTTACATCTCTACTTCTTCAGCTTCCCCTTCCTTCACTCCTCTGAGTCCCCACCTTTACATCCCCTTTCCCCCGGATCCCCTCCTCCTGCTTGGGTTCCCCTTAATTAAAAAAAAAAAAAAAAAAAAAAGACCAGGCCTCCCAGGGAATCAATTGAGCATGGCATAACAAATTACTATAAAGCTAGGTACAAACCCAAGGTTGAATGAGGGAACCCAGTAGAAAGCACAAGTCTAAGTGCAGGCAAAAGCATCAGCTATACCCCATAGTCCAACTGTCAGGAGTCCTACAAGAACATCAAACTAGCCGGGCAGTGGTGGAACATGCAGAGCCAGGTGATCTAAGTTCAAGGCCAGCCTGGTCTACAGAGCGAGTTGCAGGACAGCCAAGGCTACACAGAGATACCCTGTCTGGAAAAACCAAACCAAACCAACCAACAAAAACAAAAACCACCAAGCTATACAACCATAACATATATGCAGAGGGTCTAACTTCAGACTCATAAATGGTCTGTGATTGTCACTTCAATCTCTGTGAGCCATGCTGACACGATTCTGTGGACTTTCTTGTGGTGTCCTCCAGCCCTCTGGCTTCTTCCTCTCTCTCTTCAGCCAGGTTTCCCTGGCTTCACTTGGTGCTTGCCTGTGGGTCTTTACATCTGCTCCCATCAGTTGTTGAACCATGCTTCTCTGTTGACATTTGGGCTAGGCACAGATCTATGAGTATAGGAGAGTATCATTAGCAATTCTTTCACTGATTTTCCGCCTAGTCTTATTTGGTTCTATTTTGGGTCTCTGAGCTGCCTTGCCTCTGGTTTCTGGCCATTCATCCAGTGCTAGTCTTGGGCTCCATCTCATGGTGTGGGATTCAAGTCAGTTATCGGTTGGTCAAGCCTGTAAGTTTCACGCCACCTTTATCCCAGCACATTTTGCAGGCAGGACATACTGTAAGTTGAAGATGTTGTGGCTGGGTTGTTGTCCCAGTCTCACTGCTAGGAGCCTTGCCTGGTTATTTCCATAACCAGTTCCAGCTATGCAGCCCACATTACTAAAAGACTTCACTAGAGTCACTCTTGTAGATTCTAGGGAATTTCCAGTGCTCTGTTTCTACAACAACCCCCAAATGCTGGCCAATTCCAGTGGTCTCTCCCACTACTCTCTCTCCAGCCTCATCCTCACCCCTGCTTTCCATCTGGACCCTCCTGTGTTGCTGCCTACCTGCCCCTAGTCCACCCACAAAATCTATTCTATTTAATCTTCCCAGGAATATCCATGCACTCCCCCACTCTATCCCTCCTTGTTACTTAGCCTCTCTGGTTCTGTGGATTGTACAATGATTATCTTCTATTTTACAGCTAATATTCATCTGCTTATAAGTGAATACATACCATGCGTATCTTTCTGGGTCTGGGTTACCTCCTCACTCAGGATGATCTTTTCTAGTTCCATCTACCTGTATACAAATTTCATGATTTCTTTGTTTTTAATAGGTGAGTAGTATTCCGTTGTGTAAATGTACCACATTTTGTTTACCCATTCTTTGGCTAAGAATATCTGGGTTATTTTCAGTTTCTGGCTATTATGAATAAAGCTGCTATGAGCATAGATGATCAAGTGTCTTTAAGGTAAGATAGAGCATATATATATATATATATATG
This sequence comes from Acomys russatus, assembly GCF_903995435.1. NCBI lineage: Eukaryota > Metazoa > Chordata > Mammalia > Rodentia > Muridae > Acomys > Acomys russatus. The sequence continues at coordinate 20,603,552 of NC_067151.1, forward strand.
TATATGTATATATGTATATATGTATATGTATATACACATGCATATCCAGGAGTGACATAGCTGGGTCTTGAGGTAGATCGATTTCCAATTTTCTGAGGAACCTTCATATTGATTTCCACAGTGGTTGTACAAGTTTTCACTCCCACTGGCAATGGAAGTGTTTCCCTTGCTTCACATCCTCACCAGCATGAGCTGTCACTTATGTTATTGATCTTAGCCTTTCTGACAAGTGTAAGATGGAATCTTAAAGTAGTTTTGATTTTCATTCCCCTGAGAGCTAAGGAAGTTGAACATTTCTTTTTACTTTAAAAAGCTTTTTATTGTTGTTTTTTTTTTTTTTTGGTGAATTTCATATCATGTACCCCCAAACAACTCATCCCACCCCATATCCTCATTCCTTCCATTCACCATTGCAACAACCCTTTAACAAAGGGAAAAAAAATCTCATTGTGAAAAGTGTAGTGTATCACAGTGTGTCCCACAATTTACCCTTTGGTCCACTCTTCTTTGCTTGCAAATGTTCATTGCAATGACCCGTTGGTTTGGTACGAGGCCTCTGATTTTTGCTACTCTATCAATACTGGAATCTTACTGGGACTCCTCCTGGATAGCCTGTTGCTGCCCTGCGTCATGGAGATCCTATAGTTTTGGATCTGTAAGGCCAGCCCCTTCATGCACTGCAACAGTTCATCAGTGGGGTAGATGGTGGGGTGGGCCAATTCAAAATCCTGTGTCTGAGCCTGAAGGGTATTTGAGCTGGTTAGCCTGCCAGTCCTCATACTCTCCCACTCTCAGGGCTGCCTCATCAGCACCCCCCCCCCCTGCAACCCAGGCTGGCTCTAACTTGCTTCCTAGGAGAGATGCAGGGCTCTCTTTCCCTTTCCTGAATGTTCCAGTTGGTAAGGTACATGGCCAGTTCTTCCACTTTCATGACCCCAGAACCAGTTGTTGCACTTGCCATAGATGGCAAGGCAGAAGTGAGGGGAGATAGATGTCTTTCCCTCATTTGAGACACTGCCCAGCAGACAAGAGGTAGATCTGGCTCTCCAACACTTGTGATCTCTGAACCAGGTCACTCACAACCCCTAAATATGGTGCCAGCTCTACTGTGCTGCCCAAGCAAGATGTAGGGCCCATGCTCCTGAGTGCTGCAGCAGGTGAGGAGCAGGGCCATCTCTCCTGCTCTCATGATCTTAAGGCCAGCTCTCCTGCCTGCCATAGATGGCAAGAGGAAAGGGTTGGGGGAGTACATCTCTTCCTCTCCCATGCTGGCACCTGGCAGACAAGTTGTGGGGCCAGCTCTCCATGCACACCCTCAGAGTCAGCTCACCTACCCAGGTGAGGTACAGGGACCCCTCTCCCCAGTGCTACAGCAGGTGAGAGGCAGAGATAACTTTCCTGCTCTGATGGTCTCTGGGCCAGCTATCCTAGCTGAAATAGGTTTCAAGGGGTGAGAGTGGGGACATCTCTCCCCCTCACATGTCACTGCATGGCAGACAAGTGGAAGAGCCAGCTCTCCCGTGCTCATAGCTTTGTGGATGGCTCACTCATCTGCACTCCCAGTGTAGGCTCAGCTACCTTGCACAGGTGAGGAGCAGGGTCATTTCTCCTGCTCTCATGATCTTAGTGCCAGGTCTCCTGCCTCCAGCAGATGGGGAGGTGGGGTCAGTTATATTACTGCAAAGGCAGAGGCAGGCAGATCTTTGTGAGCTCAAAGCCAGCATCATCTACAGAATGAGTTTTGGACAGCGAGAGCTACACAGAGAACCCCTGTCTCAAAACAAAACAAAATAAAAGATAAAAGCACACAATGAATTCTGAAAGGCACCAGGAGTCTTCTGCTTCTAGACCACTGCTGGCCTGGAGAAAGAGGGGAGTCTGCTGAGACAGAAGTCACAATTTGGAATTGAACATTCTCTAAAGCAAGAATAATAAGGTGCCCTTCAGGTAAAGTTTATTCAGCCCTGCCTACCCCCAACATCATAGCTGCTTATTAGAGTGACTGAAGCAGGCCAGACAGCCCAACATAATGCAGGTGCATTATATGAGGCCACTGTGCAACTGTAAGAAGCTTGTAAACCAACTAGACCAAAGCAAAGGAGACTGAGTTTGTCATGAGAATGAGTAGTTCCTTATGTGATCTCTGCTCTAATAACCCTAATAAACAGTCTATTCTCACTCCAGAAAAGTCCTCCATCATTACAGTTCTCACATTAGTGAGACAGTCAGTACAGAAATGTTGCCTGGTGCCATTATACAATGGCTCAACCATGCTATCTCCACAGTTTACCACCTCATCTACACACAAACGTTTGTGTTTGCCTGAGCAGACTGAAGTGAAGCAGAATGCTGAGCTTAAACCTAACACCCTGAATGGGATGCTTTTACAGGCTGCAGCTTAAGAAGGAACCTTATGTAATCAATTCACAACTTAGGACCCACTGGTTTCCAGTGTGCATAGAGCTGGTTGCAGGCAGCACCATTAGGAAGCATCTTCCATGTCCAAATCCTCCTGTAATCTTTTCTTCCAGCTGCTTTCCTTTGCCTGCAAGAAAAGCCCAGATGAGATGGTTGTTCTGCTTGCCTTCTTGAACTATTTGTAGCTCTTTGTTTTTCTTTAGCCTGTTCATTATAAATTTAGCCTGCCATTTCTGTATGAGCTCTTCAACTCTCTTCAATGCAGTATTGGCTTTATTTCATAGACATCAATGGTATTTCACAGATCCATTTCTACTCTTTTTCAAATTCAAATGAGTTGTCCACCCTTACGTCTTTGCCAGCTGCTTTCTGGAAGTCTTTAGTCCACCTGACCTTGCGTGGGTTCTGCTTCTTCTTGAAGTTTGTAAGATGCTTGAATTTGCATAACTGGAGCACCTTGCAGTCGTTGTGGACTAACACTGTGCCATAGCCATGGTAAATCAGCCTGGAACAGAAATGACACTTCTCAATCCTCATGCTGACCCTGTGTGGGACCCATCTTTTTAGACATCAAGTTTGAAAAACCATTTATCACATTTTTAACAGTAGATGTGATGGCTCATGTTAATTGCCAGCTGGGCAGGGTCTAGAGTCATCTGGGAGACAAGGCTCTGGTTGTGTTTGTGATAGGTGCTCTAGATTAGATATTTGAGGTGAGACGACACAGCACAAATGCGAGAAGCATCAATCCATGGGCTGGGGTCCTGGAGAATCAGACCCAAGTGTAAAGTTATCTCTCTGCTTCCTGAATGTAGGTGCAATTTGACCCACTTGCCTTGAGCTTCTCATCCACAGTGGTGAAGCGTTTTCAGGCAGTAATATAGACCTTAGCTGATTTGACCACCACGTTACATCCATTGTTTTAAAGCGCAGGTTTAAAGTATGTTTATTTGTTTGTTTGTTTTGGAAATTTGGGTATTTGCACATTTGCTTTTTAACCTTGACTCTCTTTTTAAAAGCTGTAAGAATGAAAGTAAAATGAAAGCTCAAGAACTTGAGATAATTATGCAACAGAGGCTATTTTTTTAAATCTAAGATTAAATATTTTAATGGAAAAATGTAAACGAATGGGTTTGAGTGATTTTTTAAGGTGTAAATTTATAAACTAGTAAATCTATAAGTGAGCAAATTGCTTACAGTTCATGTTAGTAAGTATATATGTATAAAATAGCAATGTAATTGTTATTTCTTAATCAGTAAGTGACTAACAATATCTAACAATAAAATGGGACAATTGTAACACACTTAATGAAGATTATGGGGGATTGGTTTTTCTCTCTCTGCAACCTTACCATCTGGCCCCCTTCTTGGGCTGCTTGAAATGAAACAGAAAGCTTCTTGAGTGCAGCATTGTGATTCTGAGCAGTTAAGCTGGTGTTCTGGATGGCTAGTAAGTGACTGGGACAGAACAGGTGCATCAGAGAAAGGGGCAGCTCAAGTCTTGGACAGAAGAAAGGGAGATGATGTTAGAGTTCCCCGTGTTAGTCTCCTCGCTGCTCAGAATGTCATGCAATGCCAGGCTTTGTGATTGCTTGCTTCCCAAACTTCCAGGTAACTGAAACCATGGGCAGTGAAAGAGTAGATAAGAGAGGAGGACTACAAACATTATATGCATGTACACATATATAATACATTTGTATTATATGTGGAACAGTTAAGTATTTTTCAAAATCGCATGTTGAATCATTTGCTCGTTTTAATTGCTGTGATTTATTTCAACATGTAGAATCTGTATATTTCTCAACCTAAAACGAGGTAACAGATTTTCTTAGGGTTATTTTATTAAGGGTTTAGAACACTTTGTCAAATTATTTTATTTTATTTTTTAATTAATTTATTTATTATGGATACAGTATTCTTCCAGGGTGTATGCCTGTATGCCAACAGACAGCATGGCACCAGATCTCATAGATGGTTGTGAGCCACCATGTGGTTGCTGGGAATTGAACTCAGGAACTTTGAAAGAACAGCCAGTGCTCTTAACCTCTGAACCATCTCTCCAGCCCCTGTCAAATAGTTTTAAAAGCCTGTGGTTTACAACATTGCTTCATGGGTTTGTGCCTCCTCTGTCATACACCTCACTGATCTTTCTTCTACAGCTCTTAAGAGTTTTAGTTGTCTCCAACTCTGTTTGCTTCCTTTAGATCCCTTTCCCCTAGCTGGGCTGCCTTGTCTGGACTCAGTGGGAGAGGATGTGCTTAGTCCTGCGGGTACTTGAGGTGCCAGGGTGGGTTGGTGCTCCTTAGGAGCCTCATCTTCTCTGAAAGGAAGGAGTAGGGGGAATGGAGGGAAGAGGGACATGAGGCGGGGACTGGGAGGAAAGGAGAGAGGGGGTGGGGGTCACATAATTAAGTGATAACATAAATAAAATAAAATAAAAATAAAATAAAATAAAATAGTTTCAGTTATTATGGGTTGACTATAAAATGTCCATTATGAGCTCATGTGTATGAACATTTGGTCCCCCAGCTGATGACACTGCTTTGGGAAGTTGTAGAACACTCAGGATGTAGGACCTACCTGGTTAACATAGGCTATTTGTCATAAACTTAGAGGATTAGCCTGGCCTTGATTCCAAATGGAGTTCTCCTCTTCCTGATTTGCTAATATATCAGCTAGTGGTACCACAAGCTCCTACAACCATGGACTTCCCTGCTGAGTGCAGGTACATCCTTCTGCAATGTATGTGCTTCTTCCGGGTAAGTCTGCAAAGCACTGAAGATCTCTGTTACTAACAAGCTCCCACGAATGCTAATACCTTTGGTCTGCAGACAACACCTTGAGCAAAGAAAAAAAAAATGCCTTAAACAGGTTTATTTCAATAATGCCTCAGCTGAGCTTCTCTCAGGATTGGAATGGTAGGCAGTTGGAATCTGAGGCATCTAGTAAGCACTTATGTGGGTAGGGCCCCATTTTCCAGTAAATTTAAGACTCATCTTACTTTTGACACTTGACCTAGAGTGGAAAAAATAAAATATTAAATTGCTCTGAAGCCTGATACGTTGCTGCCCCATATTCTGCTCTTTCCAATGGAGTTGTGGACAGGAAAATTTGTGGATGTGCAGGTGGTCAGGCCTTTGACCCTCTTTATTTTTCTCTCCCAGAGACAGATGGAGCATTTCATCAGGCTTTAAAACACCTAATAACTTCATAACATTAGAGTACTCATAATAAAGCACGACATATATATTGTTGCATACATTTAATTTGGTTTTGGAAGGTTGCTCTGGAAGTCAATTAGTTTTATGAAAAGAATGAGGTTTGTGTGCAGGTATTCATTTTTAGTCATTACCACAGTCGAATGAATAGAATTTTGAACAAATGTATATGACTCAAAATTTGTGTCTTACTGTCCTTAAGTATAGATATCTGTCTAGATTCTGTGCCTTTAAAGCCAAGATTAGGGTGTTATATTATGTGGATTTTCCTGGGGAATTGGTTTTTACTCAACTCAAACTGAAGAGGCAAACAGATCAATGAAACAATTTCGTTGAGCTGTTTTATTATTATAATTATTATTGTTATTGTTATTATTATTATTATTAAGTTTACATCCCAACCCTATCTACCTCCCTCATCTTCTCCTGGTCCCTCTTGCCCTTGCTTTTTCCTTTCCATCCTCCCTTCCTCCTCAGAAAAGGGGAGCCCTCCCACCAACCCACCCCAGCACATCAAGTCACTTCAGGCTTGAGTATATCCTCTTCCACTGAGACTGGGCAAGGCAACCCTGCTATGGGAAAATGATCCAAAAGCAGATGACAGAGTCCATGTCAGAGCCAGCCCCCGCTTCACTTGATAGGGCACGCACATGAGGAGCAAGCTGGCCATCAGCTACATATGCGTACAGGGCCTAGGTTCAGTCCATATTTGCTCTTTGGTTGGTGGTTCAGTCCTTGTGAACCTCCATGGGCCTAGGTTAGTTGGTTCTGTTGGTCTTTTTGTGGGTCTCTGTAGCCTTCTTTCCACTCTTCTACAAGACTCGTCGAATCTGCCTAATGTTTGGCTGTGAGTTTTAGCATCTCTTTTGATCTGCTGCTCGGTGGAGCCTCTCAGAGGACAGCTATGCCAGGCTCCTGCCTGCAAGATAACAGAGTATCATCAATAGTGACAGGGGATGGCTTTCTCCCATGGGGTAGGTCTCAGGCTGGGCTAGAGGGTTACCATCAGAATCATGGGTGACTAGGGACTCAGTCAGGTGCACCACCCAAGGGCCCACATCAGCCTGGATGATGACTAATGAGATCTGTATTACTGGCTTTCTTTGCGCAGCTGGCTCTACCAGTGAACGTCTCCTCAATCCAAGGTCCTGTACAATGCCTATACATTGTACCTGAGGAGAGGTGAGTTTCCCAAGTTTCTTCTCAGTTTTTGTGATCTCTCATTAGGCTCATGAAATTCAGTAAGCTGATGACTTACATGTGAACCTTGTCATCCTTCTCCCTCCCTCCGGGTGGAAACATTTCAGTCTGGAGAAAATGCTCATACAACATAGAGTCTCCATCCATCTTGGCCAGTTATCTGTGTATCACTACCATAGGTCCCTTACCCTGCTCTTCTCACATGTGCCCCAGTGGAAATGAGAAATCCAAGGAAAGAAACAAGCTAGATAGAAAATTGCCGACAGTGATAGAAATACAGGTTTTTTTGGGGGGTGAGCTAAATTAGTAACTTGTCCTTTAAAAAATGAAACAAACTGCTAAGTTCCTTTTCACTTCTGGAAACAAGACCCTCAGCAAGGACCAAACGGTTTTACCACTCAGATTTATAGTGGTTGCACTCTCTGTTAGAGAGGCTTGCTTGAAGAGGCATCCTTCTGTATATTTTAAGATCTTTAGGAGGATGGGAAAAAGACAGGGAAGGAATCCAAAATCTACTGTTTTTAGGGAAGTCATTTTAAATCTATGAGCACTGACATTTAAATCTCATGGTGCAAAACATCCCCAGGACTATTATGGCAAAGAGGTAGATTGACAAAAATTAATAAAACCTAGGTATTGAGCATAACAGCAGAACAAGGGTCAGAAGAAGGAAATAATTTTAAGAGAAATTCTAAAGGTGGATTTAGGGATTGTCTGTAGGTGATTGAATTTCCTAAGTTGGTATTGCCCAGGAGAAATTTCCATTAAAATAAAAATGTTCTATACATGCTTTCTATGAAATGCTAGCACTAGTCATAAATGAATTTTTAACAGTTGAAATGTGACTAGTAAAATTGGTAAACTGAATTTTAACTTTATTTGTTTTTAATTAATTCATTTTAAATAGCCACCTAAGGCTAGTGGCTATGACATTAGACAGTGATTTCCAGAGAAGGCTTCATATGCGTGCTGTGGTGATGTCTTCAGTTTTCTTTTAAATGTAACTGTGAGCTCATTTGTTATAGTGTTTAAAAAGATGTAAATACAGCCAATGTTTCAGTTAGGGAGGGACAGTAGCAGAGAATCAGTAAATGTACCTTATTACCTGAGAGCTACCTATTTTACATACTACTTGTTTAATATCATTAAAATGTAAATGTGTAAGTATATTTTCTATGTATATATTAAAATAAGAACTATCTGATGTGTACATATACTTATACATGTATATGCTGACTTTAATATTATCAGTGCATAGATTAATATATATATATTATATTATATTATACATACATATACATATATAATGATATAGTCTGAATTTAATATAGCTAGTATTTATATATTGATATTTTGAAGTCATAACACATTAAATTTCTTAAGAAATAATACCTATACAAAAGTCAGCTCTAGAATATGTTACTAATGGAAATTAATGAGTATTTTCAAAGTGTGGTGCTCCCATGCACATTTATCATTGTCTATCAATAAAGGTGAATTCAGAGTAATTATGGTAGAAAATAACAGAAGGGATGGTAGAGAGAAAGACTCATTAGAGCAATGCTTGGGCCTTCTGGGAATGGGATAGTGACTGATAAAGGTGATGGAAGAAGGAACAAAATATGTCTGAATTTTATCTTTTTGAATTGGAACTGGCATTGACAAATTGACACCTGCTGTCATTAATGAGAATTCATTTTGTATGGTGCTTAAATAATGGAAATATATTAGTTAATAATAGATGCACTTTTAGAGTACATCTATTAAAACTACAATAGATTTTCCACAAGAATTATGATGAGCATTAAAGTCACCGTTAAATGCAAACGCTATTGCTTACTATCTGTGTGACTCTGGAATAGGGACATAACCTTCTCATACTCAATGTCCTTAACTGAATAGAGAAAAGAAAACCACTCAATTCAAAGGTTTTCAAAGAGGATGAAGTGATATAATGAATGTTGGGCACTTAGTATAATCTTTAATACATCAAGTAAGCCTTCAAATGGTAGCTAATATTAAATATTGATGAAAACACTTATAAATGACAAGAAACAGATCATTTCAAACCCCTTGTGGTGTGTTTTAAGAATGATGATGGAAATATAATGAGGAAAATGAAAAAGCATTTAGGGAACACTGTCACAATACAGGTAACACAGAGGGTTGGAAAAGCCCAATGGAACAGTGTAAAACTTCCAGAGTGGGAATAAGTAGAACACTAAAGGGAATGAAAAATGAAATAGTCATAGATAATCTTAGGAGACAAATTATTTAAATCGAGAACATTTGATTGAAAATATATTTTATGGGACAGTAAGGAAGCCTGAGCTGCTGTGAAGCAGACTAAGAGAACCTACTTGGCTGTAGAATGGCCAAGTGCTCATAAGGCTTTTTGAGAGCAAAGCAAAGACAAAGGAAGAACCCATCAGGATTATGGAGGTTTTACATACAAAGGTGTAAATCCCATCAGCAGCTTATCTCCGTGTTCTTTTTCTCTCCTTGTAATATCGCAGTGTGCATCTGGGAAATGGTTTCAAGATTCTGTAGGACAAACAAAACCAGACAGATCTAGCAGTGCACTGGGAGAAGCGTGGCCATGAGTTATAACAAAACCAGGTAGTCCCTACAAGCTGGGCCAGAAGGAGGCTGAGCAATGAGACCGTATCGGAGCTGGAATACTCCTGATCAGTCTCTTTAATGACATCAAAGACACCAGACACATCCTGGCTGCTGATGGCACTGGGGTCCACTCAGACAGCTCTACATCTACTGTACTAATGCCTTTGTGTAATCATAGTACACTGGGAAACTGTGGAAAAAACAGCTGGATTGCTCAAGGTCAGGTGTGGTGGTACTAACTCCAGATAGCTAAACCCAAGTCTAGCTGATCCCCACACCCAGTTATGAAGAAAATAATCTTTAAGTGCCAAGGAGTCATAGACTACTAAAATAGTTTATTCGTATGTGCAGATGTTATTTTTTTTTTAATATTTTAAAGAATTTAATCTGGTACTTGATTTTATTCTTTTTGTTTGGTCAATTAAATATAACAAATAAATGTTTTTTTGTGCTTTGATCATTATTCTTTGCATCTTAACTGTGCTGCCTTATTCTAAGCCATATCTTCAACGTTTATTTCTGCTCATACTTTTCCTACATTTATCTCTCTGGATCCAAGGTATCTAGAAGTTCAATCCCACAGACTTAGTGGTACTTTCTAGATGGCCTGTGAGCAGGTCTCTTATCAACCTATAAAATGTAGTATTTCTGAAATGAACCAGTCTTTAGCTTTTGGTGGTAACTTTTTGATTCCTAAAATTGCAGTGTAATTTTCTTTCTTTCTTTCTTTCTTTCTTTCTTTCTTTCTTTTTTCTTTTCTTTTCTTTTTTTTTTTTTTTTTTGTAATTTTCTAAATCAGACAAACAAGAAACTTCTGCTACCTTTGAGTCTCTCATCTCTCTTGCCTGCTATATCCAATTTGTTGCCATGCTATACTACTTTTTGGAGCTCAACCATGAATCAGTCAGTAAAATAATGTGAATGACCACTCTTGTGAAACAGAGGCAATCGACTCCCTCCAGGAGTGATTACCAGAGCCACTGGAACCCTGGGCATTCCTTTATGGTAGGCCATCACCCATAAGAATGTGTGTCAGGAATAAAACAGCAGCACTGTTAAGACAGTGCTGTGTAGCCTGGGTAGACCTACTAAAGAGCTCATGTGATAAAGACTTCATCCTGATATTGCTGAGTTATTAGGAAACTGTGGAACCTTTAGGAGATGAGGTCCTAGAGGAAGGAATGTAAGCCTTTGGGGAGCATGACTTTGAAGGAGAGTTTCCTACTCTGTTGATGTCTATATCCACCAGTAGGTGAGCAGCTTTGTTCCCCTACATACTCTGCCATGGCGTTCTCTCTTGTTATTGGACAGCCCCAGAACACAAAGGCTGAAATACCTGAAGCCACCAGTTGTAATAAACCTTTTCTTCTAGGTTAGTTGGTTGTTGTAGCTATTTCAGTAGTGACAGGAAGTGGACCACGCAAGCAGAAGTGAAGGAAGATGAAGAGAGGAATGGTTCATGGGCCCAGCCCGCAGAGGCACTCCCCTTATCCTCAGCCTCCTGAAGACAGTAGTGTCTGAGATACCTCTCTCAGGGTGCGTTACCCACTGTATAGCTTTGTTAGTGTCGCACAGATAACAGTATCTCTGTAAATGTCACCGAGGAGCTGAACAGACTGTAGGTAGGCGCTAATCACACACGAGCGGGACAAGAGCAAAACAATTTGCTTTCCCACACTCTGTTGTAATGCATTCCAGAAATAGTCCAGAAAGGGAGGATTTGAAGAGCAAAGTAAGCCCTGCTTGTGGCACAAAATAATGAGTAGTACTGTATTTTGTCACCTCCTTGCTTTTTTGTAAGCACCCAATACTTTCTTTTAGGTGCTTTCTTAAGCTGTTCTTCTGGAATTTCAAGGTTAAGTTATGGTCACTTGTTTTAGTTTTGAACTCCCTTCTGTCCACCAGTGAATTGATAACAATATAGTAAGGCTAATTTACACAATACCTTTTTTTTAAAGAAAGAAAATAGATTTTTGCATCCTGCCTTACTGACAAGTTTGCAAATTGCCAATCTTTGTTCCTTTCTCTGCCTCCCAGTTCTTCACGGTGGTAATTAAGGACTGTAAATTTCACTTTATCATTTGTGTTTAGAATACTAGCATAAATCATAGTAATAGCACCGTTTATTTCAGTAATGCCAGCTTGCCTGCAAATCACTTGTAAATTGGTTCTATGGATGTACCCTCATCAAATTAATCAAAAAGCCACCTGCATATATTTCCTGAGCTTATTTCAAAGGCTTAGGAACAGTGAAGAGAAAAGGCCAATGTTGACCTTTTCCTATTTATTTATTTGTAAATTCTGAATGGCACAGGCATATGTTTTCACTTGGCGCCTGGGGATGACTAGCTTAATGTTCTACATAGTAGTTAGTTTTTTAACACACAGCTGAGACTTGGGTTTCAAATAATATACCTGCCTGATGGCCCTACTGTGCCCCACATACAATAGTTATATTTTTTGACTAAACATAACACCATATACATTTGAAAACAGAGGCAAGCAATGCTTTTGTATTTTCAACAGTTTTTTCCCCAAATGAGTATAATAGATTTTAATGTTGTGAGTTAAATCATAGCCATTTATATTTTCCTCTTGTAGCCAGGAAAGTGATTTTGTTTTTATTTTTTCACATTATTTATTTATCTATTTATGTGCACATGTGTGCCATGGTGGGTTTGCAAAGGTCAGAGGACAACTCTTCTTCTACCATGTGGATTCTGGAGATCAAACTCAAGTCATCAGGTTTGATGGTATGCTTCTTTTCCTACTTTATGCCATCTTGCTGCCCTGAGGTAGGTGATTTTGCTATATCCTGAGTGAGATAAAATGGTGATAGCTTTTCTTTTGTAGTTTCCTATGCCACCTGGAACAATAACAAAGGTACTGATCTTTGAGTAGCAAAATATCATTAGGAGTCATTTTACTGCTTTTAACTTTAAGTCTCTGGGCTATCTGGTCTCTGGTTTTTGATCACCATAGCAGTGCCAGGTACGTGTTCCATCTCACTGAGTGGGCCTTAAGCCAAATCATATATTGGTTACTCTTACAAGCTTTGTGCCACAATTGCCCTAGCATATATTGCAGGCAGAATGCCATTGTAGATCAAAGGTTTAATGGCTTCTGTAATGGATATAAACATATTTTTGTTTTGGTCCCAAGTGTAGAATGTGAAGCAGCCTTATGTGAAGGCATGTGATTTTTGTCCGATGGAAACAGACTCATGAGACAACCGGTAGTCTTTGCCAGTTGGAAAACATCCTAGTAAGATTCTGAGAGGATATAAATAAGAGTCTCTTCCCTCTAAAAAAAAAAAAAAAAAAAAAAAAAAAAAAAAAAAAAAAGGAGAGAGAGAGAGAGAGAGAGAGAGAGAAAGCTTTGCATTCTTTGCATCATGCTGTGTTGCTTGGCTGTGTATTGCTTCCCTTTGAGATGCTCCTAGAGAGAAATGCACTGGAGAAAAGTTTGAAGAGGCTATGTCCCTGCTGTTGCTCCCCCTGATGCTTGTTCCTGCTGCTGTGTTTGCTGTTTAAACCTTGACAGCAAAAAGTGGAATCACCCAAATGAATTGAGTCTAAAATGGTCTACCTCCGCTCTCCTTAGTAATGTTCTTTTTCTCCTATCTAGGGTAGGTTGGTTGTAAGGGAAGTAGAGGCATTAAAGAACGCAAAATAAAACAAGTATTATACAGGCTTTGCTGGCATTTATATTTCTCTTCAGTAGCCTGGGAGAGTATCTTTTCATACCAAAGACACTAGAATATGGGGATGAAGGTCCTATGTAGGCACCAGCTTGACCTTTCTATGTTCAACTAGTAGTATGGGTGTTGTCTTCAGCAATAGGGCCTTACTATCCATTTGCTGAGAGCAACCTATTATCTTGGCAACCACCTGAATTGTTTGGAGATTTCCATTGGACTCCTTTGGCCAACAACTCTATTGGATGTAACCCAGTCTTGGTACAGGAAGCTTAGTTTGGTGACAAAACATGGTCAGTTGAGACACTGTCTCCATAATTGTTTGTAGACTTTTAAAGGACTGCCTTCATATATTTTAGAAAGTTTCCACTGCACTAATTTTCCATAACCCACAAATGCCCCACAATTCTAGAGCTGTCTCTCTGTACATGCCCTCCTTCAATCTCATCTCCTCTCCCCTTCCCTACCTGACCCTCCTATTTCTGTCCCCAGTCTACCCATAAAATTCATTTTGTTCTCCTACAGAGATCCATGTGTCCCCTCTAATCCTTTCCTCTATATCCCTAAACTACCTGGGACTATGGATTGTACCTTGGTTATCATTTTTTAAATCACTAATATCTACACATTAGTCTTAACTCAAGAGAAGAAAGGTAATTTAAATTCCATAAATGATTACTTTTAGTCTTGCCTTGAATCAAACATTGTTAAGAAAAAATAAATAGGCAAGATCTAAGATGCCAGCTCCAAACAACACACGCCTTTTCTGATTAGCCAGATAACAGTGATTACACAGTGACCTAAGGACCAAACTGAGAACTACAAAACCAGTGCTGGTGATTCCCAGATGAGAGGAGTCCACACTGTGTGGAGCACTGGTGGTCTACCCAGATAATCCACAGAAAAGTCCCTGGGTCCCTGTAGGCCTGTATGCAGTCTCTAAAGTCTACCCACTCACCTGCATGCTTGTGTCACCTGCACTCTGTGTATCAGACAGAACTGGAGATTATAAAACACCAGTGTCTGGGTTTTCTAGCCCAGAGAAGACCCCACAGTCTGGAACACAAGTGGATCTGGCCACCCAGCCAATCCATAGAAAGTTTCTGGGTCCATACAGGCATGGACACAGCCTCCAAGGACTAGCCATATGCCTGGCATGGTATGCAACATCTGAGCTCTGTGTCTCAGACAGAACTGTGGGTTTCAAAACATCAGTGTCTGAGTCTCCCTGCTGAGAGGAGACACCATAGTGTAGAACCCAAATAGATTGGACCTCAGGTCTCCTGGCTGGTCCACTGAAAGTTTTCATGTCTGCCCTCAGGTCACTCACCTGATCCACCTGAAGAGTTCTCTGATCCCAATAGGTGAGGGTTCTTAACCTATAGCTTTCTCTGAAAGTTGAAGGACACCAGAAACTACCACCCAATGCCAGAGACAGCAAGATGGTTAAATGCCAGCATAAAAACAAACAAAAGCCAAAATAGTATGGCATATCCAGAACCCAGTTATTCCAAAGCAATCATCCCTGGACACTCTAACACAACTGTAACACAAGAAAATGACCTCAAATCTTTTCTAATGAAGATGATAATGGATGGAGGAAACAAATAAAATCCATAAATAAATATAGGATGACATAGCCAAATAGATTGAGGACCTTAGAGAGGCCATGACAGAGGCCTATAGAGAGGAAATGAAGAATAACTGGAAGATAGTCAGGAAAATGCAAACACCTAAGGGCTAAAGTAATTTTAATTTAATTTACTTTAATTTATTCTCTCAGGTGAAGGAAATTTTAAAAAAATGTTTCAAGATCTGAAGATGAAAATGGGAACAATAATAAAAGCACAAATTGAAGAAAACCTGGGAAGAGAGATCTTAGAGAAGAAAATAGGAACTGCAGAGGTAATCATTGCCAACAAGTACAAGAGATGGAAGAATCTCAGGTATAGAAGACACAATAGAAGAAATTGATGCAACTATAAAAAAAAGTTAAATAAAAAATTCCTGACACAAAACATTCAAGAAATCAAGGACACCATTAAAAGATGAAACTGAAGGATAATGGGGATTGAGGAAAGAGAAGGTACAGGTACAGAAAATATTTTGAATAAATCATAGAATAAAAATTTCCTAACTTAAAGAAAGAGATGTCTATAAATATACAAGAAGCCCACAGAACACCAAAAAGAGTAGACCAGAAAAGAAAATCTTCCCGCCACATAATAATCAAAATGCTTAATGTACAGATCAAAGAAAAAATATTAAAAGCAGCAAGAGAAAAAGGCCAAGCAACATAGAATGGCAAACCTATTAGAATCACACCTGACTTTTCAGCTGAGACCATAAAAGCCAGAAGAGATTGGGCAGATGTCTTGCAAAGTCTAATATACCTCAGATGCCAGTCCAGAATACTATACCCAGCAACACTTTCAATAATCACAGATGGAGAAAACAAGATAGTCTAGGACAAAAGTAAAATTAAACAGTACCTATCCACAAATCCAGCCCTACAGAAGATACTAGAAGGGAAACTCTAGCCCAAGAAGGCTAACTACACCCAGGAAACACACAGGAAAGAGATAACTTCACTTTGGCAAAACAAAAATTAGACAAGCACACAACACAAACACACTACCACAACTGACATCAAAATGAAAAGACCTATCAGTCACTGTTCATTAATCTCTCTCAACACCAATCACCTCAGTGATACGATAAAAAGACACAGACTAACAGAATGGATGTGTAAACAGGACACAACATTCTACTGCGTATAAAAACATACCTCAACCACAAAGAAAGACATTACCTGAGAGTAAAGGGCTGGAAGAAGGTCTTCCAAGCAAATGGACACGAAATTGATCTGTAGTGGCCACCCTAAAATGTAATAAAATAGACTTTGAACCAAAATTAATAAAAAGAGACAAGCAAGGACACTTCATATGCATCAAAGGAAAACTCAACCAAGATGACATCACAATTCTGAACATCTATGCCCCAAATACAAAGGAAACCACATTTGTAAAAGAAACATTAATGAAGCTTAAACTACACATCTATCTCCATACAATAAGAGTGGAAGACTTCAACACCCCCTCTCATCAAAGAATAGGTCAACAAAACAGAAGCTAAACCAAGAAATAATGACACTTATATAGATGTCATGAATCAGATGGACCTAACAGATATCTACAGAACTTTTCGCTCAAAGACAAAAGATTATACTTTCTCGTCACCTCATGGAAGCTTCTCCCAAACTGACCATATAGTCCGCCACAAAGTAAGCCTAAATATATACAAGAAGATTGAAATAATACCCTGTAGCCTATCAGACCACCATGGACCAAAGCTAAATCTCAACAACAGAAATAACAAAAAGCCCATTCACATGTCAAAACTGAACAACTCTCTACTCAATGATAACTGAGTCAGAGAAGAAATAAAGAAATTAGGAACTTCCTAAAATTGAATGAAAACGAAGGTGCTACATATTCAAATTTATGGGATACATTGAAAGCAGTGCTAAGAGGAAAGTTCATAGCACTAAGTGCCTTCATAAAGACATTGGAAACATCTTATACAAGCAACTGAACATATCTAGAAAAGTTAGAAAAAATTAGCAGACACATCCAAGAGGAGAAGACAGCTGGAAATCAAACTTAGGGCTGAAATCAACAAAGTAGAAACAAAGAGAACAGTTCAAAGAATCAATGAAACTAAGAGCTGGTTCTTTGAGAAAATCAACAAGATAGACAAACCCTTAGTTTTTAGAGTTTCCATTGAGAAGTCCAGTGTTATTCTTATAGTTTTTCTTTTATATGTGACTTGTGCTTTTTCTCTTGAAGCTTTTGATATTTTTCTATGTTCTGTATATTTAGTGTTTTGATCATGAAAAGCCATAAGGTGTTTGTCTTTTGGTCTTTTCTAGTTGGGGTTCTGAGTGCTTCTTGTATCTGTATTGCTATGTCTTTCCATAGCTTAGGGCAGTTTTCTTCTATGATTTTCTTAAGTATTTGTCCTTTGCCATTGGTATTTGATTCTTTCCCCTCTTTTGTGCCCATATTTCAAAGATTTGGTCTTTTGATGATGTATATTTCCTATATATTCCTTTTCTATGGTTTAAATTTTTCTTTCCCCTTTCTTTTTTGTGTGAAGATTCTCTACTATCTTTGAGTTTGATATTTTATATTTTATTTCATTCATTCCTTTTTTTTCCAAGACAGGGTTTCTCTGCATCATTCATTCCATTTTTAAGACTTTCCTTTGTTACCTAGTTGTATTATTGGGATTTTCAATTCTATCTTCATTTCAATATGTGTCCCTTCTAACATGTCTAATTATTTTCAACTCAGTTTTCAAATCCTGAATTATCTCCATTATTTTGGATATTTGTATTTTTCTTGAACATCACTCAGGTGCTTATTATTATCCTTATGGTGTTCAATAATTGTTCTTTTAAGTTTAGAGAACACTTCTATGGGACTAGTGGTTTTGATGAGAGATGCTCTGTTTTGGTCATTCATGTTTCTTTTGTTTTCACAATTTAACCTAGCCTTGAGGACTTCTTTCTTTGCTTATATGTGATGTGATAAACTGGCTTTTCTTAGATTGGGTCAGTGCATGAGATGTATGACCTCAGTTATGCTAAGTAAAACTGGTGGGTGGGCTGTATAATTGGACCAGGGAAAGATAGCTCTCAAACGATGAGTCTGGAGCTAGACCAGGCAAAGGGTGCTCACAAATGAATAGGGTTCATGGCCCCATGTCTTAAACTAGTCTTATGTATTTGCAGACTGTAGCAGGTCGGGGGAAGGAGAAAGACAGGCAACTGACTTATCCCCATAGGTGGTTCATGCACTAAAAGTGCTCATAGGCTGTGGGCCTGGAATTCAGCTTGTATCATTAATTCTTGTGAGGGAGGAAGCAATGGATTGAATGTAGGCTACAAAGTAAAGGATTTGAAGATTGACAATTTTAAATTAATTCTTACAAGTGTGACAAAACTAGTATTAAAAACACCTAAAAGGATGCTTAGACAGTAAATATATATTGATTTATATTTAGATATACCTATCAATAAAATAAAATATGTGTAGATATATAAATAAAAGCAGGTTTCATTGTTATTATAGTAATTTATTTCACTGTGACAATGTAGGAGAGAATAAATTAAAATTACTTTAGGCATGAGGATATTCCATGAGACTTAAAACATTGTAGTGTAGCTTCCTAAAGATTAAAGCTTATTTTTGCAATTAGAACTTAATGGTGAAAGCCAGCACATTTGATTTATCAATAAACCTGTGATTAATTGATAGCTAAGTTCTCAGACACACTGGAATAAATGATCTTTCTTTCTACTCTTTTCACCTCTGCTTGCCTCTAAAATAAATCATTTCCAAGCTGTCAACAAGGATGAGAAATTTCTAGCTAAAGACCTTTTTTTCGTCTTCTAAGACCTTGAAAAAGGGGGTTTAGAGTGAAAAGTGTCATAACTACAACAGTAAGTGCATTCTAGCAAGAATAAATAAAATTGCAAAGCCTGACAGTGAAGAATACAGAGAGGAATTCAAGTGACTAAACCTCAAATAAAGGATTATCGTGGTTTGTGAGAAATCTATTCCAGTAAGAAATCAATGCAGCAGCCCCTCCACACAGAAGCAGCTGCACAGGCTCGAGTGTTATAGGGAAACTGCAGCTGAGACCCACAGTCCTACAGGACAACAGTCTGCCAACAGGTTTGGGGGCCAGTAATGGACACCTGCCTTGGCCTCTTTCTGTACCATTATTGGGCAATGGATACACTATTTAGAGAGCAGCTGTCCTAAATCAGTGGTACTCACACTGTCATTAAAATACATTTGGTACTATATTTTTATAGCTCTATTAACTTTTATAATTTGAACTTCTACTTGGTGAAAGGGGAAATAAAGAAAACCAAGGGCTATGAATAAATTGTTAAGTGGTGCTAATTGGATTAAAATACCATGATAGCAATAGAAGTAACAGAAATAAAGTGAAATTTAATATCCTTGACCATTTTAGAGTCCGAGCTAAGAGATTTTCTGAAGCCTCTTAAAATGGTTCCATGTCACCAACTTTATAATCTGCAGACATTCAAACTTGGATCAAAATAAAATGTGAAAATGGTATGTTCACTTAGCAAGCAAATTGCCATTGTTAGGTAACATGTTGCTATATAAAAATGTGCCCATTAATAAAAACAAAGTTTTTGAAACAAAGCTAGTGAAATGTATTTGTCAAACCTCCAATGTACCTGACTGAGCAAATGGCAGGGAATACAAACTCCAACACAAAGCTCTTTGCTTTCTCGAAACTGTTCCTCTAAATAAATATGTTCTTCTCTTCAGAATGTTTTATTAATTTAGTTAATATTTAATTGTTTTTCTTAAAAGTAACATTTGTTTTAATTAAAAATTTTTGTGTATGTATACATGTCTGCATATGGGTATGTGCATGTGTATGCAGGTATCACTGAGTCCAAAAGGGGGCACCATGTCCTGGGAGCTGGAGTTAACAGGTAATTGTGAACCCACCAAACTGTGTATTGGGAACTAAACTTGGGTACTGTGCAGGAATAGTAAACGTCCTTAATCACTTAAACATCCATCTCTCTAGCTCCTCTCCATTTTACCAGTATGTTCTTTTTACATATGCTTTCATTATCTCTGTTTCTATTTTGTAATACAAAAACAAAGCAATGAAACCATACTACTACTTTGGGAGCTGGAAAAAAAAACTAGAAAATCCTGTTTTTCTCAGAAAGAATATGTGTTTTTCTTCTGTGGCACGAATTGTACATTTCTACTAGAGTAGCTTTTTGATTTATTGATAGTCCTAATTAGTGTTACTATTTTTTCTCATTAATTTTTTATTTACTTTACATGCCAACCACAGCCCCCCATTCTCCCCTCCTAGTCCCACCCTCCTACTCTCTTTTCATTTTTGCCACTCTCCTTCTTAGAAAAAGGGAGCCCTCTTCCAATCCAACTCCTGCACATTAAGTCTCATCAAGACTAAGTATATCCTCTTCCACTGAAACCAGACAAGGCAGCCCAGCTAGGGGAAGGGATCCAAGAGTAGTCAACAGAGTCCATGTCACAGACAGCTCCCTTTCCAACTGCTATGGGACTCTCATGAAGACCAAGCTGCCCACCAGCTATGTATGTGCAAGGGGCTTAAATCCAGTCTATGCTTGCTCTTTGGGTGGTGGTTCAGTCTCTGGGAGCCTAGATTAAGTTGACACTGTTGGTCTTCTTGCAGAATTCTTGTCCCCTTTGGGTCCTTCTAGTCTTTCCCCAACTCTTTCACAAGACTCCCCAAGTTCCACTTATTGTTTGGCTTTGAGTCTCAACACCTATTTCAATCCACAGCTGGGCGAAACCTTTCAAAGGGGAGCTAGGCTCCTCTCTACAAGCATAGCAAGGTATCATTAATAGTGTCAGGGATTGGCTCACCCATGGGATGGGTTTCAAATAGGGCCAGCCATTGTTTGACTATCCCCTCAAACACTGCTCCATCTTTATCCCTGCACATATTTTAGGCAGGATAAATTTTGGGTCAAAGGTTTTGTGGGTGGGTTGGTGTCCCTCTCCCTCTACTGGCAGTCCTGCCTGGTTATAGAAGGTGGCTATTTCAGTCTCCATATCCCACACTTCTAGGAGTCTTAGCTAGAGTCACCTTCATATACTCTCAGGAGCCTATGCTGTTGTAGGTTTCCATATTGTCCTTCTTCATTGGTATCCTTGTCTCCGCTAGCCCTGTAACCTCTCTCCCCACACCTGATCCCCACCTATGCTCCACTCCCTAACCCTTCTCCCACCCAGTTATCTCTCTTATTCTACTTCCAATGTTTATTTTATTTCCACTTCTGAGTGAGATTCAAGTATTCCCCCCCCCCCTCTTGCTCTGTCCTTGTTACTTAGCTTCTTAGGGTCTGTGGATGGAGTGTAGTATGGTTATCTTGTACAATATGGATAATATCCACTTATAAATGAATAAATACTATGTGTGTCTTTCTGGGTCTTGGTTACCTCATTCAGGATGATATTTTCTAGTTCCATCCATGTGCTTGCAAAGTTCATGTTTTCTTTGTATTATTTCCTAAGTAATAATCAATTGTGTAAATGTACCACATTTTCTTTATCTATTCTTCAGTTGAGAGAGATCTGGGTTGTTTCCATATCCTGGCTATTATGAATAAAGCTGATAAGAAAATAGTAGAGCAAATGTCCTTGCTGTATGGTGAATCATGTTTCAGGTATACGTCCAGAAGTGGTATAGCTGTGTCTTGAGGTAGATTAGTTCTCAATTTTCTGAGGAACCTTCATATTGATTTCTATAGTAGTTGCACAAGTTTACACTCCCACCAGCAATGGAGGAGTGTTCCCCTCCCTGTACACCCCCACCAGCATGTG